>NW_026606752.1:2245000-2845000 GCF_029890125.1 Rhinichthys klamathensis goyatoka
AGATGGATGGATGGATGGATGGATAGATAGATAGATAGATAGATAGATAGATAGATAGATAGATAGATAGATAGATAGATAGATAGATAGATAGATAGATAGATAGATAGATAGATACAGACATATAAATAGATAGACAGACAGACAGACTTGACTGTATCCTACAAACCCCACGACCCTCCAGGTGTCCATTTCATACAAATAGTGCAAAATGTAGTTTCTGTGCTAGTAATAAAAAATTTTAACTGGTCATTTTTCTCAATTCACTCCCCTTTATTTTTCATGTAACAGAAATGGAATGAGAATACTCTATTTAATGGCTCAAGTTTAGTGATTCTCCTGCATTAAATCAGCCCGGCCTCTAAACGCAGACTACAACATCCATTCAGCATTTACTGGGACAGTACAAGCAGGACAGATCGTATGATATCCCATTATAACAGACCGCTATAATGTTCCCCGCATTATGTCAGGTCACATTGGGATCTGTTTGGCAGGAGTACAGCTGTTATACACACACAAACACACACACACAGGCTGCTCTGTGCATTGGGCCTTGTTCCTCCTGAAAGAGTATTCAACTATGGCACAAACATCTGTTCCTTTAACCTGAAAAACCCCTCAATGGTCTTCGTGCAAGCCACACTTCATCCCCCAGAGGACTGTGGGAAATGTGGGCACCAGGAGCCCGCCCGTGGCTCTTTCCTCTAAACGGCGCATGGACAGAAACGCTGTCAAAGCAGAGGCCGACCCCTGGAGACAGAAGAGCGGAGGAGAGGAGAGAGTGACGGTTGCCCGAGGGCTCCTTTCTTAGCGCCCATATTTTACATTTGACGCCTCAAAGACAGGAATTAGATGCGTTTAAGCACCGGACAAAGACGCAAAAAATATACGAGCTGCTGAGTGATCTCATTTCTTAAAGAGCTGCTTTTTGAAGTTGTGGCCGGCTACCTTTCAGAGTTCAGCGAGAGCGAGGTCTTTTATCTCCGCTGTGGTTCAGATGAGAATTTACTGCGCCGAGCGACCGCAGAGATACTGCGTGACATGATCATGTTGAATCATCGCTCTCAAAAGTCTGCTTAGTTTCAGGAACCGGATTCCTGACATACTGGATGGAGACACCAACAATAAATCAAACGACTTCATAAAATGATTAAGATTTGAGAGGAAGCCTGAAAACACTGTTTCGTTTCAAACATTTTGTGACATTTTTAAAACAAGATAAAACTGCCAATAAGGTTAGAAAAATAAACTTGACTGAAAATATAAAGTCTTCACATTTTTCGTCCTACTTGCATGCATCTTGTTTTAAGGATGTCTGGATATTTTTACTGGAAAACAAGGCAAAAATTCAGATTTTTTTTGCTGTGCAGGACATTAAGACAGACCTCACATACATATTCTAGTCTGGTGTAAATCAAAATGGTATTTTGGCAAAAGCATTGATTACAGTTGTACATTTTTAGAATATTTTTTTTCTTTTTTGAAGAATATGGTTTCATATTAACTCTTTCTTTTCCTTTCTCCCTGGAAGAAGTAAAAAAAAAAGTGTGTGTGGTCGTCTTCGTCCTCATGTGTTATTTATTCAGCTGGGATCGTCTTCCTGGTGTTTTAGTCGGCTCCCCATCTCCTCCCGAGCCTCCGTTTGATGAATATTTTAAACAGGAAAAATGAATTTAAAAAGGCGCTGTGAGTTGTGTCTCGTCTCCAGAGATGTGCGGATGGCACTTAGAGTGCAGTCGACTCCTCGCTCTGCCAGGCGGATCATAAGAGCTTCTGCCCAGCCGATGACCTCCGCTGCTTCTACAGCCACAACCACATCAGACAGACTCTTTATGGGTCATGAGGCCAAGCAGTAGACAAGGATGGCCAGAATCAGAACGTTAATGCATTGCTTACACTGTAGCATGCTAGTTTAAGCCCCATTATAAAGCTGTGAATTGAGAAAAATGATCAGAAAAACTTTCAAATTTCTTTGGATTCTATTTTGTTTTAAACTTTAGGGGAAAGAGCTTATTAGGTTTGTTGGTTATGTTGTGATGGACTTGCATTTGTTCTGTTTCAGAAAGTGTTCATGATGATATGAATAACTACATCAGTCAGTATTACAGTGAGCCAAGTAGCGGTAAGACTCTAAAGTTATTTATTTATGTTTTATTATATTTTGATTATATATGTTTACATTGATTCTTTTTGATTATACAATGTTCTATTATATAATTTTTTTTTTTTTTTGGTTTGATCTATGCATATAATTTTTGCATGTCAATTGCATATGCATTTACTGGCATACCGATTTCACCAAGTGCAACATGTTCCTGGATCAACATTTCAATCAACCAGTCAAATTTTTAGTTCATGTCAAGTTTAGGCTTACAACCAGGGTTAGTTGCTTCTATTTCAGTGTTATTCACCTATCATTTCCCTCTGATTTTAGGGATAAGTTTGAGGTAGGGATATGAGGGGCTTTTGCACCAGAGGAACCTTTTCATAGTTCCCAGAACTAATGGCGGAGGTACCCGTTCTTTGTGTTCACAGCGCAAGAACTGGGAATGATTTTAATTCTAGGAACTCCTTTGAAGTAGGAGCTCATTTAGTTCCCCCAAGAGTAGGGTCTAAACCAGCACAATAGGAACTACCAGTGACGTTAATATACACTGATTGGCCAAACGCATGCAAAACGCCAGCACCCGCCATTTAAAAAAAAAAGCTTTTATAGCCTATATATATTTACTCCACAAAACTAACTAACTAAAACAGTGATAGATGGACCTCTCAACCTTTACGCAATGGAGAAAATCCAATGCAACTTTGAAGAGACCAAGCGAAACATGTATTTCTGCTCAGTTAGCAACATTAGGCATCAACCACATGGCAAAAGCTATAATCCTTTTTGATATATTGTCTACTTTCTATGTATAACAGTTCTATCTAATAACGTACATGTATTAGACAGGACTGTTAAACAGATCGTAAACTAATGAAGACGGAGAAAGCGAGCGCTGTGTGCTCAGGCTCTGGCTTTCTTAGTGCCTTCAAAATAAATGTCCGCCACACTGTCAAAATAAAAGTCACAACATCAAGCGTGGTTTGTCACTTCAGAGTTGCTACTGGTGGTGAGAATGCAACCAGGAAAATGGCTCTAGGGGAACATTTAGTCCTCGAGGAACCGCCCTGGTGGCTAGTTCCTAGAACTAAGTTCCTATAACTACCTGGTGCGAAAGCCCCTGGTTAGGATTACATTTTTGGACAGGAATGTTGTCCCAGGATCAACAAAATATGTTGACCCAGGAACGTGTCTAACTCGGCAAAATCAGGACGTGCATTCACCTTTTCCTGCATGAATTGGATGCATGCATCCAAAGTAGTGCTCAACTGATTTTTTTCAATGGCCAGTGACAACATTTGAATGGCAATGTTGCTCATGAGCCGTAAAATGTTGAAATATACAGTATATATAATTATATAAACATAAGTATGCAAGAATATAATTTAAAAAGTTAAACGTGAGATAACTGAAACTAAACATTTGTACAAATTTGACTTGAAATTCAATTAACCGGCTCAATTAATATTGAAATGCCAAACGGTCTGGCTGATATATCAGTTGACCACTGTCAATGATGCTTAAATATTTAGGATGGCACTCATTCTCTAAGTTGTGCAATCTGTTGTACATACAGACATCGGAGTGCCCGACCCTGGTGCTCGTGTCATAACCACAGCAGCCATCGATGTCCACCTTCCCACCAACCCCAACCAGTTGCCGCCTTCCCTTGTCAGTGCAGACGGTCCAGGAAGTGGCCAAGAGCGCACGGTCAGCTCTGTAAGTGAAGCATCCAGCACGACCATGTCCCGGTCGAGCTGCAGCTTCACGGCCCGGCAGCACAGCATCAGCAGCCACACGCTGGGCTCCACAACTGACTGCAGCTCTACCGTACGGGAGGCCTCCACCTCCGACTACAGTGGCCAGCGCTGCTGCCCTCCTCCATACTGCAGCCCTTTGACCCTCGGGACGCAACCGGGCGTCCACGACCCCAGAGCGGTGGTCAAAGAGCTGCTCTCTTCCTTGTCCGAGGACTCCTGCCTAGCGCAGAAAGGCAGGGTGGACCCGGTCAACCTTAAATTGCCCAGTCCGGCAGGGTCAGTGAAGGCCAGTCCGGAACTGGAGCACAGGGTGAACATATACAACAGGAGAAACCAGGAAAGTCTGGGTGTATTCCAGACCAAGCCACTAATTCACCTGCAGGGGACCGAGCCATCTCTGGAGGAGAAGTACAGGCTTATGGAGCCGGCAGATACTCCACTGAGCCATATACCAGACACATAGAGCATGAAGTGTGGGACAGTAACCACCAACACCAGCTGAAGCAGCCTCTCTCTTGGCCTCTCTCTCTCTATATCACTTACTCATTGGCTGTGTCCGAAAACTGAAAATGGTGCCTTCACTGGCAGTATCTGAGGTAGGAAGGCATCAAGGCATATCCGATTCCAATGTTTGTGGAACTTCCGGTCTACTGAAAGAGTGTGACTAGACTAGACTAGTAGTTGCTGAATCAATGTAAATGACCCAGGACCAACACTACTGCTTCCTACAAAGTTTGATTACAAATCTGCTCCAACACACCTTCCTGTAGGTTTCAAATAATCCCAAAAAAAGATTTGTTTGGTTGGTTCTTTAGTGTTCGATGAGGGTTGGAGCTAAACCCTGCATGAAGGTAATTCTCCAGGAGCAAGATAGGACACCCCTGCTTCTTTTCCCCAGATTCATGTCCCGTCGTGTGGTGGAATGCACTGCACGACTTAAGATCTGAACAGATTTTAAAACGCTAAGGGCCAGATTTACTAGAAGCTTGCGTCAGCGCAAACCCTCTTTTGGCATTAAAAAAACTACTGTCCGGATTTACTAAAAACACGCAGTGAAAAATTAGCGCTGAAAAGGCGTGAACAGTTATTTTTGTGGCTGACCTTATTGCATATGCATTTGTTGGAGTTTTCCTTTCACATGCTAAATTTATGGGAGGAGAGTATTTAAATGAATCATACAAGGTGATTTACTAAGGTTTGCACTCGTCAATTTACTGGTATTTGCGCCATTATTTACCATCTTAAACCAGACGCTAATTTGCGCTGCTCTTGGTAGATTGTGTTGGTCATTATGGAAATTATCCAGCTGCATCTGTGTGATCTTTAATTTGCGCGTCGTCAGTCGATCACGCGCAGAACTTTCCACTCCCATCGGTGCTTTTATGGGATTGCGCTCTCACACTAATCTGTCCCTAAGTATCATTCACTTGGCTTTGTAAATATTTTCAGGAAAATAAACTCCACATCTCATATACTGAGGATCAAACTGATCACACACAAACGGACTTTCTGCAACTTGCTTTGACTACTCCAGAATGGAGATCGGGGGGGGGCAAATTGATTAGTTTCATGGCAGTTTGGGAAATGTAATTGTTCAAATACAATCTAAGTCTGAGTTGTCCAATTCACCTTTGGCTAAGCCCCGCCCCCCTTAGTTACTGTTGCTACGTCCGACAAACTTCATCTGGGCTCTGGTATCAACATGGCTTATGCTGTGACAGCTCTTCCTGCTGAAATTTTATCAAACTTTTATAAAGCAGCAAATAAAGTGTCCGATAGAAGTAGGCAAAAGCGGCTGCAATATACGTTCGAAGGCTATATTCACGACATACAGGTGAAACGCAAGGAACAACAAGGCATCCAAATAGAGACAAAAGCATACCGGTCGCAGTCAAAAAATGAACCACCGCATATCCTACTAATCGAGACGGAGGCTGGGACTAACAATATCAAGGAGCAACACTGTTCATGCAAAGCTGGGTAGGTCTCTGTTCACTTCTATAATCGTTATTACAAAGCAAACGGACTACGCGAGTATAACGTTGTATTTATTAGCAGCGTGTGCTAGACGACACTTGTCAGGGTTTGACTTCGGTTTTGGGAAGGGAAAAAAACGGACACCCCCCTCCAACGCGTATCTGTGTTACAAATGCCCCAGGCACAACGTTTAACCATATTTTTGATAAAACTACGACGGTAATAGCCTGCCGAGACCAAAAATATGTGACTCCTGTGTTAAAGTCAACAGAGCGCTGTGAAAAAGTGTCGGACCTCTGTGGGAGCTCGTTCTTGGCTGCGCTGTCAATCTACATTCTAGGGTGTGGCTTAGCCAAAGGCGAATTGTCCAGTGTCCAAGGTTCCTCAAATCTGGCCCCGTGTCAACTCTAATCAAATGCCACTTTTCCGTCAAGCTGAATGGTAAGGAACAGTTACAATTATATTTCCACTTGAGCTTGGTTTGGCACGGCACAATTACCAACTGTTCTTGTCCCGGGATTCTCAGCATGGTTAGCCAACCGTGCTGGTAGAATGTGTGTAGTGACGTCGCCACTCAGGATTGGTCACTTTGTCTGTTGCCTGTCTACCAGTTTCTCTGTACCTGGCCAAGCACGCTAAAGTAAACAAGTTAATAATAGAAATATCTGATCATCCTCCATAACGGGGTCGCTATTTACATCTCATACCATATGTAAACTTTTGTGTTACCAAGGTAATGACTGATGCATTTGTATTACATTCCATAGAGCCCCCGAATGGAAAAATGAAACCATATCCATACCGGCACGGATTGGAATGGTTAAGCAAGAAGAAAAGTGGCTAAAGACGCAAGCTAATCAAGGTCTTCAAAGTTACTAGAAAAAAACCCTAATAGGTCAGTTTGATCAGGGTTTGAGCGAAACTCTTGGTCTTCCAGGGCTGGATTTGAGGAACCCTGGGGAATTAGGGCGTATCTTCGTACAAACATTGAGTGACTGGGTAGGAGTTGTTTTTTGTTTCGGACACAGCCAATTTGTCTTTCTCTCTGTGTTGAACAGCACTATACTCCCAGGTTTCATGTTCTCAGAAAGGGGCACAGGAAGTGACATGAGTTTAATGCCCTCTGCTACCCACCTCATGCAATGTTTCTCCTTACAGATGCACATTTCTCTCTCTCTCTCTCTCCCTCTCCAACTCTGCAAGAGCACTCAAAGTGTGCCACTCCTGCCGAAATTGCACAACCTTCCAAGGAGTCAGGGAGAGGTACTTCGGGAGCCATCATTGGAAGATTCTTCAGGAATTTCAGTGTGTCTGTTGGGCGAGTGGTGTAGAAAACCAGCAAAGACACACTCTTTTAGACGGTAGACCAATGTCGGAGTGTGGCTGGAAGACTTATGTGTTCTCATTCAGGGTGGCGTGGGAGGGAGTTTTTATTTGTCGATTTGTTTATTTGTACGAAATGTAACTGACACACAATGTACAGTCCTTTTCCCCCCCAATGCTGCAGGGTTACATTTGATCCATGTTCAAATGTGTCAAGCTGTGTGATTCAGCCAAATTTCTTACCTTTGCCTTTCTTACATTACTGATGCTGATGTTTGTATTCAAATTCTATGCGAGGAAAAAAAAGTGCTAAACAAGTATTTTTAAAACCGAGAGAAAACGATAAGCGAACATTTCAGGTATACAGTATTAGAAGATTTTTATGAGAAATTATGGTTAGAATGTTGTCATAACCCCAAACCTTTACCCCCATCCCAATAGCATGAGCCTTTGAAAAGATCTATCTGCTTTCTGACTGAGGCAAATTAATCCTGTGTTATCGACAAGGGATTTTATAAACTGATAATGGGAGAGATTGTCAAGCAATTAAAAGTTGGTCAATTCAAACATCCAGCTTCATTTTGTTTGTATAGTTTGTTGTAGGAGAAAGGTGTTCTGTTTTGCAGAACAGAAAGCCAAAATATTCAATATACTAGTCATTTGTAAATAGGTAAAAGCAGAAGTATATTTATTGGATAGTTTTATTGTACATCCAAGGCCACATAGCTACCTTGTTCAAATACAATGTTAAAATACAGCAAATCACTTTCACCAATAGATTACAAGACCATCACAAGACAGCCAATCACAACTGCTGGATAATTGAGGTCAGTATGCAGCAGGGGTGTCCAGGATTAGCTGGTTTAGGTGTTTGATTAGGGTTAAAGGTAAACTCGGGAGCAGAATGTGACAACCCTGTATGAGTCTACAGCAACAATTATGTTAAAACAAGTTGTAAAACAGAAAACTTTCGAGCCCATGCGTCACTGAATTCTTTTATTAAAAGAAGTGGTTTGCTGTCTACATTAGCTGAAGTACATAGGTGTTCTGGAGTAAAATCCCACTCGAGAGATGGACAGAGCGTCAGCTCAGAGCTTCTTAAGGCAGGTTCCCAGTAAAGTTCTCCAGGTGAGTACCATCTTTCTGAGTTGTCTCACTTTTTCAGGGCTTCAGTCAACTCGGGTACAACCTAGAGAAGAATACAGAGTAAATCAACCATGACTGATGTATTGATATAGTTTGAAATCTAATCGTACACTGCTCGGCCCCAAAAAAAAGGTCGCTGTTTGGATTTAAAGGTGAACTAAGTAACTTTTTTACCTTAACCGAACAGCTTTGGAGTCATTGTAATGTTTATATTACTGATTTCGTGTTGAATGGTGGTCGTCTCGCACCCCCCTGGTGCCTGTGAGCCGCAAAACCACCCTTGCAACTTTGGGCCGGCGGGCGCGAGGTAACGAATTGCTTTACGGCAAAAAACAGATCTGATAAAATTCTGATAAAATGAGCATCAAACAGAAATAACCCGGCGCCGTATACATGTGGTGTTGGGCGCGCGCAGCTCTTAAAGGGACCATACCTTATTTCCACTCGTTACAGCGTCCATCCTACTGAACAGGTACCGGTGTACAGGGGGAGGGGATCCGGCCGTGAGTGCGAGCCATCTCTGCGTGAGTGCTATTCACGACAGTACAAGTGCTCCACAGCGACTCTAGGGGTCGCTGTTTGACAAAAACGGAATTCCTACTTAGTGCTGCTTTAAATAGACTATGATTGGATCATTATTGCAGTTATTATTATGTTTCTAGCATGTTATATGTTTGGCAGCAGTTCTTCTATTCCTAATAGATGGAGTGTGTAGCTTTTCATTTCTAAAGCAACCATGTAGGAAGACACAGAATTGTAGGATTCAGTGAAAGTCTTTGGGATGTGCTGGAGGAGACTTTAGAGTGCTGGACTTTTGCATGGTCAATACAAGATCTTGACCAAAAATGTATGCACCTCTTGATGGAAATAACATCACATTTATTTCCATCAAGGAGGTGCATCAAGTTTTGGTTAAGATCTTAAGTCTAGTCCAGCACATCCCACAGACTTTCAATGAATCCCACAATTAAATGTCTTCCTACATGGTTGTTTAAGAAATGAAAAGCTACACACTCCATCAATAGGGTTAGAAGAACTGTTGCCAAACATATAACATGCAAGAAACATAATAATCACTGCAATAAAGATCCAATCATAGACTCTTAACCATTTGCCTCTTTAAATCCAAACAACAACTTTTTGGCCGGGCAGTGTACGATTTAATTTCAAACTAACCCAACTCTTTAAAGTTTTCTCTAGTGTTTAATAAGCACCCTAGGCAAGGTGGTTGTCATTTGAGAGCAACCTGAACTGTTCCTATATGTCGAGGTTCTCGTCCAAAACCGAGATGCTCCTGTATTCCAGAGCATCCTGAAAAACTATATCATCACCCCAATATGTCCCCGGCTCACTTTTCAATCTAAGGAAGGAGGAGAAAGCCCATACATTTTAATCAGTTATCCGAGGAGTGACCGTATGTAAACTGATCCGAGTCGCCAGCGCTGCCCATCGTCGGCAATCACTTTTACACAGTTTACCTGCACACCTGTGTCGAGCACGCACCGGCTGAATAAAAGATGAACGACAGGGCAAACACAGGGAAATAAATGATGATAGCGTTACACGGAGTAAACACCAACAACAGATGGATGTGGTGTGTGTGGCAGCCCTCTGGCACCGGGAGTGTGTGTGCCACCTTGAACTATGGCGCGCAGCCGGCTGTGTAAAGCTCTGGAGAGAGGAGACTGGAAATAAAGGTGAAAAACTACACCCACACACTTGTGCTTACTATCAATTACTTTTCTGCTCTGGAAGGAGAAGTTGTGTATAAGGCTTCTAGTTGGAGTCACCACTGATTAATTCAGCGACTCAATAATTCAGAAGTTGCACACTTTCCATTAGGTGGAATAATACGCCCTGCAAAACTTAAAAAAAAGCTGTCCCATATTTCTCTTTTGAGTCTCTGGTTTTGGTTGTAGACTGGGTTGGTTGGCTGAAGAAATTAATACCAGGTCATTCGAAATTTACAGCGCTATTAATATTAAACACAAACGGTCCTGCTGATTGTCCGAGGCACTGGATTAAAATGTCTCTGATGACCTGATTAGGATCTTTTGTGCTAATGAGATTCGTGTTTTAGAGAAAGAAGATTGTATCTTTCTGGTTACGTATACTTTATCCTTAGTTGGAGTGTCAAATGGCAAAAGGCTTCTCTTCTCTGTCCTGAGGAGTTGGGCGCATTTTTATTTTAAGCATTTTTGTTGCTTTTATTGATGAAATGAGTTGATGTAGAAACGGCGTAACAGTGTCAAAATTAACACTTTTTTTGTTCATTTTCATGCTGTTTTACCTTTATGATATGTCAAATAGTTGCAATTAATCAATTAGTTTAAATGTATTCTTAATCTTAATAATTAGGTTGTTACCTATAAAATCAAAAACTCAAACATCAATAAAAAATAACTAATAAATGAAAAATTCTTAAATCTAAAGGATTAAAGGCTGTTACAATAAAAAAAAAAAATACTGCATAAGTCTATAAATACATCAAATTCAGTAAAAATACAATTGGGTTCAAACTTGTACCACATGAACACCCCAACTCGCTAACCGCTAGGCCACGAGTCCAACTAGGAATCTTACCTTGAACAGATCTGCCACTAGGCCATAGTCAGCCACCTGAAAAATAGGGGCTTCTGGGTCCTTGTTGATGGCAACAATGGTCTGTAAAACAAATAAGTAAATTATTTAGCGTGGTGGGCTAGATCGCAAAAAAACACAGCATGGTGTGTTGAGCACTGATTAACTACAGTCTCCATAAGCTAACATGAAAAATAATTCACAAATGTCTATTCCCAGAAAAGTGCAGTGGTAACTTTCTACCCCCCCACCCACCCCCCCAAAAAAATGCCAACACAATATTATTGTAAATATCCAGTCAACGTGAGGATGCTCCTGTATGAACATATGGAGGAAGATGCTAGTGATGGACGCTCTGGCAGATTGTTAAGCAGTGCTATGAGAAACTAAGATGCAGAATAGAAAATGCAGATGAATTATGGATGCAGGTAAAAAGCTACTCCAGATCGCTTTTAAAACACTCCATCCCAATACATCGTCACACTTGAGAGAGAGTTAACTCGGCACGATCGGGAAACTCTTGAAGACCTCTTCTCATGGGTGGGCTTTCTCTAATTGAGGATATTACCACAGAAAAGGATATTCTTAGTGTGTATATTTTGACATGCATTACTAACTGTACCTTGCTATCTTTCATTCCAGCAAGATGTTGGATAGCGCCAGAGATGCCAACTGCAATGTACAGCTCCTGTAGAGTAACCAAGAAAAGAATTAAAGTTATACTTTTATGTATGATACAAATCAACATTTCTTCTGAAATAACGTCACGTTTATGACGCTGAACCCCGAACACATTCATTTATTTGCATTTCACTGCCTATTCAGTATTCACTTACATAAATCTCACTGGATTTTTACAATTAAATGGCAAAAAAATAATGTTTGGAAATGTAAACTGATATTTCCTACAGACACACTACAGCAAAAGATAACAGGATTTAAACCTTTTTTTTGGTGCAAATACTAACATGCCTAAGACTTTTGCACAGTACTGTGTATATAAAATGCAGTTGACTAATTAAAATAATATTGCTTTCTAAACATTTAACATTAAAGGGATACTCCACCCAAAAATGAACATTCTGTCATCATTTACTCACCCTCAAGTTGTTGCAAACCTGTGTGAGTTTCTTTCTTCTGCTGAACACAAATGAAGATATTTTGAAGAACGATTGGAACTTTGGCACCATTGACTTCCATAGTTTTTTTTTTTTTCCTACTATGGAAGTCAATGCTGCCAAACAACTGTTTGGTTCCAATCCTTCTTCAAAATATCTTCATTTGTGTTCAGCAGAAGAAAGAAACTCACATAGGTTTGCAGCAACCTGATGACAGAATGTTCATTTTTGGGTGGAGTATCCCTTTAAGAGATGTACCACAAATCATATTACTCTCGATTTATATGCAAAACTAGGCATTTCTGAATCACTTGTGAAGGGGAAGCTCATTTAATATGCGCTCAGAGTCATGTTATGCACATTGCACACAACTGACTGATTGATTGACACCCAAAGCAACAATATGGTGTGGCATGTTTCACTTAGCAACACTGGGTGTAAACGAGGCTAGTTCTTAAAAATCACGAACTAGATTCTTGCAATTTAGCATTGTCAGGTGTTCCACTAACAAAGGACGTTTAAAACTCTCAGCATTGGCTCGGAAGCGCTCTGCTGACCTCCCGTCCCAGAGCACAGGCCACAACATCCTCACAATTACTCAAAAGAGGAGTGCTTGGGGGATGTGGCAGGACTCCCCCTCGCCTCCACCCTTCTCCCGAGGGAGTGCTACATCAGTGGCTCTCAGCTTAATGCACTGCTCCATGAATATTTCAGTGCAGTTTAATGTGGCTGTGGCGCTCTCCCGGGGGCCACCGCTTCAATTTGTGAACACGCGGCCAGCCAGCCGGAGCTCTAAAAGCCAGGAGGAGGAGAGAGAGAGGGCAGGGCTGAAGTGATGGAGACCCGCAAACATCTCAATATCCAGACCGTGGGGAGCTTGAAGTGGCTGGTGGATAAAAGTTCACTAACAACTTCGAGTTACTGGATAATTGGTACAAAGCATCTAAAAGCCAATAACTTTTAATGACAGATTTTCAACAAAAAAAATCAAAAATGTCATTTCTCCACCTCTAAAATATTTGATCTAGGCTGAACCAAAAATATCAGCTTAATGATTCAATCAAATCAAGTCCTGCACTACATGTATTTTTTGCTAAAGGTTTCGATCCGCATGAAATAGAAAAATATGAGACGTTATGGAAGTCGGCACTTTCCACAAAATAGGGCCTGAATATCTTGGAGATTTATCGTGATGTTTTATTTATTTATCAACAAATGGTCTGTGAAAGATGGTTCTTAGCGTTTAGAAAAAGAATAGAAACTAATTACAATAGCAAACTAAATATTAAATACTGGTTTGAAACTGAATGAAGTTGAATAATATATAAAATCAATCAAAATAATATAAAGAATTTTTTTTTTTTTTTTTTTTTTTTTTTTTTATGATCATTGTCATTTTTGCAACCCTGTTACCAAAATTTGGGAAATTCTTTTTTCTTTTCTACCAATAAACAGAATAAAATATGCAAAATGGGTGACACTGGGGGAAGAAAAAAAAACACCAAATGACTAACAGGGTTGAAAATGTAGCCCAGAATAAGCTGTTATACAGTAGGGACTAGCTACCTTGAGACCAAATATTGGTTTATAGTTCTTGAAACACTTATATTTACAATTAATTAAAGAAAAATATTTCTTCGATCATTTTTTTCTTGGATAAGAGGGTTGAATAGTTATATATAATCATAGACTAGAGTGAAAACAGCTCCATGTCATTTATATACAGTGGTGTGAATAAGTTATTACCCCCATGCTAAAGTTGCCTAAAAAGAGGAATAAAAAATCATCTTTTGGAAATTGATCTTAATGCCTTAATTAGAAAAATGAGGAAAAATCCAACCTTTAAGGACACCAATTTTCTTTGTGTATGAATAATGTATCATAAATAAATAAATGTTCTTCCTTAAAATACAGGGTGCATAAGTCAGGCCCCCCCTATGTTAAATTCCCATAGAGTCAGGCAGATTTTTATTTTTAAAGGCCAGTTATTTCATGGATCCAGGATAATATGCATCCTGATAAAGTTCCCTTGGCCTTTGGAATTAAAATATCCCACATCATCACATTCCCTTCACCATACCTAGAGATTGGCATGGGGTACTTTCCATAAGATCATCTTTCAATGCAAATCAAACCAGCTATTAGGCTAACTGAAATAACACCATGCCAATCTCTAGGTATGGTGAAGGGAATGTGATGATGTGGGATATTTTAATTCCAAAAATCTGCCTGACTTATGCACCCTGTATTTTAAGGAAGAACATTTATTTATTTATGATACATTATTCATACACAAAGAAAATTGGTGTCCTTAAAGGTTGGATTTTTCCTCATTTTTCTAATTAAGGCATTAAGATCAATTTCCAAAAGATGATTTTTTATTCCTCTTTTTAGGCAACTTTAGCATGGGGGTAATAACTTATTCACACCACTGTAGTTGCAGCGTCATGGTGCACATCCTTAAACTTGAGATTTTCCACACAAAAAACAACAACAAAACCCTCCAAACCACGTATGTCTAGTCACCAAACCATCACCCTGAGGGCTAAAAGATTACAATTAACCACAAAAGACATACTCAATCGACCCAAAACAACCCTCATCCATCTCGACTCGAGTTCATTTCAATGGTAGAACTCATTCGGGACTTGTTCAGGGTGAATACTAATGCACAATGGTCGGGCTACGCTTGACAAGCTTGTCAAAACATTTGGAGAATTGGGTTTGGGGCTGATTTGCCTGGTTTGAGCTCAGGGCGGACCCGTGCGCTGCGCGGCTCCACTAATGGCTCTGCTAAATCATTTACAAGCCGGAATGTGCCATTAACTACATCACAACGCCTCAAAGCTCTGCTAATGTGTGGATAATGACAGCTGGGACGTCCCACTCGGAGCGGATAATGGAAAATTAACCTTTTTAAAGGGCAACACGGATCCATCTTTCTGGATTCAAACAGAAACAACAATTAGATGTTGCTGTATTCAAAGTCAAGATGGTTTATCAGTCTGAAACCCTGGTGGGTTTATCAACTAGTGTTGAACTTTGAGGAGAATTTCCCTCTGTAAAGGCAATTAGTGCATATGAAGGACTGTAGGACAGACTGAGAAATAAGACAACTGGTTTCCGGTCTTGGTACTTACAGGAGCCACAATCTTTCCAGTCTGTCCAACCTGCATGTCGTTTGGTACATAACCAGCATCAACTGCGGCTCTGGAGGCACCAACTGCGATAAAATAGAGGTGGTTTCATTTTAAATTCATATTTCTTTGAATAGCTTGATGAAAAACTAACACTAAACAAAGAATGTAGGTTCAAATCAATGATTAGGACAAAACAAACACCGCACCGGCTGCGTTCAGCTGGTCGGCGAGGTCGTAGAGCAGTTTGAAGTTGTCGCCGCTCTTCAAGCCCCTCCCTGTTATGACAAAGAGACGGCAGATGGGCATGAAATATGAAATTACTGACAAGGTTATGAGTCCAGGAGGATCGATACAGTCTCAGTTTACTATTGATTTTCTGAGCAAAAAAAATAGCCTAGAGAAATTTCAAGGGAATACCCAACATTATGACACAATGAACATAAACACAAAGATGATGTAGTCCCGGTGGGAAGCGGTTTTAGTTTATTGTAATTTATTGATGTTATTTTTCTTTGATTTAGCAATAAAGTATGAGAGTTTGTGCCGTATTGCGTTTCATAAAACTGCTCATCTATAATAAAATATTAGAATAATAAATACAATAAAAAAGGAACATGTTTTCATTAAAACGTAAAAGCACATGGTATCATTTTTAGATTTATAAATTTATTTTGTTGTATTTATTTATTTGCATAGCATCAAAGCTACAATTTTAATAAATATACAATGAAACTTCTTCAAACAATATAATAACAATTAAATAAAATCTATATACTTAATATTTGATTAAATTAAATTAAATAATAAGATTAAATTTGTATACAGTTCAAACAAACAATGAATGTAAGCACAAATATGATGTAGTCCCTGTGGGAAGCGGTTTTAGTTTATTGTGATTTATGGATGTTGTTTTATTTTTTTTTTTTATTAAGCAATAAAGTATGAGTTTGTGCCTAATTGCTTTTAAAAAACTGTTTGTTGTTAAATGATAAAACCTTGCCTTACAAGAATCAGATGTTAGTGACTCTGCCAGAAGATACAGTTCTTGACACATCAAATGGTTAACAAGTGCCTCTGTGGGTGTCATATTATAATGCCGTTATATCATGTATAGCTGAAGCTGCATTTGGACCGATTTCCTGTAATGTCCAGTGAACAATTGCGGTTCTTGTACAAAGTTCTTACCTCCAGACACCACGACTTTAGCACTGGCGAGATCTGGACGGTCACTCTTAGTTAGAGTTTGTTCCAGCCACTCAGAGACTCCAGCAGCGGCAGACGAAGAGACTGCAAAAGCAACAACATCTCGTGAGGAGCCGTCCAAATAAACATGCAGAGTTGTTCCAAAATACCCCTTTATGATCCCTTTAAAGTCAACGTTTAAACAAACTAGGCCATCAAAACCTTGCAGCGGAGTGGAGGATTATATACAACACTAAATACTATAAACCTTTGTGTGTGGTATCAAAGTCAGCGTGACCTTAAAGAAAAACATGAACAAACAGCAGTGTGTTTAACTTTATCAAACGACTGAGTACCTTCCTCTGAAGAGGCGCTGCCCCCCTCTATGGCCGCAGGTTCAAAGGAAGTGCCTCGAACCGTGAAGATCTTGACGCTTTCATTGCACTTGACTGTGCTGAGGGCATTTCCTATGGCCAGAAAACAGGGGAAAAGAGATGAAATCACAAGAAATTACACACATATGTTTTTAGTTTTTTTTTTGTCAGGCAATTAAAAAGTTTAATTGAATTAATTACACATCAAATTTGGCTGCAAAATTACCCCCCAAAAATCATTTCAAGTCATTATTGTGTTAAATGAGAAAAGCATCAAATAGACATTAGAAACAGTAGCTTTAGAAATAAATATTTGATTTGATTCAACATAGAATTTATTAGACAAACTTTTAGGCTACATCTGCCATGATTTTTTTTTCCTGAATTGGTATTTAGATACATTTACAGCTGCTTATTTATTGGAGCTCAGAGGTGGCATGAATGCATTTAAACAGCAATTACAATTGCATAAATAATGCCATGAGATGAATGGGTATTAAAGGGATAGTTTACCCAAAAATTAATTCTGTCATAATTTACTCACCCTTGTGTTGTTTCAAACCTGTATGACTTACTTTCTTCTGTGGAACATAAAAGAAGATAATTTGAGAAATGTCTCAGTACTTTTTTCATTCAATGAAAGTAAACCAAAATAGTTGGGTTACCAACATTCTTCAAAATATCTTCTATGCTCCATGAAAGAAATAAAGTCACACAGGTTTGAAATGGTGACAAAGGGTGAGTAAATTATGACAGAATTTTCATTTTTGGGTGAACTATACCTTTAATGGTTTTTATTTTTATTAATATTGAAATATGATTTTTAAATGAAATGATCAAATAAACTGAAACTGGCAGTAGGTGGCGGTAAATGTCTGAATGAGTAAGTTATTGGCTGCGTCCGAAATCACATTCAAAATAAGTTCCTACTCAAGAGAGTACAAGTAATTGCATCACGACAGCTAAATAAAAAAATTATGTTCTATATAGTATGAATTTAATCTGGACATACAGTCACCATGTAGTCATTATCATGTGACCGACTAGCGTCAGTTGCGTCACTTCACTGCCATTCATAAATCCTCTCCCGTTGCCTCATGGGACAGTAAAGTGTCCATCGTATGCGCACTTCAGAATCTCACCAGAAGTAGTAGGTCATCCAGGTACTTTTTCCTACTCTTTTATGAGTACTGGGAATTCTGACATACTCCATTTGTCACACTGTCATTCATTAATTCATTTGATTTGTTCAAACAGCTGATTCATTCAGGAAGTAAATGGCTCTCTTTATGAATGGGCCATTGAATCATTGGTTCACCCGATTCATTCAAAACGCGGATTCATCGAGAAATTAAACACCGCTGTGTGTTGCTCGGAGAAGCACAACAGTTCAGCTGTGGATAATTTTACAGGTAATATTTTCATTGGCAAAATTGAGAAAAAACACAAATTGTATCTAAAATAGAACACGATATTAACTTTATTTAACTTATGTATAAAATCAATAACACATTTGCACTCATGCTATTCGGGACTAAAACAGCACTCGTGTGATATTACGCTCATTACCCGTGTGATATTAAATCATATGATTATATCATATGTGTGATATTATATCTATATCATATGATATAAATATCATATAAGACAAAAACTCATACAGGACAATTTTTGCCCTGATTTTTTTTTATTTTAGGGTCATTCTAACTGCATTCTATAGGGTCCATCCAGCAGTGAGTCGTTGCTCTGCTTCATTTTCGTCACCAATCAACTGTATAAAATATAAGATGAACTATGTAGGTCTGGGGCGGGTGCGTTAAATCTGTTCATAATTTTCAATAGCTAATTAAATTAATGTATGATATATATCTATATATATGAAACATAATGACATAAAACTGAAATAATATAGTGTACTCCTAGTATAAAAAAGGCTAGTTTTTTTTTTTTTTTTTTGTATAGAGAATCAAGATTTCACTATATAATAATTTGTATTAAGGACATTAACACACATTACTACATTATATAATAAAAAAAGACCATCAAATGTTCATTCAAATACATTTAGGATAATTCAAGTAAAAGTCCCTGGAGAACCTTCATATGGATCCCCCAGTTGAAAACCTTGGACATAAATGATCACCACAAGTGGCAAAAAAAACACTTTTCATTTGATGTTTTCCACGAAAACCATTAATGTGACTTAAAATAAAATAAAGTCTCATAAATTTCAAGTGTTCTGTGCTTGCCAAAGATAAAGTGGCCGGAGTAATTGGGAAGTATTTATGGCAGTAGAGTTTATGGATGAGAAACAGTGAACAGAGAAATAATACATGCAAAGCGGAACAAAAAGGCTCCGGGGTCCCCCTTAGATAAAAAAAAAAAAGAAGAAGAAAATATACGCTTTGTTTCAAGCCAGTGTAAATCACTGTGCGTCTCCGTTCACGCAGCCAACCAATGGCCAGACTCCTAAATCACAAACTCCATGTTAAACAAAGAGAAAGATATGGAACATACTAAGAAGGTTATTTGAAAGCATTTCTTGACTAGTACATCTGGAAGTGCTACTGGTGTATTCGCTTGTGTGTTTACCAGCATAAATGGTCCTCACAAAGGTGTCTGCAGATTTGATCTCAATGATATCTGAAATGGGAGCCACATCCAACTTGGCGGCCACTCTTGGAAGGAGATTCTACAAATAAAGATATACACTCAGCATTATTAAAGACAATCGGATGCATTTGAAGCTCCTGAATAAGTTCAAGCCATTAAAACATGCACATCCTTAATATCTGCAGATGTGGTCAAATTTGATTTGTTTGGAAATAGCATTATTTCGGCAGGCATTGATCAAAACCCATGTCTGAAAACTTTGGCCTTCCTGCATCGCAGACGGAATAAATATCGTGCAGTCTGAAAAAGAGCTCCAAGTTATGTCTAGAGGTGAAAAATATTGCATAGTGGTAATTCAAGTGTTTTATATAGTGACATAATGAAACCAAATCCACCACTTAAGAATCCATCAAATAAAATACGTTTAGCCAGTGAGGAAATTGAGACTAATACATCTCTTTGGTCTGGGGTTAGGCTACATAAGATACTGTTTAATGTATTACAATTCAATTTAAATACCATTAGATCTGCTGCCTGACAGTTTGGCTGTGGAATGACAAATAACCTTGCATATAATAGAGCCGCACTTATTGAGGACGGACTTCTCCCACAACTCCAAAAGTAAGAAGCCTGATAGGGGCTTGGTGGTATGAGAGTTTCTAATCCATTTCCCATTTGTGCTTTTCGCTCTGGGAAATAATCAAATAACTTCGAAATGAGTGGAACTACAAAATCCTGCATTAAGTAAAACATCTTCACTTATCACCGATGCAATCACATGGAAAAATAAAAAAAGAATCAAGGCAAAAATCGGTGTATTTTTTGCATTATTACAAAAAAGTGTTTGTCAGCAAATGTAAAAGAACAAAACAAGGCAAAACTGTACAGAAATTGTGCGTTTTGAAAAAAAGTTTGTGATGTATAGTAATTATATGTATGGTCTGATGCGCTGCATGTTCCAGAGTAAAGCCCAGCACTGTACTGTGTTCGTTTTCAGTTTCCATTCACAGTGAACGCTTCTCTGCAAGTGCTGTGTTTGAGTCACTTATGTGCATTTGGGAACGCAACATTTGTCATGAGAATCGTTTAGAAATCTGTTGTTGTCAACAAAGAGAAGCAATAAGGTCTCTCTGCGGTTTCCCTCCAAAATGAAAGCTCAATGGTTTAACGTTTGAAAAAAAAATGTAGTATTGTAATTTTACTGTTTTGTATAGTAAAATGAAACCAATAATAATAATAATTATTAACTTTGTTATTAATAATAATAATCATAATAAACAACAATTCTATGAATACTTTTATTATAACATATATTGTATTTTAATACATTATTATCATGATTATTAAACACTCGATTTCTTAATTTTACAGTACAATAGTATGTATTATTGCAATATCAGATATATCTTTTTTAATTTGATAGAATTTTTTTAAATAATATTTGCGGGGTTGGGGGCGTGGTCAGGTTTTCCTTTTTTGTATTTAGCTGATTTTTGTCTTGATAGGTTTTGTTTATTTGATGATGGACTTTATACAGTGTTACACAGGGTTTTTATCATTAACTAACACTATCAAAAATATTTCTGTTAATTAAAAAAAAAGCTGAAATTAAAATAAATAAATAAATAGTGAAATTAAAATTTGAAATGTAGCCTTGGCAATAAACTAAAGTTATTTTTAAAAAGTACTAAAAATATTAACTGGAAATAAATAACCGAAATAGCAATAAAACTAATGAAACGACAAAAGCACATAACGAAATTACTAAAGATAAAATGTTTAATTTGAATTTTACTATTTCATGATTTCAATCATCATTCAGTAACCAGCATCCCTCCCAAAAAACATTTACGCAATTCACATGGGTCATACTTTTCAGGACTGAAAACACAGAAAAATCACATCCCTGAAAAATGGACATCAAATTTGTACAATCTAATAAGTTTGTCTTCAAATAATTTTTTATAATTTTGTTTGTTCTAATAAAGGTTTGTCATCATTTATTTATTTATTTAAAGATAAAAATGTCAATTTTGTTCAAGCTGATAAACGTTTGTCATCAATACAATACAAAAAATGCATGAATTTTGTTCAATCTGACCAATGTTTTTCATCAAAATAAAAAGTAACAATGGTGTTGTTTTTCCCACAGTGTGTAAAAGACATATAATGGCTCAATGATAAAGACAATCAAATCTCTGAAATCTCCCTTCAGCCCTTATCGTCTGTCTTAGATTTACCTTTCCGAAAGCAGAAGCTCCCGCACAGATGTGTGTGAAACTGAACTGTTTCTGAGTTGCCAAGATGAGGGGTGTCAGCTCCTCTGTGAAAGGAGGCAGAATTTAGTTTTTCATTTAAATCACTCAATACCATGCTTTCTTCAATATGATAGACTCTTTTATCCAAAGCCACTTGCACAGTTCTTTACTTAATTTACACAACAACCAAATACTTCCAAATTAATTAACACATCCTCGAGTTTACCTGGCAATGACCCTTTGTAGGCTGCATGTTGAGCTATCAGAATTTTCTTCACCCCTTGAACTCTGGACAACTGCTCTGCAACCTGTCCAAAAACCCATAATCAGAGCCCTGAAATCAGGCTTTCGACTTGCTACACAGAAATTAATGGAAATGAAGAGAGAATACCTTCGCACAGTTCGTTCCAGCAACCAAACAGGACACGTCACTGCCGAGTTTATTAGCAGCGGTGATGGCGTTCAGGGTGATGGGGGTCAGCGTGTCATTATTGTGCTCGGCAACAACCAGAGTACTCTGAAACCTCTGAATCAAACCAGACTGGAAAGAAGAAAAAACCCATTTGGTCATTCTGATACAGTATGATATAAATAACTGCCAGGCTCTTTCACCCAAATAACCGACACAAGGTTACTTCTATTGAATGCAGACTGGGGCAGTGCAGCCAAACACTGTTTTATAGCCCATAGAGGTCATTAGAAATCTGATTTATAACAGGGATCTGATACTACTTAGGGTCTGGCCTAATATATTAACAGTTCAAATTCAATGTAGGTCATATTTTAAATGCATTGTAGGTCAATCAGTTTAAGACAGTGAGGAGGTTTCATAATGCACTGTTTACATGTTGCATAACCTTGACAGATAGTTAGCTAGCTCTGTTTATTAACTAATCATATTGATGTTACCAATGCCTTAAAGGTGTCATGAACATATTCAAATATCAATATTTCTGACTAAAGCTATTAAAAAACAGTAACACTACGAGAATGTGTTAAAGTTAACGTAAACGCTTAGTTAGCAGGCTGTATAACTATGAAAAAATAGGTCAGCAAAGTTAACCGAACATTTGACATTGCGTTTTAACCATCACATATCAAAAACAATACACTAAAACAAGCGTATATAGAAAAGAATAGCAGTTTAGTAAGATATTACACAACTCCTGCTGAACTAAATGAGCGAGTTAGCCAGCATGCTAAGCTTTTTATTCGGGTCTTTTTGTGTCTAGAAAGGACAGTGAAC
This sequence comes from Rhinichthys klamathensis goyatoka, assembly GCF_029890125.1. Taxonomy (NCBI): domain Eukaryota; kingdom Metazoa; phylum Chordata; class Actinopteri; order Cypriniformes; family Leuciscidae; genus Rhinichthys; species Rhinichthys klamathensis. The sequence goes on from NW_026606752.1 coordinate 2,267,825, forward strand.
GAATAACAACTTTAACAGAAAGTGCGCACTGGTTAATATGTCGTTTCGACGGGGTTTTCTTACCAACTGCCTGAGATAGGTCTTGTTGACAGCTTTGAGCATGATTACAGCAGCAAACTATCAGCATCCACACTGCCACTGCTTTAGTAACAGGGGATAGAGGTTGGGTTGAGTTCTCGCGAGATCAGAAGAGACACGCCCCTCTTATGTAAAAGTCATTTTGTAACATTTTATTTTACATTTTGTAACATTTGTAACAGCTCAAATGTGGTTTTCTTGGAGGTGATATTCTTCAGTATAGGTACTCTTCTTATGTATAGGCCTATATATGGGAATAACTAATATAATTGTCTAATAGCAAAGTGGGCGGAGCCTGAGTGGATACGTAATTAGCCTAGGGGGCGGTGTTTCATAGCTTTGAGAATCTGTGGAGCTTTTTAGTTCAAGAAAAGTTAGTTTCCCACGGTGACTGTAAATGTAACAGGGTCCACTGAACCAAGGGTTAGATTTTTTATGACTTAATTCATAATTTTGTGGCATAATCAGCTGTACCAACAGCACATATTCTGTATTAAGTAGAATGCAACATTTTGGTATGGACACTGTAAAAAATTGCCTTAAATTAGCCTAAGTTAAATTAAGCTACAATCAACTTGGATGTTTAAGTCATTTCAACTTAAACTACATTAAACTGGCTTAAAACATGAGTTGAATCTAACTAAAAATAAAGTTAAAAATTGCTTAACATATTTTGAGTTAAAGCAATGTAAAAACATATGTTGTCATAACTTATTGATCATATAATTTTTTTACTGTGACTAAGCTTTTTACAGTGCTCTACAAGTATGATTTTTATTAATATTCCCTGTTTGTCTTTTTGTTTGTTTGTTTTTTGTTTGTTTGTTTTTGTTTGTTTGTTTTTGTTTGTTTGTTTGTTTTGTTTTATTTAGTAATTTTATGTAATTTTACTGATTTGATATGTTTGGATTTGATGCTTTGGGTTGTGTTCACGTGCAAAATATGGTCAAGACAAAAGGGAAAGAAATCGTGATCTATTACTTTTTGCATGGTTATTAAAAGAATATATTCAAGATAGACTATGTTCAATTAAATTAAAAATATTAAATGACATATAATATAATATATAATAAAATGATAAATTCATTATGTGTGTACATGGATTTTATTTTCAAATTAAAGTTAGGCTATTAGCTATTGTATTCTGGCTATTTTTTCCGCGGTAGTATTTGTTCCATCTGATTCATTCAATCCGTTTGCATTGAATTTAAAATCGCCGACAAATGGTTGTCAACTGATTAAAACCAATAAAACGTAAAAAGTATAGGCTATAGGCGACATGCAATCTCCTAGATGTCTCTTTTTGACCTCCTCATGGAGTCAACATGGTTTCTTAGTAGTCTAAATTAATTGTGTTTCTTTGCGGGGTTAGAGGTCAAAGTCAAAGGTGAGGTTCGACACGCGGTCACTCTGATTCACACAACACGACTTAAACATGATTCTTGTCCGAATCATTTTCAGAGTGAAATAAACGAAATTATTCATATGGTCGCATTTTAAAAAAGCCAATAGCTATGGACTTTTCCTCCAGCTATATTTAAGTATAAATATGACAAAAAATGGACAGAATAAACCAGCTGAGTTTAATTTAGAGAGAAGCATGAACGCTAAAACACGACAGCCCAATTAAGTTATGTAAACTTATTTATTCTCCTTAAATTCAAATGTCGTGACAAGAGTGGATTTTGAACTCAAAAGTAAAAGTAAAAATAAAAGTAATCCATTGTCTTGACTCTTGACTATTTGTGAGATGAAACAATAGTTATCTTCAAACTGAGTTCAATCAATCTTTTAAGGCAGCAGTTGAACGTTCATTTCAAATGTTCATTCGCTGACATTTTTACCAGCTGGAAATGTCAGCGAATTATTCACAATAAAATGCAGTTTAATGCAAGGAAGGTGTGTGTCGTTCAATCTAAAAATATCCGTTCTAAGCAAACTTGTGTTGTGAGTCTCTTCTTTCTGACATTTAGAACTAAGCAGATTCAATAGAGAGATTAAATCTAACCGAAGAATGCAGGTCCATGCTGGACAATTTTATGATGATAATTTTCAATGGAAACGCACAAAGAAGCCTAAATAGATTAATCGGTTTTGAAAACACGTAACATTCGCAGTCAAACTAAAAAAAAAAAAAAAAAATCCTCTCGAAATTTTTAGGCTACTCTAAGTCGTCTAAATATTTCTGTTGAATTTACTTCATATTTATAGTCAGTTATTTTCTACCGAAATTCTAGGCTACATTTCGTAAGACTGGCAAATACGGATTATGAACTTTATTACAAATATGAAACCATGTGATAGGCATATGTGAAGATATTCTGATGTCCAGTAGGGGGCTCACTGTAACACACATGGACTTAAATTCACATGGATTTCCCCTACGGAAATTTTTTAAAGCAACGAAACGAATGTAGCCTATATGCTAAATGTTTATTTTGTTTTAAGAAAGCTTGCGGAATATTTTGAAAATAAATTAATATTTTTTTAAAACCTCATTCTAGTTTTGTTTTGATTATGTCAGTATTTCAAATGCAGTTTAAACCCGCAGATAATAATGTCACTGCATACTTAACATTCATGCGTTGGTCCAGCTTCTCATTGAACACCTAAATGCAATACTGGGACTAAAATGTAGGCTAACTTAAAACATACTCCCTATTTAAGGAATTTCCAGCTAGCCTACTTCTCTTGTGTGTTTTGTTCACCGTTGCAACTGTTTCCCAGTTATGTTTGGAGAAACAGAAGTGTGAGTTTAATCTTCCATTCCTCGGTATAGACAATATTCAAAACATTTCTCGTGGTCGGATCTCCTCCTCGGGCTGTTGCTGATATTCGGGGGCGCGCGTGGTCCAGGTTTGCATGTGACGTCAGGGCCCCGGTGACGTCAGAGCCAGTGTCTGTGTGTTGCTCTTCCCACAGGCTCTTCGTCCAGAAGTTATTAGTCAGCTCGGGACGAGGCAGTTTCCCATTCCATTTCCTCATCTGTACGCCTTCTGCCTTAACCCTCCTGTATGGTGGATATTCTACCCCATCCTTCTTTCTTGGGTGATATGGGGGATCATTCAAAAAGTAAGTGCCGGGTGTTTGTTTTAGCTCAATTTGTTCGTCATTACACAAGAACTTTGAATATCGTTAATGCAAAATTAGTTTAACATTACAACGAGACAATAAGAACTTATTTTTTCTCCCAGTAGACTAGGCTACTATAGGCTATCAAAATATAATTTTATGTCGACTAGCCTATGTTATTATTTTTTGTGCTAAGCATGACTTATCTGCAATCAGTAGCCTATTGGTGCAGCCAAAAAACGAACCAATATAATGAAATGAAACAGGAAAAGTAACGACATTTTGTGGGCTAGTGGCATGTCAAAAGAGGATGCATGAGCAATAATCTTGCATATTTGCACGACGGCGGTGTTTTGGGGGGATTAAACAGCCTATAAAGGGGCGCAGTCGGAGGACACTAGCTAATCCTTGCTCTCCATATCCAGAGAAGTCTGGAATCGCCATGTGTGTAGGCTGTGGAAGTCAGATCCATGATCAGTACATCCTGCGAGTGTCCCCGGACCTGGAGTGGCACGCAGCCTGTCTGAAGTGCGCAGAATGCAGTCAGTACCTGGATGAGACGTGCACTTGCTTCGTGCGGGACGGCAAGACTTATTGCAAGAGAGATTACGTACGGTACGAGTCACTCATATATTTGTGATTTCACAGCTTTGGAATTTCGTCGAGGCCCTCTTTTTCACAGATTCTTGACCCAAACCGATATAGAGATATGAAAAAAAAAAAACTCTGCATGCTGTTACTGCAGTTTTATCATAAACTAAAGAAGAGTATTTTAAACAACCTTTGTTGCAGAGGTAAAAAATAAAAGGCTATATTATACAGTAGGTATAGGCTATAATACAATATAGTAAAGCATACAAAACACTAAGATAGCCTATTTAGTGGAAACTAATTATTTGTCAACAAAATTCCAATATTTCATGGCTTGAGTGTGATTAGGCTAACACAGACATGTTTGGTTTAGCCTTGCCATGCTTGATTTTTTTTAATACCTGTGTTTGTTCCGTATTGTTTTGAAGTTTGCTTTGTAAAGAAATATAAGCTATTAAGCATTGTGATCATTGTGTCTTACACACCTTATTATCTCAGTATATATGCTCTCGTAAATATATTAAACCTCAGTTATAATACTCTATTAGGTAGCATATTTGTAAAGAATAATGCATTGAAACAGTCAAACACAGTGTTTGAATGTGTTATACTGTTCACTCTGCGGCTATGCGTAAAGTAACTGCTTGCAATTATTCATGAAAGGATAAATGCATTGTATTGTGTGTAGCTATTGTAGACTATAACACTTATAATTAATTATATACATGCTTTAAGAAAAGAGTTACAATTGTGATTACGATCCGTATTTCTTGGCCTTGTAAAATCGAGCTGAGATGAGTTGGACGGTTTGGGAAACGAACAGTAAAAATAAGCAAATGTTTCTTCTGGAATTTGCAGATTATTCGGGATCAAATGCGCCAAATGCAACATCGGTTTCTGCAGCAGTGACCTGGTGATGAGGGCCCGGGATAACGTGTATCACATGGAGTGTTTCAGGTGCTCGGTGTGCAGCAGACATTTGCTCCCGGGAGATGAGTTCTCTCTGCGGGATGAGGAGCTGCTCTGCCGGGCGGATCACGGGCTGCTCATGGAGCGCGCTTCAGCCGGGAGCCCCATCAGTCCCGGGAACATTCACTCCAACAGGCCCCTGCACATCCCAGGTAGCAGTAACAATAAAAATACTATTGAGAAAATTATGATTATTAATAATAATAAAAGCAATGCTAATGTCCAAGTTACACATAATTTTCTTATAATTCATTAGGGTGCCGTAGTAACAACATTAACAGTACATGTAGCCTACACAAATGTAGTGTCACAAAAAAAATGTAATATTTTCGTTATTGTAGTAGCCTAGTTGTTGTTGTTTTGAAATAATAGTCTACTAACGGCCACTATGAGATCCCTGACTTTAGTTCTCTGTTACATCTAATCAGCTTGTGAAATTGTGTTAACAGACTTCCGAGTAGCTTGTGTTCGGTGCCAATTTGAAGATATTTGTTTTCGTGTAAAACCCCTCATGGCACGTACTTGTGGCTGGCTGAGATTGTTTGATGATATTTATGATTGAATTAACAGGACGTGAAATTAATCTGAAACCGTTTATGCGTTTGGTTGGAAACTGCGTTTTTCTTAGTTTATTATTTTTTTAATAAAAAGAAAGTGCAATATTGCGATATGTAGGCTAAATATAGAGTTCTGGGCTACACTTAATTTTAAGGTGGGATTGTTACAGTGTAATTATATATTTAAGTAATATTGATAGGGATTATGGTTTGGTTAGGGATTAGGGTTAGTTGCATGTAATTATGCATAATTTACTGTTATTACTATGGAAAGTAGCTACATGTAACATACACTGTAAAATAAAGTGTTGGCGAGTTCTGTTATTTTCTTGGCTGTTAGATTGGTATGATATCAGATATCAGAGTAGATTTTTTCTTTTTCTTAAATATACATTATTGATTATAGGCGACAAATTGTAGCCTACTTTTAACGTTTAATTTCGAACTAAAACTGCATTTAGATAATTTGACTAAAATAAACGGTATAGCCTAAATGTGGGACTGTAATGCATTGACATCTGGTTGACTAAAAGCTTAAACAGCATTAAACCATACAAATGTTCTGTTCGATTATGTGTCACTACTTAACCCTCTTATTGCTCTGTAAGATGGTGCACTTATTGCATGTTATACTTTTATATCCTATGTCGATCCTTCAACATTTTGCACATACAGCAAAGTTGAGAGCTTATTGAAGGCCCTAAGAGGTGTTTTGACTGACACGCACTTGGCTACAGACCGATGTGTGTATGCACAATTTAACCTTCAAGTAAGCGTGCTCTTCTGCAGTGTGTCTAAATAATGAAATGACCCCTCAAGCCGAAAAGTGATTTACACGTAGGCTATTTTATTCGCAGAACCTGTGCCAGTTCGTCAGCCACCTCACCGGAACCACGTTCATAAGCAGTCTGAGAAGACCACGCGTGTTCGGACAGTATTAAACGAAAAGCAGCTTCACACTCTCCGGACGTGTTATAACGCAAACCCGCGACCGGACGCGCTAATGAAGGAGCAGCTCGTGGAAATGACCGGTCTGAGTCCACGGGTCATACGAGTTTGGTTCCAAAACAAGCGCTGCAAAGACAAGAAGAGGTCCATACTTATGAAACAACTACAACAACAGCAACACAGCGACAAAACGGTAGGAATATCCGTTTTGTAGGCTACTTAATTCTAATGAGTGATGGCAATCAACGAAACTTATTTAGCTACACTTCAAATATGGTTTCTTCAATGGTTCTTTGCAAATATTGCTTATCGAGTTGACTTTATGCTTCTTTGGAGATTAAAAATGTCTTGATGTTACATAGGCTAGCCAAATGTTTAGGGTTATCATAGCCTTCTCTATACACTGTAAAATATTAGGCTATGATTAATACTTTATGACATGTTTTTATTGCTTTAGCTCGTAAACACTTATTTTGATAAGTTATACAAGAATCAACCATTTTTTTTAAGTCAGGTTAATGTAATTTAAGTTGAAATGAATTAAACATCCAAATTGATTGTATAGGCCAACTTTAAAATTTAAGGCAGCAACTTAACAGACAATCTATCTATCTATCTATCTATCTATCTATCTATCTATCTATCTATCTATCTATCTATCTATCTATCTATCTATCTATCTAGTGGTTAAAATAATTTGTCACTGCATAATATAAACATTAAAAATGCGATAATGGCTGTGATTTTTTTCAATGATTTTGAACACATTTGAAATTCCCACCTAAAGTGTTAAGCTTCTTTGAAATTGAAATATGATAGCTGTGTCGCTTAGGTTTCTCCTCAACCTTTTGCAGAATCTTCAAGGTCTCACGGGAACGCCTCTGGTGGCAGGCAGCCCGATTAGACATGACACCACGGTCCAGGGAAATCCTGTAGAAGTTCAAACCTATCAGCCTCCGTGGAAAGCCTTAAGCGAATTTGCCTTACAGAGTGACCTGGACCAGCCTGCTTTCCAACAGCTGGTGAGGACTGCCATCCCCGAACACTTATTATTACAAGGCCTAACAACTAGGCTTTAATGTGCTCCTCCATTCCATCCCCACTCTTTTTCTTTTATCATAATTATCAATCATATAATTTAAGCACTCTTCAAGAAAAAAAATGGCTACAGATAGCTAGGTCTAAAGCGCTGCCATTTGGCAATTATTTCAAATGATATTTTGCAGCTAGCTTCAAGCGAACACTGTATCGTAATTATTTTTTACTTAAATTTTTTTTTTTTTTTTTCATATAGGCCTATATAGGCATATAGCCTTTTCGTTAACAGGGTTTTTACATGTTTCAAGTTGACTACAAGATTGTCCGAACTCCGTAGCAACAATTAATAGAGAACAGTCTCTAGCCATATCGGGTGGTACATCGACATAACATAATCTAGTGTCAATATTTAGTAGGCCTACTTTATTATAAATTTACATATCACATGTGTAAGACAAAAATTATTTAAAAAAAACCCGATTTGTTTACGTGTTGTAAGGGCGCGAAAAGACGCTCACGAGATTCCTTTGAAAAGTTGATCCCACGCTGTTAATTCGCACACTGCTTATTAGCCTATCTTTATTTTGTCTGTTATGTAACACCATGCCAAAGTTGTGTAGGCTAATGTAAATGTCAATTGCAAATCGTATGTAAAACTCTGTCATTTAATCAAATTCGGGCCGCAGCTGTATATTATACCTAGTCTCAGCATGTTGACAGCTATCGAACAGCCTACTGATTCCCAACTCTCCCCCTCACCCTTCTATAGGTGTCATTTTCCGAGTCGGGTTCGCTGGGTAACTCGTCTGGTAGTGATGTGACCTCTCTGTCATCGCAGTTACCCGACACCCCCAACAGCATGGTGCCCAGTCCCGTGGAGACGTGAGAGCCCACCGGAGACTCCTGCCCCAGCATGCCCTCACCCGCCCTGCATGAAAACCCATCACCTCACCGCCTCGAACGGAAAAAGGGATTAAACAAGATGGATTTAAACAGTTTGCCAAACGGAGGAGCCTTTCCAAGCGACTTTGGGGTTTCCAGACGTGTTACAAAACTGTTTTTAAAGCATTTGGACCGTATATCCAGGACGTCCAACGGAATATGAACACATTATTTTGGTTTTGATTATGGACCAGTTACGAAAACAACAGTCTTAACAGTGTTTATTCAAGACCATCAATGTGTAGCTTTATCAACAAGTGGTATTTTCCAAATAAGACAAAAAAACAACTTTTTTTGTCTTAGTGCGCATGACCTCTCCGAAGATGTATAAAACTGAGCTGTAAAATATTTTATCTTAACGAATGGATGACAGATTGTATAAACTTCTCGATTTAAAAAAGTAAGTTATTGTTATTTATTGTCAGGACAACCGTCCATACCAAAAATGAGAAATGACCTAAATAAACTACGTTAAATGCTGTTTATGTCTGAGGAAGCTTGCATGCAAAGACAACCATATCATGTTACCTTTACACATATCTTTTTATAACAAGATGAAAGACACTTCAGTCATAATACAACTGGATATAGGACGGGAAATAACTGTCCAAAGATCTAGTAAAAAGAACAGGAGCAACGTGAACAAAATTAAATAGCGAATAACTGCAGTGTTGTGATATCTGAATTTATTATGAAATTTTATTAAGCTTTTTCGTTATAGCTATACAGACGTGCATTATTGTTTTTTTGTATATATAATATATATATATATACACCTTTCTATATTGTTTTGCATCGTTTTGGGGAAATTGTAACAGATAAAGACGGACTATTGTAATAATATAGGCTACTGATTATAAAGAATCGCATTATGCAGAAAATGTTCTTTGTTTTGGGGATAAGATAATTATGGTGCTCTTTCAAAGCGTGGTTCTTTATGAAACCTATAAAGGTAGTGAGCAGAAAATATGGGTTTTGGTATCGTTAAAAAGTAGCCGTTTTTCTTGAGTGATAAATATAGCCAATAAAGTCTCGTTAACACTTTATTTTACAGTGTCCTTGTTACACGTTACATAGTAGTAATAACTATAAAGTATGCATAATTACATGCAACTAACCCTCAACCAAACCATATTGCTAACCCCATAATAAGAACATGTAGGCTATTAATTATTATTTCTCAGTAGGCCTACTTAAATGTAGCTATAATAACACTGTAACACGGACACCTTAAAATAAAGGGTTACACTTTATTTTAAGGTGTCACTGTTACAGTGTAATTACATTTAAGTAGGCTACTGAGTAATATTAATTAACTACATGTAGGCCTACTTACTATAGGATTAGGGTAGGGCTAGGATTTGGTTGAGGTTGCATGTAATTATGCATAATTTACTGTAGCATATAGGCTACATAACATGTAACAAGGACACTGTCAAATAAAGTGTTACCAAATAAAGTGTAACCAAAGTCTCTTATCTGCTGGTCAATCACGTATAAAGATGCATTGATATATTGAGGCCATAACATGATCACAGATGCCTGATCTGTCACATTCAACCCTTAACGGAGCCTTCGAATGAATACATCTATCTATGTATTTAAATATCGTACCGACCGGATACTGAATGAGTAATTGAAGCCCTCCCGTAGTAGTGATCAATCTCGTGTTGCTCGTAAAGCTGTGAGTCTAGACTGAGGACAGGGATCGGCGGCCGCTTATCTGCGCTCGGCATCACCTGCAAATGATCCACTGAATGGAAGCACAACAAACCCGAAGCACCTCTCTCTTAACGGGACTCCCTTTCGGCAGACGCACCCTTGCATGTCCAGGGTTTCTTTTCATTCCGAGTCAGGAGATATAGCCGCTGGACACCAGAAGATCAGACCAAAATCACTGCGGGCCATTGTGGCAAGATAATCCTGTTTGTCAGATAACCAAACTCACTGGAGGATAAGCAGTTGTAAGGCAGCGCTGTAATTTCTGTTGCTACGCTTATTTTTCTTAATTTTCTGCCATTAATTCAGACATTTAAACATTATTTTGTTTACAATTATATATATATATATTATTAAATAAATGATAATAAATGTTAAACTTTTAACGGCCTGGGAAATCACAAAAAGGTGTTTTAGGCTTTTAGTCCATAAGCTTTGAGACAACAGTGTTCAACAATGTTGACAAGCTTACTTTAGGTGGATATATGAAAGTCTTTTTCTTTCTGAAAATCGAACAAAAATATTGATGACTCATCCTGCACTCCTGTTTTTTTGTCCAATCAAATGCTGTTTAGAATGACAACGCCCCTCCCCCAATGCCGGCAAATGACTAGAAAGTATCAAATAATTCAGATATTCCTTATATATTATGCAAAAAGTGCATGCTTTTGACAGTGACATCTAATGTCTGCTCTTTTTAACTGTAAGTGTTGTAGATAATTAAATGGAGGTTAAATGTGTGGCTGTAGCACCTGCAGTGCTAAGTATTTCACTTGACATTGCTAACATGGCGGATGTAGGCTATGTCAGTATATCCATTAATGTAGGCCTATCACACAATACACAAGAGCGTTCTTTAATAGTGGTGGAGAAAAACGTTTTCGTCGAATTTAAACAGAAAGTATGGAAATTCCAAAGCTATGTTATGGCATGCCAAAACAAGGCCTTCCACATGTCCCGCTCAAGCTTCCTGTTTAACTAGGAAATACGTAAACACAAAAAACCTGCCTTAGTCAGGCGATTTTATAGGGTCTTTATGAATCTTCGATTGAGTTGTTAGAAGTTCTCTTTTCAGAATCTAGCAAAATATCACAGCGATTAAATCTAACTGCAAAATCTCAGCGATTAGATACGAAAATATAGGCTAATATTATAGGTTACGGTTACTGAATTGGTCTAGGTATGTTTATTCATGCATAAATCTTGTACGTCTAGGATTTACTATCTATGCAGCTTCCTCTGCACTGAGGTGTTGTGTGAGGGTTTTGAATTCTGTGAAAGTGTTGATTCTGTTTGCAAAGACGACAGACAATAGTTCAATTAAACAACTAAAGCCTAAACCTAAGCTTATATCCACCAAAAACGTATACATTCATTTGCTAGCTTGTAAAAACTATTTTGCTTCAGAAAATGCAAATAACTGCATTTATTAGATATGAAATGCAAACTATGCCACGTAGGCTAATTTGAGAACGCAGTCTTCTGTTAAAATACACGAATTCTAAAATATATAGGCTATACTTAGACATAGGCCTACTTAAAAAAATAGGCATATCTTTGATGATTTTTAATTGCTAAACTGTGTGCAGATCTGATTCGGATTACACCCCATTAAATCGAATGAAATTAAGAAAGCTTAATTTGATTCAAATAAAACAGCTCTTCTTCTGAATGACGACGGTTTGGCGACATACAGCGCATATGATGGTTGCTTTTGGGAGAAATAACGATTCAGATGTCATGGCCAGAGGTCAAAAGCCGCATCTTGGTTCAAATTCCACCACTAATTTAATAATTTAGGTCTAATTAAATAAACGCACACTTAAGCCAAGTTCATGTGTGTATAGAACAAATCTTTAAAGTCTTTACTAATTACAACTCTCCCCTGTCTGTCATTTTAATGTGAAATGTCAAAGTATTTAGCTAACCTTTAGTTTATAAATCGAAACCTAAAACACATCTGACTCCTAAACCAAACAACTAATAGCCTACATGTCCCTTTATGGAAATGTCTTGTCATTTCATACATTCAAGCTTAATTTATTCCTTACAATTAATTTAAAACTGTCACAATAGTCCAGCTCAAACCTTTAAATACAACGAAATAATCTATATCCAAATATATGTCGAAGCTGAGAACAGGCAAAAGATTCGGAGTTTGCAAGAACATTCAATAGCCTAAAATAATACATTTCGTATATTATGGGTTTAATAAAAAACAACTAAATTGTCAAAAGTCAAAGTATAGGGGAAATAAATTATTGCAATGTAACAATAGCCTATTAAGTTTAACGTTACAGGCTACACAAAATGCAGCAAAATAACTCGACATTTTTCTTAAACACAAATCTAACTTTCATTTGTTTATCGGTTTAGTGAAGCAAACATTTAAACAAACAAGCGCTATTTAAATAAAACCTCGAAGCGTTTTATCATGAACAAAACCCCGTAATATAGGCTGATAAAATAATTGTCTGAAATTTGCCATTGCATCACCTTTTTATTTTAGACATATTCCAACACTGAGAAGTCATTTTGACAATTGTTAATTATTAAAAATGTTAATTACATTGTTAATTGTTATAACATTGTTATTGTAGCTACATCTATAAAAAAAACTTTAGAATGCCATCATAAAAACGCGTTTCTTCTTCACAGCCGCGTTTCTTAATTAAATTTAGAAAATAAGATAAATATTTCAGTGAATGCAAGAGACATTCAGACAACAGATTTAGCAATCAAATTCATGATTCATTAACTGACAGGACGGAAAGGGCCACAGGGTTCCTCTGTTCCTCTGCCAAAATCACGAGAACGTCTAGATCTCAGATGGTTTCGGATTGGCAAATAACGGAATGGTCTATAAAACAGCTCCCATTCAAGTTGTCACAAATACACCCACTTCCATTTCAAAGCCCATCATCTAGATCTCACATAAAATGCATTCATTTTACTGGATTGAATCTAAAAGCAGTGTTTAAAAAAAGTCTCGGACAATCCAAGTGACTTTAAGTGATATATCATCCCCCTCCCCCCCCTCCTAACATTTGAACATCCAGATTTGGAGTAGAACTGAAGGTCTTATGACACTGGAAGTGAGTCTGACCCAGAGGCTCCAGTGCATGTTGACACAGTCATGTATTGAGTGACTCACTCAGAGCTGCAGTGAGTCACACAGGTAGAAAAGACAGTAGTGTGTGTGAGAGAAGGATGGGACGGAAGAAAGCGGGCTGTTTGTGGTGCCCCGGGGCCAGCGAGGACCATGGTTACGTGGCCACAACCCTTTTACAATGCCGTTTTAACCCACATTTCAGGTTCCGGCTCCACTGCCATTTCACTGTAAAAAAAAGTTGCCGCCTTAAATTAAGTACAATCAACTTAGTCATTTCAACTTAAATTCCATTAAACGGACTTAATAAATACATATGCTCTCAATTTTTTAGAGAAATGTTCTTATAACTCTTCTACATAACATCCCAATTGCATGGGAGTATAAAATAGTGTGATTGTAAATATATTTCATGTACAATATTTTAGAATCTAAAAAGTCTAAGATCACATTGGGTCTGAGATTTTAAATGTAATGTAAACCTGGAAATAAACAAAGTTGTAGGAATTTAAAAATGTTAAGCAAAGAAACGGTATGATGTCAATTTATAAACAATAATTCAGATGCTGCATTGTTTCTAGCTCTCTAATCACACGAACAAACCTGAACTCCTTTGTATACAGATGGTCTTGCTTCCATTAAAGCTCATGATGCTCTTTAGATCGTCTCAAATCATGCCGGAGAACACGATCATCAGGTTTGACAAACTTCATGATATTAAGGCAAAAGGGAGTCAAACCAAATACTAAGACATTCTAAACATTTTACGTTACATTTATTGCACAATTGCTTACCGTATATTGATAAATGAAAACATTAGTATTAAAAAAAACAATTTCATCTCTGACTTTTGGATCCTGCTGGTCCAAAAACATATTCTGGTAAACAATATTTTATCCTCTGTTACAAATGAAAGAAAAACTTCGATTGAGCAGTATTAAATATTTTATTAAACTCATCCGTTTCTTAAATTAAACTTTTAAGTGCTTCAATACACTAAGAAAAATGACAAAACAGGTTAAGGGGGGGGGGGGGGGGGTGTTGAAATAGTGTATAAATTACAGTATAAAAAAGAGAACAAGCAAAGAAACACAACAACAAAAATTAAAAAATCATAACACGTCAGCTACAGGAAGAAATCTTCCTCTTTATGCATTGAAAAATATGAAAGATGAAAACCGACGGATGAGGTAACTCGTCATTCTGCCTAAATTAAATGAGGGCTTCAGTTTATTCTACTTCATTCCCCAGTATCTTTTTATTTACAAAACAACAGAATATCAGTCAAACTCAACCGTTAAACTAGATTATCTTCTGTGAAAAACAAAAATCACTGAATGTGTCCAAAAATGTATTTACGGTAAAATCCTGTAAATGAAACTATTTGTAAACATTCTATTGCTCATAAACACGTGTATGACAAGTCAGTTTTTTTTCAGTGCGCTAATATATATGCTAATATACAGTTACTGGAAAACCACTAGGAATGACTCACTACTGATTGACGGCTTCGATGGAGGTCTGATGACTGTCTTCATTTGTACCCTAAACCCCCTCCAGGACAGTTTTGCATTGTGGAATATACATGTCAATGTGTGTAATGTGCTTCTGTAAATGACTGCACTCCTCCGCTCACTCCTCCTGCTTCTTGAGGAAGAACTGGAGTGCGGAGTCCCACTGGTCTCTGGGGAAGCGGTTGGACAGCTCGCAGTAGTTCAGAGGAGCCCAGCCCTTCTCTGATGGGGAGAGATCAGAGGTTTAACACTGACACAGGAAGTAAAGCATTGAATCAATGCCAGACAGAAGGAGCCTTTTGTGAGCAATAAAGCCATTTATTTTTAACTAATGCACTTTAGAACAGAATATGGGGATTTCTGGATGCATTTCACAATTGTAAATATTTAGACAGTTAATCTAATTTAAAATGTATATTATGTATATTTAAGCGTAATTTAAATATGTCTAAAGCTGGATATCGTCAGTCGTGTATGCAAAGATATATTGAGATTTCATATGGATGACTTGGTTTTCCTCAAATTTGGTGAATATAGTCCTCACCTGGCTGTGAAGCTTTGCTGTCCGATTGGTTCTCATTGGTGGCACAGTCCTGGATTACACAAAATTAACAGATTTGATCATTTATTCCATTTGGTGACGCTCGTGAAGCCATTCTCTTATCCCAGATAGATATTCACTATGGAAGCTTGTTTCCACCACTGAATAAAAAATAAAAGAGGTAATTGCGACTTTTTATTTCACAATTCTGACTTTTTTTCTCACAATTGCGTGATATAAACTCGTAACTGCAAGTAAAAAGTCCGAATTGCGTGATATAAACTCGTAATTGTGAGAAAAAAGTCAGAATTTGCGAGATAAAACCTGTAATTGCTATAAAAGTCAGAATCGCAGGAAAAACGTCAGAATTGAGAGATATAAACTCGCAATTGCGAGAAAGTCAGAATTGCGAAATAAAAATCAATTGCGAGAAAAAAGTCAGAATTGCGAAATATAAATCAATTGCGAGAAAGTCAGAATTGTGAAATATAAATCAATTGCGAGAAAAAAGTCAGAATTGCGAAATATAAATCAATTGTGAGAAAAAAGTCAGAATTGCAAAATTAAATAAGTTGCGAGAAAAAAGTCAGAATTGCGAAATAAAAATCAATTGCGAGAAAAAAGGCGGAATTCAGAGGCGGAAACAAGCTTCCATAATTCACATACAACTAAAAGTAAATAATTTGTATAATGATTCCCCTGAAAAGTGAAACACTGTGCATTGGCTGAACCAATAGGGTTATTTAGGGGCAGGACAACGGTGTTTCGACCAATGGAAGATGGGATAAGTGTTCAGAGAAGTCCGTTTGAAAAATGGTTTGGTTTTTTGCCATTCAGTTTGGCTATGCAAATTATTACAAACTTCAGATAAAATTATTTAAGGACCAAATTTCCTTTTTATTAAGTTTTGGATAAAGCTTTTTGTCAATCTCAGCAACTGATGTCAAGTTGCAGGACATCGTCAGTCTTTCCATTGTTTGAATAAGTTGACGATTCCCTGTCTTTGTTGGAGTAAGAGCTAATCTCTCTGTAAGTAATGGCAGCGGCGATGTAGTGTGGAGAGCGCTGTCGGGAAGAAGATGAAGGGAGAGGGTGTTTACTGGAGGCTCAAGTAGTGGCAGGTAAATCCACTCAAACAGACAGAGGAAACCATCCATCTGAGCGAAGGAAGCTGCTTCTTTTAGGGGGGCGTTGGGGCACTAGAAACTAAAAGGTCATGGGTTCGATTCCCAGGGAATACACCATTAACTTAAATTCACTGCAAGTCGCTTTGTATATAAGCCAAATGAATACGTTTACAATGTAATTGTATCTCACATTTCTGACCTTGTTTCTAGCAACTAAGTGAAAAAAAAGAAAGAATTGCAAGTTATAAAGTCAGAATTGTGAGATAAAATTTTTTTTTTTTAATCAGTGGTAGAAACAAGCTTTGATAATTCATGGACAACTAAAAGTAAACCATTTGTATAATGATTCCCCAGAAAAGTGAAACACTGTGCATCGGGTTATTTTGGGGGCAGGACTATGTTGTTTTGACCAATGGAAGATGGGATAAGTGTTCAGAGAAGCTCGTTTGAAAAATGTTTCGATTTATAACTGTTCTAAAATATGCCGTATGTTCGCTAGGATAAGAGAAAGTTATTTTAAAATATCAGAAATTTTGAAATTCTGTAACGCATATATTGGATTTTATTGATGAATCTACTAGGAACATATTTGCAAAGGTTTCTTGAGTAAAACTGAAGTGGAGTTGTGTCCATCCAAGCTGCAAATGTATGCGAAAAATCGAAATACCGCATTTTTGCGAATAAACTGCTGCTTTAATCCCATGTGTCCCGAGATTTATTCAGTAAATGTGTTTCCAATCACTGAGTTGTTTTGCAGTTGCAAACTGCTGTCCGTGTGAACACACAGGAATAGAGTTTGAGGACATGAGTTGCATGAGTGGTGGTGTGTATGAAGGTGCGATTTACCTGTATGAAGGTGGCCAGCAGCACACAGCTCATTTCCTGTTGCAGGATGGCCTTGTTCTGCAGGTTATTGTAGCAGGCGCAGATGAGCGAGGGGAAGAGCACTTTGATGAGTCGCGGGTGGCTGAAATACTGGAACGGCAGCTGACACAGTTTCTGCAACACGCTGGGCTGGCGGCCAGACTGCACATTCACCTGGAACACACACAGTGACAGTGCGTGCGCACACACGCAACCAGTGAGGCCAAAGCCACAGCCAGCTGTAAATCAACCCGCCCCTCTCTGCCCGTCCCACACGTAAATCTGCCACTAAAACAACACACAAACAGCCATTAAGAGGAGAAATAGAGGGCAGTGCCTCCCAGCGCACAATTACACTCCATAAAACACAGACAGGGATGCCTCATCCACTTCTGCTGAGCGTGTACGCTGAACACACACAGGTTCAGATTTGCCCCATGGGAGGACACACTTGAGCTCCGTTCCAAAACCTAGTGAGCTCCCTCGCTCGCTATCCACTTCCTACCTAGGCAGCATCGAAATGGACATAGAACCTCATGAGTGACCAATTTGGAACATTTTATATAGGTAGTAACTCATGTTACACAAATTGCGCACAGGAGACTCAATTTGGAACTGATTTCAATCTGCTTGTTAAGTCTGATGTCAATCGTCACCGTTTCTGTAGTCTCAGTCCCGCCCACGGACCGCTGGCTGAACGTCTGATGCATATGGCACAAGTAACTGGAAACATTTCAGGATTTAAGAAGTCGTCATCTGATTGGTTGAATTCTACAGGATGTCCGGGAGACGCGTGTCGCGTTGCAGTGATGCCAAACCCCCTCATGGAAGAAGAATATCGTCGTGTTTACAACTGTGACAATGAGCGCTTATCAGGATCAACTAAACGCTGGATTTTCAAAAGTATGTGAAGTATGTAAAGTTTGCGGCATAGACTTTTAATATACGTCCAATAGTTTTACACACCGGTCTATTATTGTAGGGACACCAATGTTATATATTCTAACACCCCTAAACATGACGTGGAACAAAACAAACTGTGATTGGTTGCTTTACATGTCAGTAAGACGGCCTCTGGGCGGTCCTTGGCCAATGAAAGCTGCTATGGAGTCCAGGCCTTCTGCCGTCAGACTGAAAATCTGGCTATGCGAGACTATCAGATGCCAAAACCAAACAACAAACAACACCAAAACACACTACCGAAAAATCATGATTCTAAACTTTATCTCCATACCGAAATCTCAGATGGCCAAACCATGATTTATCTTTTAGGAATTGTTAAAATGTGTGTCCAGGATGCGATATGAATAAATAATGCTCATAAATGGCTGATGAAATAGTATTCTCAATTGAAGACCTTGAGTCTCAAAGAGACCTTGATCCAGAATTTTTTCTTACATCACGATAGAGTTTGGCGGTAGCATGTTGCTATGCTAACAGCTCAATATTTTGACAAGTTCTGAACTATTATACCGAACTATTTTTTTATCAGCAAAAGTCAATTTTGAATGAAACATTTTTGGAAACATTTTTCCCCATCTCTGCCATTATGGATTTTGGACACAAATGTTTGTTGCTCACTGAGGTTCAAGTCACTGCAACCTCTCGTCACAACCTTTGAGAACCATCTATTCTATATTAAGGTCTATAACATGCTGAAATGCATGTTTGTCGGTCAGGTTTTGGAGTTGAACCTTGTGCAAAACATGCAAACAAGCCCAGTTCCACTTTAATAAATGAAGTAATACCAGTAATGGTGTTCGTACCGGGTGTATAGCCCTCATTTATCACTGCCTTCAATCACACCGTCAAAATCGGCCCACCCCTTAGAATTAAAACCAAATCACAGCAGGCCTGGACTGATTAAACGCAGTGCCTGGGATGGAAAAAAACGAGGCACAGCCCCTAAATGCTACAAGCTTCCGACCGGGTTGGGAAGCCTGGGAAGGTCCTCGGCTCCCGGGAAGGGAACCAGAGAGTTGGGAGGTCAGCACAGTAAATCCTGACTAGAGGGATTTGGGGGAGAAAGATGAAGAGAGGGAGGGGGCGTTAAACAGTCCCTATTACAGGTACACACATCCGTCCATTGCTGCTCGGCCCCAAATGCAAACCATAAGGGAGGGGAGTGACATTCCCTGGGAAAAGGGTGACATAAATTACCAGGATTTACAAGATTTTAAAAATACTCTTAACAATACTCTTTCCATCGCATTCTCCACTTTAATAATACCCCTCGAGGGTTTAAGTGCATGACAACCAAAGCGATAACTCACTACTTTTATCATTTAAAAGGCGAAGCGCCTCAAAATGTAGTTCTACAGCAGTGTTCAAAGGCTTGAGGTCCATGTCACTCTGAATCAGGAACTGTTTAAAGATGCCTGACCAAAACAAGTAAAAAAACCCACAGTGGAGCACTTTAATTGGACTCAGAGTTGGAGTGAAGACTAGTCCCGGATTGTCCGGCCTCAGATGACCAACAGCACGATTCAGAAGCTTTTTGCAGGGTTGAAATGAATGCTCTCGCTCTGCTACTATGGAACAAATGGTGCAAAACATCTGGTTGTTTTCAGCGTAGGAGCTGCGTAGTGTCAGAACGGTGGGTGAGATGAAGGAGGGTCTTTTTTCGGCCAAACGCAGAGAGTACAGAATCAATCTCTCCCATCAGTCCTGGACAAGACTAGGGAGTGGTAGAGATACTGCTGTATTTCTTATCATTCATGAGACTGGTAAAAATTACAATGCTGCAGACACATCGGGTACCCGTTTACCTCATGGACCCTTGGCACCTTCAATGGATATTCAGATCCTTGGACCGATTAGATTACTTATACAACAAGCTGATAACATGCAAGGTAAATGCAAATGAATGTGAAGAACTTCTCATAGGAAGTTCTATCAGTGAAACGATTGGGAAGTTATTTTACACATCATAGTTGAGTTGTCAATATGTTGATTTGCCGCCTTAAAATCAGTATTTATAAATTTAAACTGTTCCGACTGTTATCTGCGTTTTGTTCTACATGTAAACACACTCAATGGGCTTCATTCATAAAACAAGCAGAACAAATTTGTTTAAATCATTCTTTCCCAACATGAGAGAGCACAAGTGCGTGTCCATCTGTGGGGGTGGTGGTTTAGTGGACATTCAGCCCACAAATCACGCAGCCATCTCATAATCCGTCAGCATGCGGTGCTTCATCTTCACACAACTAAACAATGAGTCCCCTTCAAGTGTCCACTGAGGGGAGACGTACAGCACTGAGAGAGCAGAGGTTACCCACCGCCCCAACCCAGGCAAAGAACTCACCCGCCTCTCCCTGGCCGAGAGAAATGACCCTGCCCCTAACCGGCCCCAAACTTGGATTAAGAC
Source organism: Rhinichthys klamathensis goyatoka (assembly GCF_029890125.1). Lineage (NCBI taxonomy): Eukaryota > Metazoa > Chordata > Actinopteri > Cypriniformes > Leuciscidae > Rhinichthys > Rhinichthys klamathensis. The sequence continues at coordinate 2,288,264 of NW_026606752.1, forward strand.
CTCGGCCAAGTCCTCCTGTACCAGCGTCTGCTGAGGTATCCCTTTAGCAATTGACACCATAAAAGCAACGGCATGCGTTTGAACTTGCGATTCCGGAGCGATCCCTCCCCCGCTTTAACACAGATGGCCATAAAGAAAGGAAGAGACAAGGCCTAGTGTTGGTCTTAAGTAGAGAGCACTGGAGTTTTCATATAGGGCCACGCTTTTACGGGCGGCCCATTACATAACTCCCGGCCTGTCAACTGAAAACAAAGGGAGCATAAAGTTAACGCAGTGAAACGCAAACATGCACACTATGAGCGGCTCAAGGTGAAGAGGAAGGAGACCTGTGGGCCAGGGGTTTGTTCTTTGATGAAGACTTGATAAGACGGCGGAGGAGAGACGAATGCCGACAGTAAAATAGACGGCTGTTAGTGTGTGTGGAGCCACGCCGATAAAAAAAAAATAGACGATAGAAATTGTGAAATCTATTGTGAAATGTGTATTAAGACTATATCCAGGAAACAAAATGATTCCTGGGTTACTGTACAAAGTATTTCTCAATAAAATAAATAAATTATGAATTTTGGAAGTTGGCCATTGAGAATTATTACAAACATGACCGTCATGAAATCTAATTTACATGAGGAGGGACGCTACATTTACATAAAAATAATAACTAAATCTATTCGGAAACTGAAACCAAACACCAAAGGGCGGAATATATTTTCATAATTTTTCAAAGCCCACAGATATGATGTCCCTTTTAAGGGACTCCATTGCAGCCATACATTTTCATGAATAAATACTGTGAAAATGTCAAATAAATGTGTGTAAAATAATAACTGGAAAATATTAACTTCCCATTAAGCTGACCCAAGAGAAACAAAACTGTCTACATAAATATAAAATAATTAAATAATTCTAATAAATTAGAATAAAACAAAGCAGACTGAAACGATTATTGTTGCACTTTATTATTTCAGATACTTTTTTTTTTAAATAAAAAAATGTACATATTATAAATAAAATTTAACCCACCAAAGTGGCTAGTAGAAGTGACTGCGTTACACGCCACTGCAAAAATCCACTCGCATTTAGCGGGTGTTAATGTCAAGCCCTGCTAGTGCATGAGAAAGCTGTATGGACATTGAAATAAATCTGTGTTGCTTTCGTGTGGAGCGTAAAACTGGCCTAAGTGTTGTTTTTCAATATAAATGGGAGGAGATGACGCAAGTGTCCCATGCTGCCAAGACACCTCAGCAATTTTTCGTTGGACCAGGGATGTCCGCTCTTTCAAAACTACAAATCTATGGCTCTGCCTTAAAGATGAACCAAACCGAGAGGATGAGAGAACGTTCACGTCACTGATAAGACAGGAGGTCTGCCTACATACTAGGATGCAAAGAGAGCTCTCAGAAGAGGAAGTTATGGCTGAAAGGCCTTATCTGAACAACGCCTACCGCCCCCTCTTAACCATCCATCCAGACAACCTGACGGCGACTGGTACACGGGCGTAAACAGAAAATTAAAAGACAAAAAAAAAAAAATCTGTTGGTTTTCTGCTCTCAAAGCAGAAAGAATGTTTCTTTGTCATGAAAACACTATAAAAACGGCTCCGGTCGGCAGTGTATTGGCAAAGGATCACTGACTTACTACTGTTTGCTTAATAAATCAAGTGTCATCTTCGATCCTGCGAAAGATAATCTTTTCTTCTGGAGAAGACATCCGGACCTGGATCATGCTCAAACACAGCATTAGATGCAAACGGAGCCTTAAACTCGGAAAGATTTATGGGCAAACAAACAAAATGAAACGGGCGAAACCCGGAAAAAAAAATGAACGGTACGTTCGCACCTGAATTCACCCTTTAGTTTAGGGTTAGGTCATAAATATTCCTCACTGCCGTCAATCACATCTGTCCGCCTGCTACGTTTACAATCCCTGTTGCAAGAAAATCAACGACGTTTGGTGAGTTTTAATAACACTATCCCACGGTGGTCGGGTCATTTAATCAAAGAGGGTTGGGTTATCAACCGGGGTAATGGACCGTCGAAGGAGGTGTTTCAACATCAGTTAAACTAGGATTAGAAGCCCAGGAACAACACTAGGGGTTTGAGGGCAAAGGAGATAGCCCTGCACTCACTTGTAGGGAAGAATCAGACACGTGAAGGAGAGATAGAGAAAAAGAAGGGAGTGAGAAGATAAGACAAGTGAGTGTGGTGGATTGGCTCAATCTGGCACTTTTGGTGGTGTAGGGGCTACAAGCTAAAAGGGTTGTTAGCCTTCACCTCGCTATCGTCGCTAAAACACCAAGTGTATATAGATAATAACATTTTCGCCTGGAAGAACCTACAAGATAAAAGAGGAGGAAGTTTGATGACTGTCAGGACAGGAGTCCAAACAGAAATGTGAATTATGGCCATTTTAACTTAGAAATGCACATTTTTGCCTTCAGAATCAACTAATTATGTGATCTAGTAGATTTGAATTAGCACTAAGTAATTGTTGGTCCACAGTTTGACTACCAAAACACAAACAAAAAAACGTAACTACAAATATATTTAAAGTACTCAACATGAAAATTCAAAATGATTTGTTATTCTTGTAACCTTGAAAATATGATTTACACCTTAAAACAATAAGTAATTGGTTGGCTATTGTAAAATATTTGTTCTTTTCCATCACTTTTGATCAAATTAATGCATCCTTGCTGAATAATAGTAAGCATTACTTAAAAAAAAATGATTAAAAAAATCTTACTGACCCCAAATGTTTGAGCAGTAGTTTATGAGACATCAGCTAAACTACAAAATCATATCTTTGACTGTTACAAAGACATTTTAAATTTGTGTTACCATTCTCTGAAGAATTGTTCACAATAAGACCAGGAATGTGTGTTAAAATGGTAAACAGGCTAAACTTTGTTTTCATGTTGACTTTAAACCATATTAAAAAGGAATTTCTCTTTGCTGTTGGCCATCATTCAAAAGCCTTGAGTACAAACAACAAACAAACTTCCTATCAGCTATGACTGCATCTCTAACACTCTGAATGGCTCTGTGGGTGAGGGTCTGAATAATATCCATGTGGAAAGAACAAATGTCCCCCAGTAGTTTTTCCCTGCCTTTATGAGCTGCATTATTTCTCAGATGCACACATGTAAACACAGGCTGGCTGAATCACTGCGAGACAGAGCAGGGTCAGCGCCGTCTTTGTCTTCTGCCAGTGCTTACATTAGTCTGAAAAAGTCAAATATTCCCGCTCCAGTCTCCATTTATCCTGTACGAGGGCCGTGTGGATATATACCAGGGCCCCTGACACTGGCAAGTATCCGACTGGAGAGGGGCGGGGCCGCAGTGCCAAGTTCTACGCTGATGTTTATGTCATTTAATTCAGTGTAAATGTGTTGAAGTGCTTTTCGCGATTGGTTGGTGTTGCTGCAGGCATACTGTATATTTAGTTGATGGGAAAAATAACAAGGAAGAGAAAATTACTCAATGTGGTTGATTTTGAAATTTAGCAGGCATCCATAGCAGTCATTTTTCTCTGCCTTGTCATTTTCTCCATCAAAATAAAAACAATATGTTAAAGACTATACATAACATTTATATATAGTGTGTTTATATATATATATATATATATATATATATATATATACACACACATACACACAGTATGTATACACACACACACACACACAGCACACACCCGTTCGAAGTTTTGGGTAGTTTTTATTTTATTTCTTTGAATGTTGAAAATTCTCTTATGCTCACCAAGGCTACATTTATTTGATCAACAAAACATTAAAAAACAATAATTTATGAAATATTACAATTTAAAATGGTTTATATCTATAGTTTATATATATATATATAAACTATAGATCTAAACCATTTTACATTGTTTGTGTAAATCTGTGTGTGTGTGCTCATTATTTTGAGCAATTAATCAAGTGTCAGTAAAGACTTACACTGAAAAATACACAAAAATATTAAGCAGCACAAGCAGTTTTATATTCAAATTAGTTTTATATTTAATATTAAGCAGTTTTTTAACATTGATAATAAAAAATAACTGTTTTTTGAGTAGCAAGTGTGTGTGTGTGTTAAATATTAAATATAAAACTAATTTAGCTTGTGCTGCTTAATATTTTTGTGTATTTTTCAGTATTCTTTAAAAGACAATGTGCAAGTCTTTACTGACACTTTTGATCAATTCAATGCGCTCTTGCTCAAAATAATTTCTTTAAAAGAATCTTATGCAGACACACACACACACACAGAGAGAGAGAGAGAGAGAGAGAGAGAGAGAGAGAGAGAGAGAGAGAGAGAGAGAGAGAGAGAGAGAGAGATGGTAAAATGACAAAGGATAAAAATAATAATTTAAAGACAAATGGAAGATAATAATGGAAGATAAATGCAAGAAAATCAAGAGCCCATAATAATAGTGAAGGAAACAAAGTGATCAATATGTGTGTATGTATGTTAAAAAGCCAGCTACAATACCGAAGATACACAATTTATACATGCATAAAAACGGTAACGTTCAATATCGATGCTGATAAATGTTACGATTCAACTACCAAGAAAAAAAAAAAAATGAAAATGTGGTTAAATGGAACACAACTAATGATGCCACGACTCAATCCCTCACATCAGCTTGTGATGGCTGCACACATGTAGTAGGTGCATCCAACACATTTTTTTTATTTATATGACGTACCAGCAAGAATTTTGGCCAAAATGCATCTCAGCTGAATAGCTTCACTTCATTCTTTCCACCTCTCTCCAGCGCACCTGCCAGTGTTGCTTCTGCTTTTAATAATAAACCCTGATGTGAGCCAAATGGCAGCATAAAACAGCAGCTTGTGTCCTGGAGGGAAGTCACAAGTTTAAAGACTTTGCAGCCTGGCATTTTTCAAATTAGCAAAGTGGGCTGGGAAGATATGAATATTCACGAGGCGTTATTCCCAGCACGCTCGTCGTTTAAGTTCCCCCATGCGAGCACAAAGCCCAATCATCTGTCACGCCCCCCCCTTAATTCAATCATCAACCCTCATTCAATTATCCAATATAATATGCAAATCAAGCCAACAATGGCCAACAAATGCTAATTACCTACATCAAAATAATTAAATTGGATGGCATCAGCACAGAAGGACTGAACGGCTATAAAAACGGAGGCAGTTTCTTTAATTAAGAGCAAAAATGTTTTAAATTAGAAGCACATAAATTGCGAGGACTCTGACCCCTCCCTTCCCCGTCCCCTGAGGGGACATTAAGACGTCACGGAGGAGGTTTCCACGTGATGCACGCATAACTAAAACCCGACCGAGTGTGGCGTAGTCACACCTGCCATGCAGTCGGCGGCTTCCAGGTAAACGATGCATGCAAACGGTATCAGGGACTCCCACTTCTTCATGCCAGGCTGATCTGTGATCTGTACTGCCAGGTTAGATCAGCTCCCTTCCCCCTCCACCAGGACTGAACAAAGAACGGGCCAACTGCCAGGCGGAGGATAACAATGTCCGTTCCTACTACACAGTGCAGAGCCAACAGAGGTGGCAAAGTCACTGCATTATTCAACAGCCTCCTTTTGTTGCTATTGTGTTGGTTGTTTGTAAGGAGAAAAGTACACCTGCTCTTGATCTAATGACGACCAAACATTATACACACACCTCAGTGACGGAGAGGAAAGGATCTTTTACGGTGCAAAAATAAGCCGTGTGAGACTACATGAAGCACTACTTGCAAATTGCTGTTCATTTAGATACATTTCGTGTTATACAAAGTTTGCTAATTCCGTTAATTCAGTGTTGATTCACATCGTTTCTAGATTGTTGTGCAGAGTGATCTATGCATATTTATTACGGTGGCCGAGAAAGCTCAACGCACTGCAACTGAAGACAACACACGTGCTGCAAATACTCACAATGGCCCTCATTTATCAAAAGTGCGTACACCAAATTTCCAGCGTACACCTGGCGTACACCCAAAACCACGGTGACTTTGAGATTTATCAATATGGACGTTGGCGTACGGCACGCTCAAATCCTACGCCAGCTCAGGAGGTGGTGTACGCACGTTTTGAGTTAGTGCGGAAATGCGCAGAAAAACAATTCCTAACACCACAAAATGCACTGACAAACTAAAAGATATTATATATTATGACCCACTGTAAAACAAAAAAACAACAACATAGTAATTATAAACTTCAGTGTTTATTTTTGTGCAACATGGACTTCAATGTTTAATTTGTGTGACTTTACCAAAGCATTTGATTTGTAAGCATATGTATTCCTTCAGTTGCGAGCCTGTGCGCTTTACCCTGACGTTTCATGGTTAGGCCCGGCAGGTGCGCACCGACTGGGTTCGGTAACGAAAGGCTTTCAATGACCAAAAAATAATTCAGACTGACAAAATAATAAAAAATACATTCTTCTTCTTTTAAATAATAATAATAATACAAATAATAATAATGACATTCTTCTTCTAAATAACAATAAGCGTCATTAATAATACAAATCATACTAATAATAATAAGAATATTACAAATTGTCATGCAATTATTAATGTGAATGAATGGTACTCCACAGCACATCATCATCATCACTATGTACACCCCAATACATGTAACGTGATTCGAAATTGAATGCTAATTCAAAAGACGTGCTGTAAAATATTGCATTGTGATAGGTCATTTCGGCTCCACGTCAGAGAAGTTTCTCTTCTTTGCCGTCTTCCGTGTGTCCATGGCGTAAAATGAGGGCGTGTGGGAAGCGGAGACTTGAATATATAGGGGCGTGTTATTCTAATGACGATCGTTTTCAGCCGCGGGATTTATGAAGGGCAGGTATTGCGTACACCTGGATTTCAAAGGTACGCACAGCTTCATAAATCAGGCGGTGAGAGGAGTGTAAGCATAATCTTACGCCAACATATACGCCCGTTTCTACGCAAGAATGATAAATGAGGGCCAATGCAACCAAACACAGGAACACACTGCAAATACTCACAACGCAACCAAATACAGGATCACACTGCAAATACTCACAGCGTAACCAAATACAGGATCACACTGCAAATACTCACAACGCAACCAAATACAGGATCACACTGCAAATACTCACAACGCAACCAAATACAGAAACACACTGCAAATACTCACAACAATCAAACACAGGAACACACTGCAAATACTCACAACGCAACCAAATACAGAAACACACTGCAAATACTCACAACCAAATACAGAAACACGCTGCAAATACTCACAACGCAACCAAATACAGAAACACACTGCAAATACTCACAACAATCAAACACAGGAACACACTGCAAATACTCACAACGCAACCAAATACAGAAACACACTGCAAATACTCACAACAATCAAACACAGAAACACACTGCAAATACTCACAACGCAACCAAATACAGAAACACACTGCAAATACTCACAACGCAACCAAACACAGAAACACACTGAAAACACTCACTACGCAACCAAACACAGAAACACACTGAAAACACTCACTACGCAACCAAATACAGAAACACACTGCAAATACTCACAACAACCAAACACAGAAAAACACTGCAAATACTCACAACCAAATACAGAAACACACTGCAAATACTCACAACAATCAAACACAGAAACACACTGCAAATACTCACAACGCAACCAAATACAGAAACACACTGCAAATACTCACAACAATCAAATACAGAAACACACTGCAAATACTCACAACCAAATACAGAAACACACTGCAAATACTCACAACAATCAAATACAGAAACACACTGCAAATACTCACAACCAAATACAGAAACACACTGCAAATACTCACAACAATCAAATACAGAAACACGCTGCAAATACTCACAACGCAACCAAATACAGGAATACACTGCAAATACTCACAACGCAACCAAATACAGGATCACACTGCAAATACTCACAACGCAACCAAATACAGAAACACGCTGCAAATAGCACCAACCACTAGTGTTCATTTTGTCACCTATTTTTAATCTTAGTCTTAAGGCCATTGCACACTGAGTCTGAAATTCGCATCCGAAATTTTCGCACGTTAAAAAATAAATACGACCTCACGTTATGTCAATCACGCTTGCACACTGCCTCCGAAACATTTGTCCGTCATAAAAAAAATCGAATCGGGTTCGATTTTCTGCGTTTTTCGCATCCGTAGCAAGCAGTTTGAATGGTGTTTGAATGATGTTTTGACAATTCAGAGCCACCGAATCTCGAATACGAAAAAACGCATACGAAAATTTCAGACTCCGTGTGCAATGGCCTTTAGTCTTGTGCCAAATGTCCTTGTTAGTTTTGGTCATATTTAGTCATTGAACCACAACAGAAATGTTTCAAGTGGACCCAAACAAGTGACGAACCTGGGACATACATGTCTACTCGTCAGTGGTGTTGTCGATGACCTGGAAGGTGAGTTTTTTGTTTATTTAACATCCTGGTCGTATGTGAGTATTTGCAACACGTGTTGTCAAACTGATGAGGTTTATTTTAATTTGCTGGTGTTTTTGTTCAGTTGCAGCGCATTGCAAAATAATTGCAATAATTGCAAAATGCTTCATTGGCTTTTCACTGGGTTTTTTTTGGCCCTGGCACAAAATGACCATCTAACATTAATTTGCTAATCAAATTATCAGCACATAGGAAAGTGTGACCAAGTACTAGTCAGGTAAAATCACAATCATTCCGATTGGATATGAGCAGACTGATATAATAGGAGGGAAAAAGTGTTTCCAATCATAGTGTTCCTGTGTTAGCAATGGTTACATCCAAAGAAAGACATAAAAAGAATGTCTTGCACCAGAAAGAACCATTTACTGGATCATCAAGAACTTCAAGGAGAGAAGTTCAACTGCACTGCGCCTGGACCGTCTCATCCTGCTCAATATTTGAAGCAGGTTGGTGTGAGCGCATCTGCACACACAGTGAGGCCAAGACTTTTGGACAATGGCCTGGTGTCAAGAAGGGCAGCAAATAAGCCACTTCTCTCCAAGAAAAAAAGGACAGACTGAAATTCTGCAGGAAGTACAAGGATTCACTTAAAACCATCCATTCAAAACTATAAAATAGCTACAGTATGTGTGATAAACAGACAAAAGTCTCTGAAAATCTTTCCCCATGCTCTAAAATCTCATTCACGATGCTCGGATAAATAATATGACAGGTTTGGCATCAATGATGCTCGATTTCTTTTTTCTTATGCTTTAATCATTTGCATCGTGACAAATTTAAATATAGGACTCTCTATTTCTATCAGAGGGTAAGTTTATTAATGATTTATGGCTTAAATTTGAGTCTTTTTTCATTACAAAAAGCTATTATAAGGCTTCAAAAGAATTATAACACATAAATTGTAGACTCATATGATACTTTCTTTTTCTTTTCTTTGACATTTTTGGAGCTCAACAGAATACTTATCCATTTTGACATAAATTGCTGCATTGAATTGGATGAGACAAGTTTACGTAAGAATGGATTCATGAATGATTTACACATTTTGAAATTGAAAGTGAACAGTGACTGGGGTTGCATTAAGCCATAGATCTGCTTTTGGGTTCTACAGACAGAAGGTCAAACAGGTTTGAAATATCACAAAGATGAGAAAATGAATTAGATTTTTTACAACTAATCACGTTAATAACATTACTAACAATACATTTTGTACTTTGCAAGGATCTTGGTATGCTGAAATACAATTTTGAACGGAATAAAAAACCTCCTGTAGACCTAAAAATCAAGTGCAAGGACCATCTATTGGAAAAGAGGAAAAAAGAAGCCTGGAAGAAAACGAAGCTGCTGCAACTTTTCACTTTTCACATTAATTACAAAATGTCCCTTGTGAACATTTTATTTATATTTATTGCATTTTATGTTGCAACGGAGTAAAGGTGTGGTTACAGTAACATTTCTGAAATTTCAGTTACATTTTTTGGGGAAAAAAGGTCTATTCTACAATGTCAACAGTGTAGCCACGTAATATATGACACACAGCTCACACAGAAGTCATTTTCAAGAAGCTTTCTGTTGGTCATTGTGGTGAATTCGAGTGGAATTCCTGATTGTGTGGATTCCTATTGAAATGACTGGAATTCCCCAGTGAAATTTCACTAAACAACAGTAAATGTGACTGCACCTTAAAGGGATAGTTCATCCAAAAATGAAAATTTCATTTACTCACCCTCACCGTTCCAAGTGGACGACGCTAAATACAGGTGTAAACGGGGTCTAAAACGTTTTGAGCTTGTCCACTTTCGACCACTTCCAGAGGTAGTTGAAAACACATTTGACCGGATTGCTTTCATAGTGTAAACGCTCATGTGGTCGAATGTGTTTGAACATTTACAAAAGACCTCCTCCTCTCGACCTACTGACCTAATGCGGAAACATTATGGGAATTAGCCAGACGGGATTTAAACTTTGTCGGCTGAAGACCCAAGTTTGGAAAATGTACCAAGCACAATGTTCTCTCACCATTCCTGATTTCTAACACACACTCACAGCGTTCTGCGTGAAACGAAAGCTGCTGCTCTCCATGTTTTTCCGTCATTTTCGGGCACGTTCGCATGGAAATTGCACAAGCTTATTTTGTCCATTAGATCGAAAGATCTGAAAAAGTCCATACATTTACCCTCCCATAGACCTTACCTTTGAAGAAATCAGGACAGAAGTGGTCGAAAGTGGACACAAGAGACGCATTAAAACACCAGGTGTAAACGTGTGTGTCTCCATGTGATCTGATCAACCAAAACGCATCTTAATACCAGGTGTAAACAGGGCCAAACATGCATCAGTATATAATCATAAAACCTTATGGAACAAACCAGCTAGCATGCAGATTTTCTTATGTAACACTAAAGATGAAGGTAATCTCACCTGGTTGTCTGGGTGGTTGACAGTGAAGTAGCCGACGCAGATGATGAGCTCATGAAGCAGCTCTTCAGAGCTCTGTTGAGAACAGTACCACAGCAGAGAACTCACAATGTGTCTGAAGGCCAGAGAAAGACCCTCCGCTCCTAAAACACACTGGAAACAACAGACACGGGTCAGCAGCGGTATCACATCGGGGAATAGCTCTTTCTGCACATTAGAAACGGGAGACATTTAAAATGTCACATTTTAAAGACATTATAGGGATTTTGACACTGTTAATGGAATAGATCACACAAAAATTAAAACTGATTTATCATTTACACACCGTCATGTCATTCCAGAACTGTATGACTTCTGTGGAACATAAAAGATATTTTGGAGAACCATTTTTGTCTGCTATGAAAGTCAGTGGGGTCCAAAACAACATTGGACACTGTTGACTTTGTGTTCTGCAGAAGAAAGTAAGTCATACAGGTTTGGAATCGAAATGAGGGTGCTCACAACACACTCTTTAAACTGGTTGAACTGGTAGGTTGAACTGGTTCTGGAATCAGTAGTCCCACCTTAAGACCCCCCAATTCCCTCAACTAAAGAGATGCTATCTGCCGGTCTAGAGACAGTATTTATTAAACATGTCAACATGACTGAGCGCCTCAGGGTCAGCACTAAAACTACTGACAGTTTCTGCTGGGTAGGAGAGTGTTATGGGATGGAGAGTCTAAACAACCACAAACAACAATACCTGAAAATCCCAGCATATGTAATGGGAGTAAGACGCTGGGTTTGCATCACCACAGACAGTCTGTTTGATTTGCCAGTTTAGCATTCAACCAACTCTGAGAACCGCTGTTGTTAGGATGTAGAACCAAGAATAATTTAAGTTTGAAGGCGATTGAAGCATTAGCTACTATTTTTTATTCAAACAAATAGATGAGGTACAGGGTTATTACCGTCAACTAAAACTATTAAAACATTTTGTTAATTGAAATAAAATATAAATATTAGAATATAAATATTAGATGAAAAACTTAAACTATAAATATTAGATGAAAAACTTAAACTAAGTCGCCCTTTGCAATTAACTGAAAAAAGTTTAAGTTGAAGCACTACTATTATTAAATAGAAATAAATTAGACCAAAAACTAACTAAAATTGAAATAAAAATAAAAACCTAAATAGCAATATATCTAAAAAAAAAAATCAACCACTAATAAAATGACAAAAGCACAAAGAAATTACAACAAATTAAACTAAAATTAACACGAAAACTACAAATCTAAAATAAAAGTTCATTCAAAATATTAAAAAACTATAATAAAACTAAACTGACACTGATGAGTTACTGATCAACATTTAGATTTTTTAATTTTCTGCAATTTTAAAGATTTTTAATACAACTATTGAATATTTTAATAACACTACTGAAAGGCCATCGATTGATTTAAAAATAAAATTGTGATTATATGAGTTTTTGTAGTTAACACATTTAGTCCATTTTAACTACTGTGTAACTACAAGTTTAATTTGTGAGGATGACAGAAGTAGAGTTATTTGTCTCAAACAACACAAATATACTCCATAATTCTCAAACAGAAATAAAAAAGTACCTGTGTTAAACAATCCAACATTAACTTTCCCCTCAAAGAATAAAGCAATATTTTTATTTTTCTGAATTTACAACCCAAAGCCAAAGAAGAAGCACCAGTGAGCCACAGGGTGACCTATTTAATAAGAAAAGACTGGATTACACGATTATCTACAGAGCATACACAATTAAAACCTTAGGCTGAGTTTGATCTAGCATCTCTACTACTAAGGAACCAGATCTGTTTTGTAACAGCTAAACTGGCATGCCAGAAAACACCTCCATGAGTCTTAAGCTCAGGTTGAACTCTCATCCACATCATCTCATGAAATAATGTTAATACATTGTCCAGAAGTGCTTCTGATATGTCCTATTTGGTGTTTAACTAGTTTTTTTTTCTGTGTGGGTATTTCAAAGATAATTGCAAAGTAAAAATTGTAACCTAAGTAAAAAGATAATGATAACAGCGTCACCTGTATAATGAACACATCCATTGACCACTGGATCATGATTTCATTATATTTCCAGGTGCTCATTATTATTATTATTTTATTTTTTAAATAGAGATTAGACTTATAACAGCAGTTTCTAGTGGATTAACTACTTTAGAGCCAAACATAACTAGAAATGTTAGATTTTCCATTATTTTTGTCCAGTCCTGGAAATCAAATTGTTCAAACTCCCTGATATTTCCCAGTTTTTCATGACGAGATTGAACGCCATTAAACTTGAAAAGGTAAATTTACATTAAACAAACCAACACACTAATTTATACAATAAAAAATAGAGACAAACAGCAGAATTTAATTAAATATGTCACATACATTGTATATTACATTATATTAGTCCCCATAGGGACTAATGTGCAGAGACTCAAATATTACTGAATCATTTTAATGATCACTAAATTTTTGTGAAATATCCAAATTAACGAATTTACTAAAATGAATCCAATTTCTCAGCACTACATATGAATCAATGAAGTGTTTCTTGAACCAAACAAATTGATTCATAGACTTTGTATCACTCTACTGCTGTCACCCAACTGAAAAATTATGTTAGTAGCATAACTACTTAGTTAGTTACTCTCTAACACTTACTTTAATTACAAAGAACTAACTGTTATGAATAGTTGGTGCGGTTGTTTCTACAACAACACATTGAAGTAATTCATAGGGTTCTGACCCTCCTTGTTCACGCCTAGGTGTTTACATGATGATTTAGCCTAGCGATACTGTTCTTGTCTCTTTATCATGCCGGCTGAAGTACGACCGGAGCCTGTGCATGTTACGCCACTCACTGTCCGCATTACTCACCCAGAGCTTTCAACATGGCTGGCCCGGGGTCAGAGGTCAGGTGTGTTTACATCCACTGGGTTAACTTTGTTCTGTGAAGAAACACTGATATCCTACCAGTGGCTCTGAGGGCATTGGACCATTAGCTTTGAGGGTTATGTCTTTACGGCCCACATTTGTGTGCGCAGACGTACCAACGCAACCATTAATGAAAGCCCAAGAACTTTTTATTGCTTTACTTTTCAGAACGTCTGTCTGTAGGATGAGGCCACATATCTGCCACTAGCTGAAGGCCGAACTGAAGAAAAAAAACAAGCTGTGCAGCATTACTGTAAGCAGACAGGGTGGCTTGAACTACCAGCAGGATGGCCACCAACAAAAAAGATGTTTGCATCCTTCCGCAGAGCTTTGAATCAAAGAGGCAGGATATCACAGATTGTAAACAGGACCAGAGCAATAAGGTTATCCATCACGAGAAGCGTAGCTACCCAGACGGCTGCGGTACTTTTCAGAAGGTAAACACGGTCTTCTGGACTCTATAAAACACTTGAGCCAGATTCTTATTTCTGAGTGTACTCAGTCGGGCCCTAAAAACCTAGAAATTCGGTGTGCTAACTAATTAAATGAATATCTAACCTAAAATAGTCACTGACACTTTCATTTTTCAACCATATACCATTTGATACATCTATCACATAAAAGCACCACATCGGAAATTAATACCTGGAAGGCTGAGAGGTCCAGCAGGGCGAAGGTGTTGAGGAAGCGCAACCCCTGGAGGGCCACCTGGATGACGACGGAGCTGTAAGGCCCCTGGGGGCCCGTGGGGCCGACAGAGAGAGGCTCAGGGGGAGCGCTGTGGAGCAGTATGCAGTACAGCATGTGAAGGACGCCCACCAGATCAGTGCTCTGCAGGAGGGCTGTCAAACCGGTAGGGTCCTGACGTTTGTTGTCAAAGATACTCAGAGAACTGAGAACGACAATTAAAGGGGAAAGAATTACATTGATTGGTAGTATGCCAATCTGAACATAACCTAAATGAAGGCACACATGAAGACACAGATAGCAACAGACATTCAGAAAATTGTGTAGAAATGTGCTCTTACTCAAATATAAACAAACAAGATCAATCACACATGATGTGGGACAAAAAGACCACTTTGTTCAACAGGTAATACCCGTTAACCAGTGACTGACACTCCAGGAATGAAAAACAAATCAGGGTCAGAAATACTGTTCTGTATACTAATTCTATTAGCAAGGCCAAAGGTGTTCCTCATTGTATCCAATGTATCAGGCCAGTGAAAGAAGGCTCCTCAAGTTTATGCACCTTTCAATCTGAATCACTGGCCTTTCAAACAAAGTAAGCAGAGCACAGGGCTGTTCTAGTGCAGAGGGGAAGTGTGGCAAAAGGTGGCCAAAGGTGTGGTCTGAATGTAACAGAACCTGATGTGGTGCTGGTTACTTGCTTAAGCCACAAAAACCGAAGACCCGGGATGTAGGAAGTGTGAGATGTCTGGTCCCTGCGGCTTCTAGATTTACTCGCCAGACCAGAGCCTGTCCGTTCTGATATAAATAACGAAGGCAAGCCCCATCTGTGAAGCATGCCTATGGGGCAAATAGGACTAACTGGTAACATTTGGCCCTGCCCGAGCCAGGAATGAACACTAAGACACAGTGTGTCTGCGGCCAAATATATGAGGAGAGATAGGAAAGACTTAACACTTCTGAGCCTGGGATCAGGGACTGGAGATCAGAGAGAAAGAAACAAAGTGTGAGGTGAAGTAAAATAGAGATACAGGAGAAGGAAAAAAAAAAGGATATAAAAGGATGAAGAAAAAATTCTACAATTAATGTGTAGAGTGGTGGATATAATGTGATGGACAGAACAAATGTATAGAATGTATACCAAGATAGACTGATAAACAGATGCATTAAATGCATAAAGCATGATCCTATAGATGTATAAAATGAACATATAGAAATGTACGGAGACAGGTAGAAGGAGTTGGACAGATAAAGAAAAATGCATAGAATGTGATGGACAATGTGAGCTATATAATGGATAGAGAGTGATGGACAAATAATGCTTTGAATGTACTGAGAGACGGATAGATGATTTCAAATGTATATAATGTACAGAGAGACTGCTATAATGTGGTGGACAGATTCATAAAATAAATGAATAGAATGTATTAGAGAGTTGAACAGATGTATACAATGAATGTATAGAATGACCAGAGAGACTGATCGAATTTTATGTACAGATTCATAGAATGAATGTGAAGAGCATTGAAGAAAAGATTAATACATGAATACATAAATATGAAATAACGTAGTTGAGAAATGTAGAATAAATGTGTAGAATACACTGACAGATGGACAGAATGTGTTAGACAAATATATAGAATCAATGTGCAGAATGTACAGAGAAAGAGAAAAGGGGCAGATGTTTACAATTAACATGTAGAATGTATAGATAATGACAGAATGTGGTGGACACATGTATAGAGTTAATGTATAGAAAGAATAGAGATGTATTGGACAGATGTTGAAAATGTATGTAAAAAATTAATGTGTTAGAAAGAATGAATATATAGAATGTATAGAGATGGATAGAATGTGGTGAACAGATGTATAGAACGTATATAGAATGTATAGAGAGATACTCAGGAAATGAAATGTACAGAAATTAAAAGAATGCGACCAACATAGAATAAATGCAAAGAATGAAGGTGTTGATGGAAGGTAATTGACAGATAAGCAGAATGAATATCTAGAATGTAGGGAGAGATAGACGTAGAGGCAAGGTAAGGACAAGATCTATAAATGTGACAAACCACAGACTGATCAAGTGGATCTTGGGGAAGTTGAGCCTCTAAGCAATGAAGCTGACCGTCATCTCATACACCAATGAACATACTGGAGCGCTCCACACAGCAACAGTAGAGCCAAAGTAGAGGGAAGTCTTGGAACTTGGACAACCATCTGTCAGCCAAAAGCACTGGCTCCACAACTATGCAAACTCACCTTACTCTCTGGCTATCTTGTGTTGCAGGACATTTAATTAAGACCCATCTTACCAGATTTACAGCAGCATGTTTGTGTGTCTTAGTCAGGACAACACCCTGCAGATTAGCAGGATTGGTAACTTCATATCCCTCAGGGTATGAGCAGAAGCGGTCCTTAAGCTGATCTGAGACGAGATCTTCTGTTACTGCGCAACGGCAAGAGTCTGGCTATTGGTATCAAGGGCTGATCCCTAAACAGCACAAAAGGGGCAAGTTCTACAAGGTGTCACATTGCAGTTGAGGATACATCTGTGAACAGTACACTAAGTGCACTGGAGGGGAAACAGACCTTTTGGTAAGTCAAAGGGGGAAAGGAGTGTCAAGCTTGGTGAGGGGGAAACCTCACTCTCGACAATGAGATCACAGCAAGTGCAAGAGATCGGCTACTCAGAATTAGCTTCCGGGTGGAAGCAACCTTGTTCGACTGATCTCAGCTCTGCGCTCCTCACCCATGTTTAACCTTACCCCGCGTAAGAAAATCCCCAGAGCTGGTCTCAGGTCAGATGATAAGGGCAGCATCCACCGACAGTCACGATCAGTGTCTACATGAGGGAACAAAGACTTGGTTCTCATAGAGTGACTGTGCATGACGTACTTCACATCTCCTGACCCTGAAACAGGAGACAGCAGTGTGGGATGAAAGTGAAAGGCCTGACAGAGGCAATTTGAGTCTACCTACTGACCCCAAATCAGCGTCGTCTGATTAATCCATACTTACAGCTAAAGCTGTGGTAATGCTGTTAGTGTCTACTCGATTTAGAAAGGACGAGACAAAATACACCTGGAACTTTGATTTGCATTGAAACAATTTCCTTGAGGGAAAAGGGTAATTTAAAGACTTGAGTAAAAATAGGTTTCTAAATTAGTCAAGGTCCCTAAAACCCTGCTGGAGCCATGACAATCTGGTTAGTGCATAGAGTTTGGGTGCTCAGAGGGAATGTGGTCAGCATCCGAAAATGTCCTGTGCCATTTCCCAATCGTCTTCACGCTCTATATAACTTCCTATCACTCTACACCAAGAGTGCCCCTCTAGCTTCTGCTGATCCAATGTTCCTGCAGAATTTGGATCCAACCCTCAAACATGGGGTTCTTTAAAAGACTGCAGACAGGTGTATTAAAGCAGCATTGGAATAAACTTTGCTCTACATTCAGATACACCACCATTTCAATCCATTTTGGTTGCAGCACAGGCCACAATTCATATGTTAACTCGTCATCATTAGCTTAGCACAAGCACTCCTTGACTTTTATTGGCCGTTGATGACTATCAATATTTAATCCCAACAAATACACTGGTAGCCGGTGACAGAAATACAAAGCACTCACTGTAAGAACAAATCGCAGGGTCTGGCAACTGCAAGAGAGCAGAGCAACTCGGAAATGTCTAACACGAACCACAAAGGGACAACTTCCTGGCCTTCAGCATGGTGAAGAATGACGGAATGGAACGCTGACTCGATTATGAAAGATGTTGATTTTGTCGCTGAGGAGGACTATTAAAGAGAAGAATTGGCAATGGAGTTTCTCACAGATATTCAGTGTCAGAAGCCAAAGGATGTTGGGAGAGACACTGGAGTTGTCACAACCAGCTGGATGTCGTCATAGCATGCAACAGCTGGAATAGAACATAGCTGGCCAATTGAGCTGGAGCTAGGACCTTTGAAGAAACTCCAAAATCCAAGTGAACTGAAATGGACTTGCATGTAAAAATCGAATTGTTGCAAATGCAAAGACTCATTCAGAAAATCAGTAGAGATCAAGAGAATTTATTTCAAATTGTTCTGAAACACATAAGTAGCACTTTCTTTTCTACCTTTTAATAAACCTTATCAGACCCAGACAGAATCTGCAGCAGACTTTTCAACATCACAATGTACAAAAAAACAATCACTCCGAAAATGTTTACAGTGCAATTTAAAGTATGTAGAAAGCAACAGTGCTGCATCACAGTGATCTGTCTTTTCTGCAAGTCAGGGTCAGAGGTCAAAGTCGGGATATCACAAGCTTTGACTGCGTGGTTAGCCTCTGTCAGCAGCTGTGCATGCACAAAATGCACTCCGACACACACGTGGGTGGGCTGCAGGCAGGAGTTTACAGTGCAAGGAGACAGAGCTGCGGGGTCGCTAGATGACTATCAGCACAGGCTCTGCAGGGCTAACGTCAGACACTGGGAAATGAGCTGCTGATTGATGGGACTGCTGTCTCTGGTCTGCACCTCCTCAGACATCAGAACAACAAAACTACAGTGGACTTCACCTATTAATTTAGATAGGAATGAGGTTATCTGCTTGTCTGGGGATGTTTAGGAAGGGTGCAACCACTAAAAATAGATAGTGTGGAGGTATCATGGTATAGTGATGGCATCATATGGTGGTATGATTGAACTTTCCCTTTGGTACTGAATAATTATCATACCCAAATAACATCATAAGTATATATTGTATTTTCAAGGTAATTCAAAGAATACCACTATAATGATAAGAGTCCCAGTGTATACCATGTTTTTTTGTAAGTGGACTGGAGGGTCATGTCAAATAAAGGAAGAAGATATTGGAGACAAATGAAGTAAAGTAACATAAGAAACCACTCACCGCCCAGTCATGCCAAAACTCAACTTGCACATCCCATGGAGGAAAGCAGTGGCTTGCTCCAAAAAGGCAGCCATTTTGGGACTCTCGTCGATCGGCCCTTGTATGGACAGGAAACAGCCGTACAGCTTGTCGATCAAGCCCATGTTCACCACATAGCTGAGGGAAACAAGCCGAAACGCATCAGACTTAAAAACACATGAAAACATTTGGATGACAATCACATTAGACATGATCATTTTCTTAAGAGGAACATCAATTTGATTTAGACTACATTTATAGTAAACATTTCTTTTCCCTTCCGCTACTTTGGATACATTTGTATAAGTTTTCCAATACATTGAATTGCCTTCTCTAGGATATAGGCAAAGGTTGCAAAAAATTGGGCCAAAATTATGCATTTCAAAAGCAGCATATAGGTTATGACATTCTGGAGCACGCCTATGATGCCTTAAAATGCTGTCTAGTAGGCAGCTCACGGCCATGAAGGCCACTGCAATCCAGAATGCTCTTGGTCTGAAATCTGAGCTCTCATCTGAGCCCACAACTCCTGCCTATTATGTCTATATCTCTAATTTGTCTGGTCAAATGAAAGGTCTCATGACGGTGTTGGTCCGCACCCACCTGGCTACAAATCAGGCCTAATTACAGTATTAGTGGATGACTGTGTCTCCGTGTGCCAGCTCAGATCTAGAAAAGGAGAAAAGCCCCCCTTCTTCCCTCATGCCTCAGGTATTCCGTCCCTCCACCCTCTCCCACCTCCAGCACTGTCTAAAGTCTCCTGGCAGTCAATCACTGGACCTCCCAGTGAAGTTTGGGCCAGCATTTTGTGGCTCCAGTGCAGCAACGAGCTGACTCAGTTGCAGATCCGCATTTCACACCCTCCACTTTAGCCTCTGTTTCCCAGTCTCTCCAAATCTGTATATTTTCCCCCTCACTCTCTCTTTTCCTATTTCCCTCATACCTCCTTTTGTTACGGCTGTCAGTCAAAAGTGTGTGCACTCAGTAAAGGTAATTACAATTCTCCCCTCGCCCTTCTTCTCAATAGGTCGGCCATCACCTGAACTAAAGCCCCTTGTTATGGCTTTATTTTCCTCTTGGGTTTGGCTCAAGCAGAAAGCGGCTTTCCACACACCATTGTGAAGCCTCTCAGATGCTTCATCCGGGCAACAAGAGCCAAAGTGATCAGTCATGATCAGATGTTCCAGCCAAAGGTCTAGCGGATCTGTATGCGACTAATTCAGGGAGTTTATTCTTTTTAAAGTGAAGTGAAAGTGACATGTGAAGACCAAGTATGGTAACCCATACTCGGAATTTGTCCTTTAACCCATCCAAGTCAGTGCACACACATTAGGAGTAGTGAGTAATGAACACACAGACACACTGCAAACCGTGACACACACACACCCGGAGCAGTGGGCAGCCATTATGCTGGGTGCCCGGGGAGCGATTAGGGCACTTCAGTCATTTCATGCTGGTACTGGAATCAAACAACCTATGGGTTACCAGTTGGACTCGCTAACCCTTAGCCCACGACTGCCATTAGCCCACGATTTGATGTTTGATTAATTGATTATTTTTTATGCATTATTCTTATTATAGTCCTCTTTTCTGTTTCAAAACCAAAGAGGTTGAAAAATGCAAAATTAAAAAAAGGTTCTATTTTATTCTTCGATTTATTTTTGGTAATCCAGCCACTACTTGGCCTGTTCCGGCCATGTCTGCAAGGTCACTCCACGGTCACTGCACTGGGCTTGAGACTGCTCGTGTCAAACAAATCATGGGAGGGAACACTGAGGGATTGTGGGAAGCTTGGGATTCTTAGCAGGCCGGGCTGTCTGCCTTTCCTCAGAGAGCAGGAGAAAGCCCAGCACTAGCGCTCTCCTCCGCACTGCCCTACTCTCATGCCGAGTTCAACTGAAAGTCGTGCACTTCCAGAAGGGAATTTTGGCCAATGTGGAGACTACAAACTTTGGTTTAGAGCACAGATTTGTGAAGGAGTTGCCGGCTAAGTTAGGAAAGAGATGGGGCATCCAAGAGCATACTGTACCCAACCAAAGTGCAGAAAGCCAGGTCTGATGTGTACAAGACTATGATGTCATTGAAATGGAGTAGTCTTATAAACAAATTTCCCAAATTGTCTGACCGGGATAACCTCTGGATCCTTTCCAAGAGGTCATTCCCTGCTCAAGGGATATCATTCCAAGACTTGAGAAACTCTTGTGTGTTTCACATTGCAAAAAATATTGTTGCTAACAAAAGCCATGTCACTCTATACAGTTGTAATCGTAAGACAGTATTTGTTTTCACCACAGCTGTAAAAAAGCTTAGTTTTCTAATCTTAGAGAAAATGTTTTCCTGCCTCCATTTGCCTGATGAGCTGGAGGAGAGGTGTGTGGAAAAGGTAAAGAAAAAAGGATGTTTTAAGAATGCATTGTTACATTGTAAATGAACTTTTTCTTCTCAATTAACCCAGGCTCTTTCTTTTTGAGAATGGTAGGGGTATGCTTGGCTACAGTACGTATTGCAAAATTTGAAGAGATTATATATATTGCCGTGGATATGCAAATATTTATACAAAATACAAATTACAAATACAAGTTCTTTGTTATGTCCAAAAATTAACATGATAATGTCAATTGTTAAGCGTTACTAAAAACAAAAGACATACGATTTTCAAGATGCTAGATCAGGAAGAGTAAAGGAAAGAAAACATAAAAATGAATAACCTGATAAGATCTTGAGTACGTGTGTTGAAGTTCTCACTGGCGACAGGTCTGCTCTTGGCATCTGGAGTGCATATACGTGGAGAATCTCCATTCAAATTAGTTGGGTGCAACTGGCCCAGCACTGTGGCGACTGTCTGCAGAAGTCCTGTAGTCAAACCCTCAAAGATCTGCTTATTGACACTGCGGCCAAAGATTGACGTGTCCTCATCAGGCACGAAGAGCTACAGAAACAGTTATAGATGTGTTATTCATCATTGGTGGAAAGAGAAAAAACAAAGACATTGTCAGCCGAACTGTAGTCACTATCCTGAGACTACCAAGAAGCAAGACAATGGTGTCTAGACACGTTGGAGCTTTCAGGTTTCATCAAGAGCTACAGATGAAACATCTTCGTCAACGACTCTCAACATGTCTACAAGCGTGTCAAAGACGGGAAGGTCTAAAACTACAGTCGTGTTCAAACAACTGTAGGCATTTTCTTTAAACTCTGTTTGGAGATTTGATACGGTGTTGTTACCGTTACACTATTATTGTTGTTTGTACTGCTGCAAATCCTTCTTTTGATTCATTTTACAAAAATCCTATCCTATTAATTGCATCCCTACAATATGTAAATACCTTTTTAAATTTGCAAACACTTGCTCAACTGACTGATGGTTGTCTCTAACACCAATCTTGGCATTGAAGGACATCTGAGATCACTAAACAATGGCCCGTGCTGGTCTCAATATCCGTCCCAGCACTGTTGCACAATAGACAGGGTCATTTAAACCTCAGCTTGCATTTTAAAACATGTCCAATTAAAGCAGAGGGTGCAAATAAAAAGGATCATGTCCTCTTTTGTTTCCACGCGTAAGCAATTAATCTTTGGTTGGAATCCTGATCCTCTAGTGCATAAATAACTACAAGGGCGCTGCTCTATTATTCATCAGCCCTGGGTTATAAATTGGTAGTTACAACTCGAAGCGACATTGTCCCTGGTGGTGTGCCAATGGCGGGCATTCACGAACTCTGCAAGGTATTCCCGTTTTCAGGAAGCACTGCCAGTGTTGAGAAAGACTGGTCATGCTACAAGAATGCTCCTTGGGGGCAAGGGCATAAATGTTTTTTTGTTTTTTTTTCAGTTAAAGTTTACGTCTAAGAGTGAGGTTTGGCATTAACGTAAAATATCTTAAAGGTAGTTAAAGCTAATTAAACTGTCATCATGTTTATACCTACCTACTTGAATCTTTGTTGCGCCACAGTAATGCAAGAATGCACATTTAGCCAACTGGACCGTGCACATACTCTACAATGCATTTGCTAAATACTCACATATGTGTTCGAGTTCTTGCCTAAGAATATGTATAGGATAGTCTGAATATAATTCTGTTGATTCAAATACATAAAAATAAATCAAAAAGTAAATATGCTTGTATATAAAATAAATTTAGATTTAAAATAAATGAACAATTCTGTAACTTATTTAATAATTTCCCATGAGCAAACATGACCATTTTGGCTTTTGCTATAAAGAACACTTTAATATGTCATATTTAAGGTTTAATTGCATTAAGGTGGTATTAGTATAGTCAGATGTCATTGGTTAAAGATAAAAAAATACATACAGATTTTAGCACAGGTACAGAGGAGTAGGTTACTATGCTGAGAGAGCAGGCAAAACCAGCTACATTCTCCACAAATCTAATTACAGGGAAGGGAAGGGTGGACGCCAATAGTGGCCACACTGAAACACACACACACACACACATGCACACAGGTAAATGGCTACATAGGTCAGCTTGCAAAAATAACTTATATATTGCTCTTTACTGACTTTTTCACTTACTTTGGGTGACTATTATGTCCGTTTATATCCATCACATGTCAAATAATCAGTGGCCTGACTTGCTGTTGCGTTAAGTTTGAAATAAACCCCTGTGCCCCCAGCAAATATTTCGTCTCTAGACTGACAGGGGCTTAATGATTTGCCAAACCAATGTTTCTTGCACAAACACACATTCACAAACACTATATGACTCAGTAACTGGGTCTCATTTACTAATTGTACACGCATATTTACGTGTGACAACCTGCATGCACAGACATCAAATACATTTGCATTTAAATGTAATCCTATTTATAATTTTTTTTATTAGAATTGAATAAAAATGAGTCTTCATTAAGTATTATAAATATATATAATTTGGCACCTGTTGTGAATTCGGAGAAAACCTTTCTGTTCCTGTGCTTTTGTTCAACAGTGAGGAGCTTACGTAAACACAACCCAACTGACATTTGTGTGTCTTTCCATACTTTGTCTTAATGACATCTTAAAGAGCTTGAAGTGTAGCGTGAGCTTGGTTCTAAAATCCCCTTGACAAAAATCAAAGGGCGAGAGAGAAGGCTGGGGGGGGGGGGGGAATTTTTGAATTTGGGGAATACGAAAAATAAGGGACAGAAGCAATGCGAAATGTGATTCAGCAGTGGAGCTTTCCCAGAACTTAAGATGATTCAGTGAGTCATATAAACAAGAGCAATGTTGTATGTATTAAAATCCATTTTGGCGTTTGCTTTAAACTGGTAGATGAGCTACATATGCTCTGGCAAGATGAACAAGACAGAAATGACCCTTTAGACATGACAAAACAGCACTTTACAACCTTTAAAAGCTAAAGTGGAAGTCGCATCCTAAAAGTATTAGTTCACCCTAAAAATTCTGTCATTTTTTCCCCTCCCATTCATGTTGTTCCAAACACATTTCACTTACTTTCTCCTGTGGAATACAAAAGAAGACATTTTAAACAATGTATTGGTCGCTCCTTTCCATGCAGTTATAATGAATGGGGACTGGAGCTTTCAATCCATAGCTTGACTGGAGCTTTCAAAGTTCCATCAAATGAATCATATAAGTGACCCAAGCACTATATTCTTTTATAAGTCTTATGAAGTCATCCGATACCTTTGTGAGATTTTAGTTGTCATTCACTTATAATCAGTTTAACTTGGGTGAGTTATCGGATCAGTCAGATTTGTGAACGAATCATTCAGATGGGTGTTGCAAACTGGATCAACTTATTCACTGAGACAAATTAGACTTTTTGTTGCAAGAGCTTGGGTAAATTTTCCAGTAATAAGCCTTAATTTTGGTCACACAAAGCTATTGTACGACTTCATAAAACATTAGACACAGAGCTTTGTAAGAACCAGATTTATGGTAATTTTATGGTGCTTTTCGTGTCATTTTGTTGCTCGACAGCTCCAGTTCTCATTCACTTGCATTATATGGAAACTGACCGCCAGGATATTCAAATTTTGTGATCCACAGAAGAAAGTATGTTATAAAGGTTTGGAACAATATGAAGGTGAGAAAATAATGATTGAATTTCTATTTTTGACTGAACAATAATAATGTTGTGACAAAAACTTGGATTTATGGCACATAAAGACCCCAAAACAGCAGGATTAGGCAAACTCGCGTTAACTTCAGCTGTTAATACTCACTGTTAACTGATGGAGGAGCAGGTCCATGAGAAAAGTAATTTTGTTGCTGTAGAGAACATAGGAACAGTTGTTGTGGCAGTGCGCACAGGACAGGTAATACGTGTTCACGGCAGCGCATAGGGACCTAAAGAGAAAGAGAGGGGGGGATTAGTTTTCAAAAGCCGGCAGCTTCTCCTGTTTTGAGTTTTCCATCTAAATGATCAGGATACAAAGCAGGCCCCATATAAACATTTCAGGGCTACTCCGACTGGCAGTGTAAAAGATTGCCAATCAGATGAGTTGGGTTCTTTGCCGTAATACAGTAAGGTTATCTGAGGAAACTGACACTTAAAGCTCAGAGTGTGAACATCACACGCAATCCAAGAAGCATGACAACACTTGGAATATAACGCTCAAGGGATTTTCTCTCAGGAACAGCTCCTTACGTAATGTTGAAGAGAAAACATGAGACGTGCCCCGATGAGAGCTTAATCACTTACAAAAAAATAAAAAAAAATAAAAAAATAAAAAATACAGGAAGTACTGTGGTATTTTTGGGACAAGGTATATTAGTGACACAAATATGTGTCTATTTTGTATTTTTCCGTTTATTTTATTTTCATATATGGGTGGCTATTTAGTATTTTTTTCTCTCCATTTATTGGATGATTGGGTTAATGAGTCGTATAATTAGGTCAGGTATGACGGATCATATTGATATGAATTGTACCTTGCTATGTACTTGTTTTTATGCCCGACGATGACCTTTGGGTTCAATAAATGAATCCTTTGGAAGCAGTGGGGCGATTTTTGTTTACTCAGAAATTTTTGGGACAAGGTACCATGGTAATACCACATTTTCTGACAACTATGATGGTAATGCCATAGTACCACCACAGTAAAGATGTCTAAAGTACTAGTACTTTTATGCAATCCAAAACAAAACAATACAACACAACATTAGAGTGGATGCTGAAAATCCAACAAGTTATTTTTAAATAGGGTTGCAAAGGGGCTGAAAATTTCCAGTATATTTCTAGAAACTTTACAAAAGTTTCAAAAATTAAAAAATAAAATCCTGGAAAGTTTCAACATTTTCTGGAATTTTGGGAAACTTTGCAACCCTATTTGTAAATAAGACATACATAATACACACACACTATGGCATTCTCACTTTACCAAGGTACTGACACAGTTCTTTACTTTTAAGGGATCTTACAACCGGCTCAATTAGATGAAATGGAGAAGAACTGGATACCGAACATCTGCCTGGCCCCTTCCTTGCTTTCACGTTTCCACCATCTCTTTCCCCAACTCGTTTTCTCTTGGCTCAGATAAGAGTCTAGCCGTCAGCGCCTTCGGGCCAGCAAGCCACTGTCAGTCAGTCAGGCCTCTGTATTTTGTCTGTTCCACACCAGCCCGAGAGGAGATTAATGTAGCTGATAACTGACCAGTCACTCCGCTCGCACTCCAGACCCCCCATCCATCCCTCTTCCCAACCACCCCTTCATTAGTTAATATTTTCTGACAACTGTATATTTTATCCCAAAGCAGAGTGGCGGGGCCCTATCTGCCGTACGGACAAATGGAATCTGACTTTTCTTTTTTAAACCAGGCCATGTTTATTTCCAACCATAAACATTTTGATATCCACCGCAACCTTCACCATCTGTTCAGCATTTTCAGCCAAACCGTATTGGCACTCGTTATAAAAATAGCGCAAGCCTCGAAGGCCTCGGCCTGTCAATAACTTCCACCCGGCTGACAAAAACACCAGTGTATATTTTACCCACTGGCGGGCTGATCAGGGAGATAGCGGTGCGAATATTGACATAGCGGTGTAAAAGAGTCAGACATGCAGTATGAGACCGCAGGGAAAACATTGTGCCTGGTCTGCTGGGAAAGGATCCAAGTATTCCCCGCACGCCTCGTAGCTTTGCACTTTCAAAGCCGCTCGATCGTGACCCATTATAAAAAAACGGGTGAAGCCGTTTTTATGTACGCCGGTATTAATCGACAAGTTTTCACCTCGTCCGAGCGGACGATAAACGCAGTTGACAAGGGTGTCGAAAGAGGTCTTGTTCGATTAATACGCAACAGCCAACGGAACATTGATTCACCAAAGCGTAAATGGTGAAGTGTTTCTTTTGTATTGATAGAAGGATACCGGAGCTTAGGGCGAAAGGAGGAGGAAAGGAAGGACGGATGGTCATGGGTGAGTGGAGTGATACACCAGGCTCTGTTCAGTCAGGGAAGGGAAACGTGAGATCTCCTCCAACCTGTGCACTCTGGGCAGCGGACCAGCACTGCCTCAGCCACACTGATTTTCCACCAGAGCCTCAATTGTGTAATTTCGAACAGCATTTTCTTTTCTTTTCCATCAAACGTTTAAATATTCTCAACGGGACTGTTGGGGCGGACAGGTTTTGGCTAAAAGAAAACTAAAAATATCGGTCTATACGCAGATGCGTTCTTCACAGTTTCAGCGTTAGGAAATCATGTCTCATCTGTGTTTGTCATGGAATTTGAGGTATCTATATTGTTTCTAGGCAAGTTTTTAAAGGATAAGTGTCAAATGTCCAGGCGAGGATTGAATGACAGGCCTCAGTGTCAAGGTTCACTTTGGCTTCTCAAATATAAACAGCGGATTGAGGGCTTAAGCTAAAGATTATCACATTATTGAAGTGTTATATATTAACAGGCAACTGAAATTGGGCTAGCAAGTGTGAAAAACAATGAGCTTATATATATATATATATATATATATATAAAATTGTATTAGTGTTAAAAAATGTTCCAAATAACAAAACAAAGTGAGAGTATAAAACAAATTTGATTAGAAATTACATTTGTACAATATTTAAATTAGCTGAGCTACATAGTTCATACGTTAAACTATTCTTTAAATAAAGTCTACTTTTGAGTTGAGCTACAAGCTCACATGAGCTCATGAAAGATTCACCGTTAACCTGATCTTAGGTGCACGTCGTTCACAGGGTTTTGAAGGTACGAACGAGGCTATATGATGCCTGTCCAATAACGCGTGGGGAGGAATGTGAGCAGTGGGGGGTGGGGCAGCCCCAGGTGGCTCGCATGGTTAAACGGCAGATTATAGAGAACACAACTAATTTCTTTGCACTAATCTTATTAAAGTGTAAAACAGCTGTCGACTAGCCAAATCTCAACACCAACCCCCAGTGCTTGCACCGAAGCTCCAGTATGAAACAAATAAGAGCATTTGGGGTAAAAAAAAGAAAGAAAAGGAAACAGCCGAACGACAGGAAAATGCTAAACAGGTTTAGACGTTACTAAGCTATAACGAATAAGTTGCTGTAGCTAGTTTTAGTTATTTGCAAAATGCACATTCACATGACGTTCCAGAATAGGAGTTTGTCACAAAGAATGAACACTAACCAAAGCTAATGTTAGATATTTCACTTGGGTAATCATCAGTAATCATGAAATATCACCCTTAACTGCTTGTAGCAATTTCGTTAAGTGACAAAAATGCAACAACATACAACGTCTAAACCATGTTAGACATTACTATAACTATTTTATACTGTTATTAACTGAGATTTTAAACAAGTACTTCTCTCTAGTGCTTGTTCCTTTTCAGATGCTTTTGATAGCATTCAGTGCAGATGTTACAGTGATACTCTGTGGCTTTTGATGGTTAATTGAACCAGAACTTGTCACACCTAATCATATCTATTTGTTTGATATGTTGCCTATGGTGGGTTTCCGACCAATTAAATATCCGAGTCATACTTTCATGCTACACAAGTATAGACATAACTAAAGTATTCTGCAGCTTTTGACGATTAACTGAGCGTGAAGTCAAACAGTAGTTTGTGGTGTTGTGGTCAGAGCTCATTCATTTTCTTTAGTTTTTTTTTTTTTTTGAGCTTTGTCAGCTTACATGTGGACACCTCACTTTATCTACCTCCTAAATTGGCTGTGTTCAACACTCTGTGCTGCTACTGTGAGTAATGGGACATTTTTTTCAGGCCATCCATCATCTTGGAACCCGTTAAATACTCAGAAGCTGTCACTGTCCTGCTTGAAATGATATCCTTACACCCCAGCCCACTGCCAGCCATAACCGGGGTGCTTTTCCAGCTCGCTCTCCTCTAATTGACGATGATTAGCATGACATCCAACACCGGCCCACCGTGCACGGGCTCTGCCTGTCTCTCCCCTTGACGATGACAGCTAGCGTCAAAGATTTTGAGGAGCAATTTGGTGAAGTGCCATTGTACTCCGTCTCAGGTTACTCGAGGAGTATGTAACACTGACCCAAATGTGCCAGGTCGTCACCGTGAGCATGCGGCATTCCTCTACCTGAGCGGATCCGAGATTCCCTGTCAGGAGCTGCGTTTTGACATCGGCAGGCTGCTCGATGTGAGCTCTGCCACAGTCCACCAGACCGCAGCCAGGTCTATAAACAACAGGCATATTGTTAATCTGCCCATAATGAAGCTTTATCTTGTAGACATAGGATTAAGTTGCCGAGCTAGCCGGTGGAGATGGTCTCTATAGCTCTGTATTGCATAGGAGAGGAAAAGAGGGGCCCACAGAGAGAAAGAGCATGCAAGATGGCAAGATATAACTGCTAGAGAGCTGCAGATAATAAGCGCCGTGATCTCCTCACCTACTCAAACTGGCTTAACCTCAGCTAACCATGACAATCCAGCACTCTGATTAGTCAATGGACACAAGCGGCGCAGACTTGCTTAAGGCATGCCACAGGGCTCCGTCCTCTACACCTTGCCTTTCTCTGTCCCCATTCGCCTCACCCCCTGAGGGTTGCTCATCAGCTTGGGTGGCCTCTGGACTGGATGGGGGTCATTGGACTGACCTCTGGAACTGAATTAAGGCCATTTAACCCATTCTGAAATCCATAGGCTAGCTCAGAGACAGGGAAGCAGATGGCTAAGAAGAACTCGAGATGAGGGGGAGATCACCCCTTGACTGTCTGTCTGGCCTAAAGTTATAGTTTCTTTGCAATAAAAGTTGGCACAATCTTGTCCTCGGAGAGCAAAATGAACGTTCTTTTAATTTTTGGAGGAATGCATGGACAAACCTGGATAAGGCCAGTAACACAAATTATGTCATAGTTAGTTAGAACTTTATTTTTTTGTCCACCAATGTGGAAATTCTCCTTTGGCTTCTCATCTAATAAAAACACAATCACACACACAATACACAACTCAAGATAAACACATAAACAATACACTGATACACTGCCACTGGTATAAAATAATGTTTATACACAGTTTTTAAAAAATTGTGCTGCCCCTGTATTTAAGACCAGTTATATTCCATTCATAAAAACTCTGTAGTCGCTCTGAAAGGAAATCTATGATCCATATATCAATGTAGAATTTATATTCACATTACAAAGACGTGATAAAAGCAAATGAACCTGCACTGTTAAAAGCTGAGGTAAAATCAACAAAAAGTACCCCATGCATAAGATTTAGAGTCCTGGAAATGCTTTACTATAAAATCAATCAAAGTAAGTGTGGCATTTTCTGTCCCCCTGTGTGGTCTACATGCAAACTGCAATGGATATAAAATCTTACTTGTGGTTAACATAACATAACATAACATGTTTACTTACAATTCTTTCCATACATTTTGCCAGGACAGAAGTCAATTCAACTGGTGTATAATTTTCAGGTAGTGTTGTCCCCGAAGTCTTATGGATAGGTAATATAGTAGATATTACAGAAATAGCAGTCTAAGGGGCCTTTTGAGTTGATTTCCACACATTATTAAAATCCTCCCCTTTAAGCCATCAGGGCCGGCTGGGGGCTTTATTGACATTTATTATGAGCTAAGCATGCAGCCAGCTTCTTCTCTAGCAACAAAGGTGCTGGACCTATCTAAATTTGCTTAAGAACCTCTTCACTCTTTGTTTTAGCATCCATAAAATCAAATCTACTATAAAAACATTTGCTTTCATTAACAAATCTGGCATAGTCTTCAATTTGCAACTGTTGTTTCGGTTCGACTATTCTTAAAATTCATTTTGGCTATCCTTACTTTAGTTATAAATTCCTTCTCCCTTAAGACATTTCTTTAACTCTTTGGTTAACAATGGGTTATTATTAGAGAAAACCCTTACTGTCTTTACAGGTATTATTGTATCTTCACAATATTGTATATACAATGTTATAACATCTGTGAGTTAATGAACATCTTTACTTGAATCAAAGGACACCTGCCAGTCTGTCGTCTCAAAGCAAAAGTTAAGTTCTTCCATGCTTTCCTCTGACCACTGCTGCATCTTCCGTAAAATTTTCTGTCTGTGTTTCAGCAGTTGATGAATAACATTATGATCTGATTTTCAAAGGGCAGGTCTCGACTCTGCTTATAGGCATCCAAATACCCAAAGCATTTGT
The DNA here is from genome assembly GCF_029890125.1 of Rhinichthys klamathensis goyatoka. Lineage (NCBI taxonomy): Eukaryota > Metazoa > Chordata > Actinopteri > Cypriniformes > Leuciscidae > Rhinichthys > Rhinichthys klamathensis. The sequence goes on from NW_026606752.1 coordinate 2,320,312, forward strand.
CCAAGATACACGTAGAGAGCGTTGGGCATGTGATACATTGCTGGGGTGCAAGACGTGCAAACATAAAACAAGTATTAAAGTCCCCGAGAATAAACACTGGCTGCTCCACAAACCTCTCCAAAGCATCAGTGAAACATTTAGTAATTTTATCAGCATTTTTAGGTCCCGACACAGACAAGAATCACCGTAATCTGCCCAAACTCTTGGGGTAAAAAGAAGGGACTTATTGCAACCGAGATGATCTCAGAATCACGGGTACAACTCTTGTCCAGTATTTTATATTACGTTGTCATCCAAATATAGATAGAGTCCACCGCCAATTGAATTTCCCTCTGCTCTATTGTCCTGATCCGCTCTAATAAGGGTGTAGCCATCCAGGTCGATATTGTGATTATTCTCTTACTTTAACCATCCTTTGATATGGTTAGAAAATGTCCATCTATGCAGGTGTTTCCAAGGTGCTCTCTTGGTGACAGTAACATTTTTCAGAGACCTAGAGTAAATATGTAGGTCTCTGAGTGTCATCCATGTATATTGGTTTAACAACCAGGAAAATGCCCTCACTTGTGAGCCTGTAGCTCACATTTCCAAATCTGTCAGTATAATCCCTATATTTGCATTTCACGCTTTTATTCAAAGCGACTGACAGTGCATTCCAGTTTTATCTATATTCTTGTGCCACACAATACGTTTGGACAAATAATAATAATAACCCGTCCTTCGGATGAGACGTTAAACCGAGGCCCTGACTCTCTGTGGTCACAAAAAATCCCAGGATGTCTTTCGAAAGAGTAGGGGTGTAACCCCGGCATCCTGGCCGAATTTGCCCAGTGGCCTCTGTCCATCATGGCCTCCTAATCATCCCCATATATATATACCAATTGGCTTCATCACTATGTCTCCTCTCCACCAGTTAGCTGGTGTGTGGTGGGCGTTCTGGCGCAATATGGCTGCCGTCGCACCATCCAGGTGGATGCTGCACATTGGTGGTGGTTGAGGAGATTTCCCCCTTCTATGTAAAGCGCTTTGAGTGCCGAGAAAAGCGCTATATAAAATGTAATGAATTATTATTATTATTATTATTATTAAAAATTTGTTACATTTACATAGCGCTTTTCTGGGTAAATAATAATAATAATAATTCATTACATTTATATAGCGCTTTTCTGGACACTCAAAGCGCTTTACATATTGAAGGGGGAATCTCGTCAACCACCACCAATGTCCAGGATCCACCAGGATGATGCGACGGCAGCCATTGTGCGCCAGAACTCCCACACACCAGCTTACTGGTGGAGAGTGATAAAGCCAATCAGTCAATATGGGGATGATTAGGAGGCCATCATGGGAATTTGGCCAGGATGCCGGGGTTACACCCCTACTCATCCTGGGATTTTTAATGACCACAGAGCGCCAGGACCTCGGTTTAACGTCTCATCCGAAGGACAATCTTACAAAACGTAAGGAAGGGCTGGTCCAATCCTGCTCCTAGAGGGCCACTTTCCTGAGTTTAGCTCCAACACATCTGCCTGGAAGTTTCTAGTGATCCTAAAGAGCTTGATGAGATTGTTCAGGTGTATTTAACTAGGGCTATATCTAAACTCTGCTGGAAGGTGGCCCTCCAGGGGCAGGATTGGACGCCCCTAGTATAAGGTAAGACTTTGACTGCCAGTCTAACTTCTCAACGTGCTTTTCAACAGGAAGTGGTTAAAAAAAAAACTTTGAGGGACAGAAAAGGGATCTGGAGCCGATGAGAAAAGGTGACGAGCAAATCTGTTTTCCAAACGCCTGTCAAACAATCCTTCCTTTCACTGCAATCCAAATGACATTTAATTTGATTCTGCCGTTGATCTTTCCTGATATCCTGAATGATTCCAAGACATCCATTCCGCCTGGCGTTCCACAATAGGCTGGCCATAAGCTGGGGCAAAAGTCTTGGCGAGCTGTCACGCACCACACGGCATGCACACACATGCGCACAGATAGACATGCCACATAATGGCATCCTGAAATGAAACCACTTGGAGGGAGCTTGTGAGAAGCTTTCACTCGCCACATTTAGTCATCATGTGACACGGAGGTTGAGGTGACAGGCAGTGGCGCGTCAATGCGTTCACTTCCACTTAGAAAAGTGAGACAGCCTGAGTCGAACGGAGTCGGGCAATCAGTTTAGCAGTCGCAAGTGCTACAAAATTTCACAAGACCTCTGTGATTTCCTGTTGCTGTTCAGAAGGAGTAGTTTTACTAAAAGTCATTTGTGAAACTCATTTAGAAGTGACCTGTGGACTTGTGAGTGTGTGTGCGGCTCTAGGGATGAGTGTGACTGGATTAAGCTCCATTCTGTGCGCTAACAGCAGTCTGGTCCAGTGACCACCTTACAGGACTGACTTCTCCCTCTCCTCCTCAGCAGTGGCCCCTACTGGGAGACAAGGAACTTGTCTTTTCCTGGATTCATTCACCTGCTCCATATATTTACTCAATATCGGGAGTAAATCCAAATTCTTATAATGAATGAACCTGACAACTGTGTCCCTGACAAATATTGTTTCGGAAGAGTTGAGTTTTGAGTCTTAATTCTGAATGCAATTGATTTTTGCCTGTAATCTAGACATTGTGGCAGCCAGATCCAATTCACTAACGTGAGTATTCATCTAGTTGTAATAGCAACTGAGAATAGTAGTTTTGAGATTGGTCTCCCTTAACATTTTGGAAGCAATGCTAGGGGCATAATCTTCTACTAATTTAAAGGTTGAAATGCCACTAAATACATTGTTTGCAATGACATCATGGACTAATTTGATCTTTAAACGCATGATGCTACACACATCAAACGATCTGTTAAATCGAAGGCTTACCTGTGCTTAAATTAATTGTGCCAAGCCATCAGATTAAGTCAAGTCTCAAAGTATTTTATTTACTTGGTCAAGCCACAAGTCCCCAAAAATGTGACCAATCTGAAGTCCACTTGTATTTTTAAACATAAATGTTTCCTGCACATACTGCTAAACAGAATGTGTGTGTGTGTCGGTGTCCTGTCACACACACACACACACATTCTGTTTAGCAGTATGACGAAACATTTGTGTTCAAAAATGACACACACACTGAAATCAACAACAAAAAAAGGAATGTTTTAAATGTAAAAGTAAAGTTAAGGGAATTCCAATTTCCCAGTTTAACAGGTTTTCTATAAAACTTTAATCTAAACTATTTTAATTAATTTTAATAATTTCACTTCAAATTTCACTTTATAAAATAATTTAATTCTAATTTTTAAAAAAAAACCGAACAAGTCAAACTTTATAACCAAGCATCTGACAAATTCAACAAATAAATCAGATACACAAGCACTGACCGACCTGACCATACACGTTTTTACATCAAAATCTCATAATATTTCAAAGCTAGTGAGTGGCATAATGTTCAGGTTGTTGCATGAGTTTTCATGGGGCGGCTCACTATCCTTGGTTTACTCATGCAAACAAAATGGCCTTCCTGCTCTAGACATCCGACCCCATTTCCTTCTTAGCCGTTGATTCCCTCCAAAACACTCAGCTCCAAGCCGCAGGGTTGCACAGGGACATTAACGGAGCCTCGCTGTGGAATTAGCCCATTAATGTAATGCTAACAAGATGGAATCCTTCTCCCATGGGGGTAATATTACAGCGGCATCTCCGTAGTTGTTCTTTTTTGTAAATCACTCAGCTTATCTGAAAGGAGGCGATCGATACGCAGCATTACAGTAAATAGATAAACTAGTGCTGCTGTAAGGGTTAGCGTCTGAGCCAACCATTAAAGCGCGCAGATGAGGGGGAACGATTAGCACGTATTTGCTCGTGCCGTGCCCTTCGCAGACACCTGGTGCCATAGCAGAAGTCACGGCTGACAAGAACTCACGGAGACAGATTGTCTTCCAGCGAATTGTCTAAGCTTGCAATTTTTGTGGAAATTTAATCAATTATATGCAAAATTGCAAGTCTGGTATTTAAGAGCATTTTTGTGGTTGTTCGTTCATGATATTTCCCAGAACTTGCGAACAATGATGTAGGTGATTTTTTGGACACTATCTCCTGTATCCCAGATGGATCAGCCAGGCAGGGATATCAACACTAGGGCAAGTTTGGGTTTACAGACACCTGGAGCTCCACTCATGTCTTTGAGAAGCTGCAAACATGCAGGAATAATCTGACCTCTTAAAGGTTATCACAGGTTCAGCACCGTAAGGCCTTAGGGCACAGAGACCGTGATAAGGGTAGTGATGGGGTGATTAAGGGAGGAGAACAGAATTTAGGACACCAAAAAAATAAAAAATAAAAATAAATGCAATATACCTACTCATACTGTGCCACTGATCTGACAATATTTGGTATGTAGGGCAGGGTCATATATAAAATGTTGTCATATATATATATATATATATATATATATTGTTTTTTGTTTTCGCTAGGATGCATTAAACTGAAACTTCTTTTACATTGTTACAATTGATTTCTCTTTCAAATAAATGCTGCTCTTTTGAACTTTCTTTTCATCAAACAATCCTAAGCAGAAACTGTTTTCAAAATTAATAAGAATTAAAAAAGTAAAAATATTTTTTTTTATGTTAAATTTAAACATTTATATTTTAAATAGTTGTGTAAATTGTTATATTGGTGAATAATAAAGAATATATTAAACACTTGTGTTCAATTAGTGATAAACTACGGGGAAACATGGACTGATTAATTTAATGTTTGAATATATATATATATATATATATATATATATATACAGTATGTGTGTGTGTTTGATTGATAGAATTTTAAGGTTTTACATATGCAGACATATATAATGTGTGTGTGTATATATCTATATACAGTATATATATATATATATATATATATATATATATATATATAACCTTAAAATTCTATCAATCAAACACATGAAGCTGGAACATCTCGAGCCATAATTAAAATGATATCTATACTGCCCAGACCTATTGGTGTACAGATGAATTAGAAAATTATTTTGTTGATAAAAGTTTTCAGAATTCAAGTATAAGCTTGCACTGGCACAGAATGGGATTGTTAGAGAATAAAACACTTATTTACTGATAACCTTTGTATTTGCCTTCATGCTTCGCAGAGAGACAAGTCAAGACGGGGCAGAACCTCAGTCATGAAAGTGAGGCTACTCTTTTATCCTCAGAGAGGGGCCACTTCAGCATTTGATTGGACAGGACACCAGAGAATGACAGAAATGCCTCAAAGATCTTTACCTCCTCCTGAGCGTGTCAAGTGGATCTTTCAAAACAAGAGAGGAGGATAGCGGTAGATGTGTTTGCACAGCCTGACCGAACATGCCACACACACACACACACACACACACACACAGGTTAAAGTAGCAGTTCACAAAATATTAAAATTCTGTCATCATTTACTCAGCCTCATGTTATTCCATGAGTTTCTTTCTTCCACAGATCCCAAAATGACCACAATCTTAAAAAAAACATCCTGCTCAGTCTTTTCCAAGCAATTACAGTACAATGAGTGTAGAAAGGAGCTTTCAAACTTACAAAAGGATGCAAAACAACAATAAAAGTATCATAGATGTAGACCATAAACACTAATGTAGTTTTTTAAAATATGATTATTATACACATTTATACATATACATACAGTACATTTATTATACACACATTATGTGAGGAACAGACTGAAACTTAAATCACAATTTATTGATAATTGTCTTTCGTCAGGGAGCCGTTAACTCCTACGAGTGAGTTGAACCCGAGAACTGGATCAGAACAAATCATTCATGTTTTGTGAACCAGATCAGCCGATTCATTCAAAAGATAAAACGTTTCATCTGTTCCACATGAAAAGCTATGTTGTACAACTTTATATTACATTATATATAGTGCAATTACTTTCAATATAGTGCAATAGTAATATTAAATAGTTTTATGATGTTTTTGTCATTTTGTAAGCATGCATTCTCCAGTCCCCATTCACTGTAAATGCATGGAACAGAGCGACCAGTTTGTTATTAAAAATGTCTCATTTTGTGTTCTCTGGAAGAAAGAAATTTGAGTTTGAAATAACATTAGCATGTAAATAATGACTGGATTTTATTTTTGGTGAACTAACCCTATAATCAAATGCAATGCAGTTTCAACCTCTTCAAAAACTGAAGTTCATAAAAATTCATTATAATATTATAGCCCACTTGAAATTTTCTGGAATTAATGACTGAACGACAAGGAGACGCAGAGAACGAGAGTGAGAGTATGAGAGAGAAAAATCAATAAACACTAGATGGCCTGTAAAAGCATTATAAATATAAGCAGCATTTCTCCATTAAGGAAGATTTGGAAAACAGCAAATGCTAATGAGGAAGGCAAAGAGGCTATTGAAGTCCATTAGGAGCTCTCTCTAGTGAAAACAGCCGCTCTCTGAGGTTATCTACTGGCCAACGCCACTAGTTCCAGACCCACTATTCAAACTCCATTCCCATTTCCAAGTGACGGACAGGACAAATGTGCTTTCTGTATACCAGCGCGGGGCTGAGGGAAGACTGCGAAATGGATGATTCAGAAGCGATGCTTTTTATTTTCTAAACAAGGAACATTCTTATTCATTATAAGTGTATTGTGCTGCAGAGCACTGGAAAGAAGGGAAATGACTTCACAGCTGAGCCGGAGTCACTTTGTGGGATTGGAAGGAGGCCACAAATCATGTTTAGAAAAATTACAAAATATTTGTAAGCAAGAAGAAGAAAAAAAAAAAGTGTTTTGTGTTTGGGAGTACAGTATGTTCATTCAAGAAAAATGATTTAACAAGTCAGAGTTGAGGTCAAACAGTTTCCTGATCCAATCCTGCCAGTCATCATCATTTCCTGTGATTTTCAGACTATTACCATCAATGAAAGTGGTAAAAAAGGCCAAAAATATGGTTTCTATAAATCAATCAATAATTCAGATATCAATAATTGCTGAAAAAAGCTAGCAAATGAAGAATTTAAAGTCACCATACATTTTTTTTATGGAATATTGCAGTATTTATTATAAAAGATTTATCCGTGCACATCAGCGTTGTTATTTTTTTCATTCATGTGCCCTTATAATCTTTAATCAAAATAACTTCCCCTCCCTCAAGCAGCAACACCTCTTCTCTTCTCTGATGATGTGTTTAATGGCGTGAGGGTGGGGCAACCTGTCACTCACATGAGATCCACCAATAGCAAACCACAACCAGCCAATCAATTTCCAATTCAAGTCCCACAATAAATTTTTTCTTGTTCGAGAAGCCATTTCACTCGGATATGTCACAACGGGGAAGAAAAGACTCTCAACTTTAGTTACATGTGTTATATTAGTGCCAGAAAAAAAACATCTGGATGGATATTTTAGGCCATTGCATTGTCTTTCACTGTTAAACACTACGATTTTTAAGATGTCACACCATTATAAACATTCAAAAACATCCCAATAGAAAAAAGTGACACTATGTGAAGGTGAGCCTGTGCACCTTCAAGTCAGTACTCACTTGAGAGGAATACGGGGGACCGCAGTGGGACTGGAGGCCGCAGTGACAACCTGTAGGATCTGTTCCAGAGCAGTCAAACCCCCTCCTACCTGAAACGCTACCTGATCTGCATTATTCTGAAAAAGAGAGATAGAGGGGGGGAGAGAGAGAGAGAGAAACAGTCACAAACATGAGAGGCGAGCAGACTCAAGTATCACATTGTTTTTGCATTGGAGGCATCCTCTCATTGCCCACCTCCTGCTTTCTAGAGGGGAGCTGGAGTGAAATTTGAAACAAAGTGATCCCCAAAGAATTCCTGCTAAATCTCAAAAGTGCACAACCCCTCCCAACCCCCCAACAGCAACCAAAAACCAACGCAGGACAACAAACGTACATATCTGCACACAAAGCAGGGGTGGTCTGGTTTGACAAAGAGCTTAGGGAATACATAGAATGAGTCACAATTTAGACTGGACAAGAAACATTTTACGTCACGAGTCTACAGTGTCGATGACACAACAAATCTTTTAAAATAAATGTTTGAAAGTTCTTAGAAATGTACTCTTTGCATTCCTGTTTGAAAAACATTTAGGCCCCTTTCAACAAATGTTTCAATTAGATGTCATGTGGTGTAACCATCAAGTAAAATGTAATATTTTCCTTGTGAGCATATGTGTGTGATTGTACACGTTAATAATTATTTTCAAATAAATGATTTAATAGATTCTTCAAAGTAAAAATTATTATTATTATTAATGAATTAATATCATTTAATTTTTGGACAGTTGCACCACATGACATTTCAAAACCTGAATTAACCTTGTCTTGTCACAAAAAGGTATGGATCTTGGTACAGTCATGAGGGTCTACGGGGGTCCTGTCTATGATTCCCGTTTTCTTTTTTTCAGCATGTTGGTCACACCATATGACTATGATTTGTTTAAAAAATTGTACAAAAAGTTATATTTTTATATACATATAGGCCAAAAAATGTGTCGCATAATTGATCGGTATGAATTTGAAGTTATTTGAGGGTTTTCTAATTTTAAGGATAGGGAAGGTTCAAACGCAACCTTCAGAGGTTGGTTATCATAGATACTAGCCGTAAAACTTTAAAGAGGGGGTCAACCAAACTGTGCCTGAAACTCATACGGAGCGAATGAGCGTCTTTGAGAAAGAAGAGACATAAAACAGTCATTTAACTGACGTGCTTCTCAAATCAAACTGTTTACAGAGGGGACATTTTTACTCGCATCATAAAATTCTTTAAAGTTCAAAGTGGAACCCCTTTAAATGAGTCATACGGTTTAGAGTCAAAATTCCCCAGCTCCCTTACTTTGAGTAAAGGAAGTAAGTACCTCAGAGGTTGCCGATGAGTTCGACCCCAATGTTGCCACAAAACAACACATAAATCAACAACTCTGAATTTGAAATTGATAGCAGTTGAGTCATTTACTTGCAGGATTGGAGAGCAAAGAAGAGGAGAAGAGAGAACATTGCACCTACTTCATATAATGAGGTCAGATTCTCGTACGCTATGTGACAGCACTCAAAGACAGGCACTTCGAGATGTTTTTGTACAGGGGATGGTGGGGGCTGCCAACAAGCCTGAACATATTGAGCAGCAAACAGAGGAAGCGCTTTGCAAAATTACATATAAGCTCCTCTCCTGTCAATCACAGGTGCCGCCAAAGAGTCATTCCTGGAGATCCGGTGGCAAAAGGAAGGTTGAACCCTTGCCAGGGTTAAGAGATTGGAACACGCTTGTTGTCAGGTACACGAAAGGTGGAACGCGCTCAAACAGCGGCTGGGATTAAGAAAAGCTCACTGACAGCTCTGTGAAGACTGATGCGGTGCCTCGCTGCCTATATCGTGACGATGAACCCAGGTCGCATCAGTAAATAGAGTGGGTTTGCAGCAAAGCCATGTCAAACCGACCAAAGGCTGGAGGGTTGGCCGCTCATGGTGGCCTATTTAGGAGGCATTTGGAAGGGTTAGCTGGGGCCATGTACTGTGATGGCGTGTGGAACTCAGTCCAGAGGAAGGTGTCTCAACCTTGCCCTGTATGGCTTATTGACAGATCCCCACGCTGAGCAAAGTACCTGGAATCTGGAGGAGTTCAGGAAAGTGATTGAAGATGAGATGATCAGATTATGGAGATACAAAGAGTTTAATGACATGCATGCTTAGCAAGGGCTCTAATTAATACAATATAGAAAGTAAGGAGAAAGCTTTCCTTGTTTGTGCAACAGAGAGTTGTAAAAAAGTACTGAGAAATATAATTAGGTTTATTTATACTTAAGAAACTAGGCTTGGTACTTTGACTCTTGACATACCCATACTTAAAGATGAGCAACGGAGTAAAAACTATTGTTGAGTAAAAACTAAAGTTGAGTAAAAACGCTAACCTTATTACATACTGAATTTGACCGCAGAGATGAAGCTCATGATAATCTGCAAAAAAGTACTTTAAAGTTCTAAACAAAATGATGAGGGGTGGAAAAAGGATCAATTTTGCTTCTGAACAGTACTTGAGTAAAAGTACATGTATTCAGTTTCAATAGTAATCAAATAAAATTTTGAATAATTCGTATTTTATTTAGGTAGAATAATGAAGTACAAATAGTTGAGTACTTTGCACCCCCGGGAACAAGTGGCAATCACAGGAGGAGGAAAAATGTCCCTCAGAAAAATCTAATTTCAAGCTATACATTAACGCCTTTCAATTTCTGCTGCATCTGGGCAAAATAAAACATCAGACCTGTGTTTTATTAGACTGACCCTAGTGTAAATTGAAAAGCATGTGCAGCAATATTAAAGTATATCGTATACAGGACATACGCTGTTATGAACTTCTTCACATTGTAACCAAAAAATGCAACTTTAACATGCTGCCAGGGGCTTCCCATTCTCAACAAAGTCATCTGGCATTGATATGCCTTTTCAGCAGGCCACATCAGAAGAGAAACCCAAAGGTTTATTTATTTGCAACCAGCATGCCTCTACAACAGCAGGAATAATCTGTTAACATACCATTTGTATCTTAACATAACTAAGGAGGGACTGTGTTTCACTTGTGCAATTTTCTGGCAACCTAAACATTTTAATGCCACTACAAACAATACAGACAAAAAAAAAACAAAAGGAATATTTTTTTTTGTACATCCTGCTTGTTCTTAAATATTAAAAGTGCTTAATGAATATAAAAACCACCACTTGTGAGACTGCTGTTGGATTTGCCTAGTGTACCACCCTTCTTCAACAAATACTCTAGTGATACTATAATTGGATGATAGCCTACGTTTTTCTAATAGGGGATTCAAACAGAAGACCTGAAGACAGATCAGATGGTTAGAGAGGAGGGAGGGGGCAGAGTAAATCTAAATTATACGGCTTGAGCAATCTTATCCAATTGCTAACAAGAGTGGCCATTTTAGGCAAGGCTAATCAAAGGGCCCAGGGAGCTGCACTTCCCTCTGGTTGGCCAGGACAAGGGTACGGGTGTGGGGTGCAAGTTAAGTGGGAGGGAGGGCTGGATGTGTCTGCGTGTTAACCTCCTACAAACCACTCTAATTAGCCAACATGAAAAGTCAGGGGGAGGGGAGTGCTCCTAAAATGCTGCATCCCCCTTCTTGCAACAGATGGAGAACAACTGGCTGGGGCGTTCATTGACGGAGGGGTTCACCAAGGTTCCGTCTTAGGCCCATCCATCTTTTGGCAAGTGGCGCAGTGATGTAAACATGCCCCCTCTGGTTACAGGGACAGATCTCAGAATTAATATGAGGGCTGGCATGCCGACAGGGTACAACTCTGTGTTTTGATCTCAAGAAGTAGTATAGAAATACACAAAGAAGCATAAACGGTTCCTATTTAGTGAAGAGGCCTGTGCTGACATTACAAGAAAGGAAAACAGCTGTAAATTCCATCAAGAGTACTGTAGACAGTAAAGCAATAAGTCTTTACAGTTTTAACAGCACACATTTAAGGACACACTGGAAGATAATTTGTTCCTGATAATAATGCTCCTTTGCAAGCAAGAAACATTTAGGGAGGAAGTGTTCAGTTTTAGGATAACAATAGAAACCAACTGTTCACTGGAAACAAGAGAGTATAATCAAAAGGAACCTTGGGAATTTTTAAAGAAACGCCAGTGTATGTCAGTTACAAACTAGAACCACAGAACATACTACGTAACCCAAAATTAGCAAGAAAACGGATGCATGCCAGAATCATAAACCTTTAACTCTGGAGTATACAAACCGCCAAGTTCACTCATGATGTGATTCTTTTAACTTCTGACCGAGAATATGGAAAAGCTACAGATCATTATTAGTTCAAATATCAAGCTGATATCCAAAAATTAGCCACCCAAGGGCAATTCTTTCCACTACGGATTTCTGACTCTTATAATAGCTCTGTCTTCGTGCCCCTTCAAACATGCACCTGAGGGGAAACATGAATCCTCTACTCTCTTACAGTCACAAGTAACAGCCAAGTGGAACAAAAGAATTACTAGGCAATTAGGGTTTGAAAATTACCTTACTGACAGCACATGGTGAAGGAATGCAAAAACTATGTCCATGTTTTTTTAAACTGGCTAGCTAAATCCTAAAGCTCGACCTGTCCCTCAGCAGTAGACAGGCAACACCCAATCACCTCACACATCTTTATGAAGAGGCTTGTTGAAAAATGTGGTTCTTTTCATCCATTTCAATGATCCTAAAACCAACAAACTACAACCTCAAAAACAAACCAATGATTAAAAAAACCTTTATAAATTAAGGTTATAGACCAATGATTCCCAACCCTGGTCCCAGAGAACCCCCACACAATGCACATTTTAGACATCATCCATATCTTACACACCCATTTCTTGTCTTGGATTTTCTTTTAATGAGCTGTTGAGTTGAATCAGTTCTATTTGATTAGGGATTACATCTAAAAGATGCAGTGTTGGGGGGGAACTCCGGGACCAGGGTGGGGAACCTCTGCTATAGACAATTCAGCAATTAGCCAAATGTATGGCAAGAGATAAAAAGATTGGCTATCTAGTGGATCTGAAATCAGACTAAACCTCTTGTTAAACAACGTTCAAGCAACACTGACACAGACAATCACTTATGTTCTTCTTTATTCTCAACTGAAGCTTCATTCACAGGACCCTTTCTCCAAGTCATCAAACATGGATTGAGAGCAAGTACAATGTTGGAAGGGCCCCTTCCACAATCTTGGGCCTCTTGATCAGGTATAGCAAACCACCAGTTGGCCACCAAGGGGAGCCAACCTCTGACAGCTGGCAAATGAAAATGTAAATACTGGCTAGCCCAGCAGGCCCAGAATGTTCCTGACAGTCCCTCAAGTGTCATAAAGGCAGTTGATCTCGGCCTGGTCTTTATTTGAAAGCAGTGACAAACACTCCCTGGCAAGAATGTAAATATGTGAGCTCATTCTGCTAAGGTAAGAGAGCGCAGATCAGAGGAACAAGAAACTCCCCTGAATATTCCTGAATGACAAGAAGGGAAAAAAGGCTCTTCGATCAGCCAGTTCTCCGAGAGACAAACTGAAACCTGGTTTGACACAAAATAAACCATTAGAGGGCTCAGAGGGAGAGGCGGGCAAAGGTCGGAGACTGTGCCCGAGCAAAGTCAGCACGAGGAAAGTGGAGTGGGGGAGGCTGCACTGCTTGAGGGGCTAGAAGCGGTGCGGAGAGTCTGGTGTTGTTCGAGGAATTAGTGGAGAAAGTGGAGACTGAATCAGATATGGGTATGAGAAAAAAAACAAATCTGTAGGTGAGTCAGTGACATGAGAGATGCTTGTTAGGTCAAATAATCTAAACGTTCTTGACTTGAGGTGATGCTGAGGGGGAAGGGGTGTACGCAGACTCCCAATGAAGGGTATTTATTTGACTTTGTCCTGGGATTAGAGGCGGAACTGCCTCAACAACCAGGGTTCACAGATTTGCTTAGTTTTAGTGGCTTGCAGACCGTAGCTGGACACTGCAGGAACCAGGCTAGAGGAATCCACAGATTTGACTGACAGTCTAAATGAAGTCCAGATACTGTACTCTTAAGAGAGTCTTATTCCCAAAAGGCTACAAGAAAGAGCCTGAGGAGATGACATTTCCACAAGCACTTCACCGTACCAGCAACTTGCAAAAACAAAAACGGCGTGAGTTCTTTAAAGCAAGGTCTCTGTGGAAAACTCCAGAAAGAGTTTGTGTAGGAGGCCTTGGGGACAGTACACAAGAAATGTACTCATGTTCTTGATAGAAGCTGTCATTCAGAGACATTTCTAAGAAGAACAGGGCCTGGAGAGGGTAATGAGATGGCAAGGTCTGATCTGAGAAAATCTGTTGAAGGGAATGTGGAGCATGTTGGTTATATTAACAGTGTTAAGTAACTTCAGACCTGCCTTGCTATATTGTCTAAAAAAAACTGGATTTTAAAATTATAGTGCTGGGTTAATTTCAACAATGTCTATTGACTTCACTGGTCAATGTGCTGCTATGACATCTGTATTGTAAATAACTATATTTCAAGTCCAAAACAGTCACTTTTGAGTAAACTAATTCTGAATGTGAAACCAAATTAGACAATAATTTGAAATTTTGGGTTCATGGCTGATTATTACATCCCTTTCACTCCTCTCTAGCAGCTTATGCTTTCCTCTCCTCCCTCGGCCCTCCTCCTTGCCCATTAGCTCAGTTTTACCACCCTATTCAGTCTCTTACATTTTTCCTCTCCCTCCTGAAAGACCATTAACAACCCAAATCTCCTCCCACTGGTCAATACAGGACACCCATCAATGCACCATGCATCCACCCACAAACACACCCCCACCAAACCACACATACCTTCATTTGAAGAGTGTATTACAGAAACCATACACATCCTGTTTCATTACCAAAATGTGACGTGTGTCACCAATCCATTTCCACTTTATTGATCTAGAGATATATAGTACACTAGAGATGGGTCACAATAGTTGACCAACATACTAGTTGATTAATCAGTGTGACTAGTTTATTACATTTTTTTAGTGTTTATTCAGAATAACTCTTAAGGCCCATTCACACCAAGAACAATAATTATAAAGACACATTTATATGTGTCAGCACCAACACGATAATGTTCGGTTTATTATAAGAGCACACTGCACTTATGTAGTCTGCTACTTTAAATGCTCAAGTTCTTTAAAGTTCTGATTGGCTGTCAATGTTTTCTCTGTGGCATTATCGTTATATTTGTGGTGTGGACTTCCCTATTCTTATATAATTATCAAAATTTACTGTTATAGTTCTAGCCTGTGGTGAAAAACATCTTTTACAGCTTTTTTGCGTGTCCCATTACACACGCGCACACAGCATTTTGAGCATCCAACTTTTAAAAACACACCTTAAGTCTCCTGCATTGTTTCATTCCATTGAAATACGTTAAGCCATTTTGAATGCAAAAATGCATCTTATGTAAACAGTCCCAAAGGTTCAAGTGGGGTCAGGTGAACCTGAAACCAGTCTAATTATACAGGGGTTTGAGCTAAAACTGATTAGTCAACTAGTTGTTTAGGCATCCCCCAAACTAACTGCTTTGGAAAATGAGTTTTGTCAGAGACAAAAACTAAATTCAGACACTTTACTAACTATAAGATAATATTACGCAATGGTTTACAAGAGTAAATGTAAACACAATCATTGTTAATATCACATAATATCACCACTTCAGAACAGCTCCATCAAGCATCTTTAAAAAGGTTATCAAAAACACTGCTCTTTTAATCTACAATTGATGGATTTAATCTCACAGCTCATACTGAATTGTGGGATATTAATAGAGCTCTTTCATGGTGGGTGGTGACATGCCAAGCTAGCATTCGAAAAAATACATCTTCAAAAGCTTCCCTGCTTTTGTTACCTCAAGTCATTTGGATTATTTTTACTTTTGAAAAACGAACATATTTTTGTTCAAAAGCCACAATGCACAACAGTAGCAAGCCAAACGCTCTGAAACATGTTCGCCTGTTTGACAAACGGGGATCTCCGCCAATTAATAACATCTGCGGCAATGAAAACAAGCACCTAACCTGGCCCTCATTAGCAAATAACCGAGGGCAGAGAGTTGGGGATGGAAAGCGATACTCTGCATAGACTGCGAGACGGGGAGGACTGCAGCCAAAGCCGGCGGTTCAGTGGAGTCGGTGTTGAGAGCAGCCTAGAGGCTTATCTTCAAGTCAAATCCCTTCCTTCACTAACACACACACACACACACACTAAAGCCCCCAAGCCCCTGACATAGACTGGTCTAAACACTGCTCAGATGCTTACAGTTCCAGAAGAACCCTGGTGTGACTGTGCAGTAGTAAAGATGGACAGATAAACAGCAGTTTAAACAACAGATACCATACATCCATTCAGTCATTATTACTGGTATCTCCAGCTTTGTTCAGTTAAGAAAGTGCACTGCACTACGTGTCTTTTCAGTAAAACTACTTTAGAGGGCACGTCCCTATCAGAACACACCAGGGAGATGGATAATAAGAGATATGTACAAACCTGTTTCTCCAGAATGCGGGAGATTTCTCCCAGGGTTCTGTCCAGGCCAGAGACTTTGTTACTGGCCCATTGGCCACTGTCCTGCCCCTGCTGCTGCTTTACCAGGTCCTTCACCAGACGCTGGAGCCTGGAAGAAAACAAACACATGCACGTACTCAAAACAATCATAAATACATCAATTTGTTTTCATCTCACGGTGTCATACTTCCCATTGACATTTTTATTTGAAGCTAATTAGGTCAAAAACCTGTTAAAATATGTATGGGTTATAACATTTTCAATAATAATAACAAGAAATTTTAGTTTTGCATTATTTTCATGATAATTAACCACATTTCTTCTCCCCAATTATCATTACTTGCTGTGAAAATAGATATTTCAATTGTAAGGCATTTATAAATTAAGGTAGTTAGTATGGGTTCGTTATTTGTTCTGCCTTTCAAATATTCTGATTTAAATGTAAAAACAACTCAGCATTAAAAAACATATTATACAATAATTTTACTATAATACATAAAACATAAAAAATATATAAAAGTTTATGCAAAATTTATATATCAAGACATTTGTTTGGTATCTATTGTACTGGCTTTAAAGTATTCTGATTTTATAAATATTTTTTACAGTATTAAAAAAAAAAGTCCTTTCCAACGGTTATGAAAGATAAATGGTAAAATAAATAAATTGTAAATAATAATTCTTTATGCAAAATACAATTTATTTGGTGTGAAATATGACCAGTGTTCTTAGTATTATTTATAAAATATTATTTTTTTTTTTTTTGCTTTAATTTTTTTTTTTTATTATTCAATCATATTAGCTATACCTTAACCATTTTAGAAATTTTCAGCATATTGTTTTTAATTTAAAAAGATATATTATTCCCTTTTCAGAGACCGCTGGAATGTCACAGGTATAGGTGATTTGGGGTTTTTACTATCATTGTGCAAAAGAACAAAACCTGATTTTGAAACCTGAACAAAAACCTGAATCTGACCACACTGAGCAAAACAGCAAGAATTATAGACTTTAAGCAGAGATCCCTGACAACACCGCTTGTATATCAGTTTTGCATAGTTATACAAAACTATAAAGGTTTGATAAAGGAAAGCCCAGTGCTGGCATAGTTTGTAAAGCTTGGATTTAAAAGACAGCATTAAGGCATGAGTACTCAGCAGAAAACCTCAGGTTGGGTATACGATCCTTAAAAGTGGAGCGGGGAGCTTACTTCGCCTTGTAAGGAGAGTCGGGGGTCTGGGACTTGGCTTCCATGCATGTCTCATACTCCTTAGCCCTGAAAAAGAAAGACAAACAAGTCTGTCAGAAAGAGATGGAGAGAGAAAGACAGACGGAGAGCAACAGAGGAGTCCGATGGCTGTCAGCCTGAAGACATGAGAAGATAAGACGACATGCTGAACAAAGAAAATGTCAAGAGGTCAAGCTGAGCCTCAAACTGTTTATTTAGTCTTTGGACCGCACTAGCAGCAATCACAAACTAACAAGCACGAACGAGTCACAAACACTCAGTCTTCAGAGAGGTATCACAGCAGAGGATGTTGTTTCACAGCAGGGAATACCGGACTCTCCAATAGCCACACTATTTAAGTCCAGAAATTGAAAATAAATAAGATGATTGGCTGAAGGGTGTGAATTAGTCCCCTAGTGGGTCACAGACCAAAATAATGTTTTGCTGTCAGTCAGCTCTAGTACACTGGTGTGGACCACCGAGCAAAATTCCTGACAATCACACATCCCATTCCGTCAGATAAGGGTGATCGATCAGCTCCTGAAAAAAAAAAAAAAAAAAAAAAAGCGCTTGATGGATGGATGTTCAGGGGCTGATAAACTCAGGCGTCTCTTTCCGGAAGAGAACATCAGAGACAACTAATTTCAACTGAAGTCAATTTAAGTTGAAACGACTGAAAGGAATAGTTCACTTAAAAATGAAAATTCTGTCATCATTTACTCACCCTCAAGTTGTTTCAAACCTGTATGGATTTCTTTCTTCTGCTGAACACAAAAAGAAGATATTTTGAAGAATGTCGCTAGACATTGACTTCCATAGTATTTTCTTTCCTACTATGGAAGTCAATGGGGTCTATCACCTGTCTGGTAACCAGCATTCTTCAAAATATCGTCCTTTGTGTTCAGCAGAAGAAAGAAATTCATACAGGTTTGAAACATCTTGAGGGCGAGTAAATGATGACAGAATTTTCATTTTTAAGTGAACCGTTCCTTTAAACATGTACTTGAATGTAGTTGAATGTACTTAAAAATTTAAAGGCATCAACTTTTTTTTTTTTACAGTGTATACAGTGTAATCCTGCAATTTAATCCTAATAACAGGAATAATAACAAGATTGTTCACTGCAGGTGACAGTCATTTTCTTAGTTGAAGGGGTGAATTATGGGTTTTCAATTAATAAACAAAACAAATAAATACATTTGTGGTGATTGCATGTCTTTAGAAGTTTGAGGTGGATAAAGTTCTGGTCCTGATCTGTAGGAGGCGATAAATCACACTGAATAGTGACTTTAAATGAATGTATCAATGTGTCAGAGGACAGGAGACTTTGGAGATGCCACCAGGCCATGTGATGATCCCTTAACCCTAACCCTTAACTATTGAGACACGTAACAATAAATTGACTATAAACACAATTAGGTTTGACTCCGCTTTCTTTGGGGTAGCACAGCATTTTTGAAGACTGATTCCGAAGTGTTTTGTTTTGAAGGAGTGAAACGATCCTGGCCGATGCATAGACTCAAGCGCTCGGAAAAAGATTGTAACCGTACCTGGCCTCGTCCTCATCCTCCAGATTACAATATTCCTCTTTGACAGCTTTACGCCTGCACGGGTTAAACAGAGGGGCAATCGCTGGACCATCAATCTCCGAACGCGGCAGGCCCCATTAAACGGGCCGGGCACCATAAATATTAGTAACCAGCTATAAGTGTGTGTGTGTGTGTGTGGGGGGGGGCTACAAAGCTACAATGCAGAGCTAATCATCAATTCATCATGATGTGCCCCACTATTCACCTCCGCCCAAGCTGGACGCAGACGGCCCCCTCCTCCCAATCAACTGTAAAACCGTCAATGCCTTCGGACGGATTAAAAAAAAACCCAAATACAGTGTATCCGTTTTAAATGTGCTATGGGAGACTCAGGCGCTCGGCACTCCCAATTACAGAGATTTGGTCGGGCAGCGCTGCAATATTTAATATTGGATTTGAGAGGCTCTCAATCAAATGGAAGACAATTTGACTGATGATGAATAAAAGGACGAGGAAAAGGGAGGGAAAAATGTGAACTGTGGAATATATCCACTGAGAGGAATGAAGCTGGATCCATCTATAAATTCAACAAATCTATACAAGGGGTTATACGTAGAATAAATATCGGATACATCCAGAGATTGAAAAGATTTACATGCACCTGATGGCAAATAAAGGTCTGAGGTTAGCAGGGTCCAAGTGTCTTAAAAAGTTGAAATGCAGACACATTGGCCCTGTCCCAAATGGAACATATGATGATGTCTAGTCATCTAAAAGGCATTCACTTGCAAGTATCCCTTAAGTTCACAAGATTGTAGAGTGTGCCATGTGTCATTTTATGATTATGAAGGAACACAAACACCCTCAGTGTGGCCGCTAGGTGTCCTTTTGCAGAGATCGCACTTGTACGGTCTTTATGCTGCATGAAATCCACATGTTGGTGCCATAACAGCAGGTGACTACCCAACAGAGGAGGGCGGCAAACGTCCAGATCATGCACTTGGTGACCTTGCAAACTTGAGGCAGTGTGCAGTGCACAAGAGCACAGGGTGTTTCCGTCAAGATCGAAACAGTTTCTCCCAATCGGCCACTTGAAGACTTGTCTTTGCCACACTGACCGTGCCATTGGGTGGTGTTCCAATTGTCAGTTTGCAAAAGGGTGCTCACTAGTCCCTTCTTAGTGGGCATCATGTCAGAACTTAGCCTAGAAATCTAGACGCACCCTAGCGGCAGCAAAAATTATTTTGCAGCAAAGTGTGGTCTAGCAACTCTCAATAGACTTTTGAGCTGGAAAAACCAAAAACTGGTCCGGCCAATCAGATCGTGTAGAGTTTGTGGGCGGGCTTAACATAATGACGGCAGAGTTATGACGGTTCCGCGTGATTTCCATAGGTGTTTCCCTCTGCTTGAAAACAAAGAAGATGCTGCTGGCGAACAGCGGTCTTTCGACTCGGCTTTGCCGCGACTCTGGAGGACTTGGAGTTAAGAGAACGTCACTTAAGTCATTCCTAAAACAGGAAGATGTGTTCAGAGTTTTGACGACCGGATACGGCAAAAGTTTAATATACCAACTAGCTGGTTCACTGGTGGAAAAACACATGGGACTCACTCAGCCACAGCCGTTCGTTGCTCTGGTTGGTTGTAGCGCTATCCTATTGCGTGCCGAGGGATATTGAAAGACAACCGTTTATCCCGCCCCTCGGATTGAGGTATGCCAATTGTGAGTTCCCAGACCTAACATCTCGATGTAGGTCTGGCTTGCCAGGCTAGTCAGAACTGGTTCAGAATTCACAGAAGACATCACAGCGGTCTATGCAGCATTGGACTCAGAAGACAGAAAGAGTCTAAAGGCCACAACTGATGTGAACTTGAGGATTTGTCTTTGTCACACTGACTGTATGGAGTGTCCCATTTGTCAGTTTGCAAAAAGCTGCCCACAAGTTCCTCTTTTGAGGTCGCCATGTTCCCTCAATGTATCCTTTTTTTGCACATCTTTTCCAAGATCCATACCTTGTAGCTCATCTATTCCCTCCTTCTCTTCCCTACCTTCCTCGCTGACTCTCCTCTAGGGAAGTTTTTTCTGAATTTGTGAGTAAACTCCTCTAGGAGTGCTGAACAGGGGGTCTTTTGTGCGCCGCCCTCTCTGAGGTAGACCAACACACTGAGAACTCTGTTCTCAAGCCTGGGGAAAAGACAAGTAATGCAACCTGCCAAACACCATCCACGAGAGAAAGGGCCATCAGAGAGAGAAGGAAAGAGTTAAGAGTGAGATACTCTGAAAGTTTAAAGCCCACATCCAATGCTGACACGGGCGGACATGCTACTTTCATGGTAATTAAAACCACACATGTTTGCACATGAAGAACAAGCCATATATTTGAAGAATAAATCAGGGTCCAGCGAAGGAAATTAAACAGCCTTTTTCCATGCCACGGCTCTGACGGGGACTGAGCGGGCTTAACAATGACATTGGGGGACAGGGCTACCTGGGAGGGCTGAGAAAAGCTCTCCAGCGTTTTACAAACGCCACACTGTGCTCCTATAAAACGGCTCATTTCCACCCCGCGGTGGAGCCGCCGAACCTCAGCAAGCCAGGGCTGTGGGCGGCCTTGATTTATGAGCGTGTAGCGCCTGTTCTCTCCCTTTCATTCTTTCCTCCTAGCCCTCTTTCCCTCGCAGCGTGAGTGTTGCAGGGCTCAGCACAGGAGTGACAGAGAACAGAGGAGGCTCATGTTGTCACTCTCCCAGCCAAAGCTCAGAGCTGTTTTCTGCCCTCTGAGCTACCTCTATATTAATGAGCTCAGAAGCAGGGCAGACTGCCGGTCTCCTCTATACTGCAAGACTGTTAGTAGACTTGAGAGAGAGAGAGAGAGAGAGAGAGAGAGAGAGAGAGAGAGAGAGAGAGAGAGAGAGAGAGAGAGAGAGAGAGAGAGAGAGAGAGAGAGAGAGAGAGAGAGAGAGAGAGAGAGAGAGAGAGAGAGAGAGAGAGAGAGAGAGAGAGAGAGAGAGAGAGAGAGAGAGAGAGAGAAATTACAATTACTGTAAGGCCACTAGGGATGCAACAATTACAACTTACAAAAATGAAATCTTGATAACCGTTTCATATTTTGTCGCCATTTCTCATGAAATATATGAAAACTTATGAAGGCCTGTAATGTTATTAAAATTACATATGCAGAAATTTCATTACAATCACAAATTATCAGCATAGAAATGGTAGGTTAATGAAATTTCAACATGCATAAGTTCGAATAAAATTTCACCTTTAGTCAATGTTGTAATTACTACAACATAACATCATAATTTACTGTGCAGCAATTACTACAACTTACAAATGCAGAAATTTTATGATGTACTATAACAAAATAACCACATAACTCCTGCGACTCTACATAAGACAAGCGATTTTGAGAATGGATTGATATGGATGGATTATAACTTATGAACATAACTTCATCAAAACGTATTAACTTATGTTGAACTTTCAACTATTGAAAACAGATATTACAACATAAAAATATTATAACATTTATAATACATACGTAACTTATATAAATATAACATATACATATATATATATATATATACACACACACACATACATACATTTAACTTATATTACGACATTTTTTGACTTGCAATTAACTTACAATGACTAAATTATGTTTGAACAAATACATTTACTTTATATACAACCAACAAATATCATTCTTTACATTGTCAGTACTTCATTACAACTTATAAATATCTACAAGTTTGTATAGATAATTTTTTTCATTTATTAATATGCTGTAGTCACTGTTTAAATAATTTTCTAAAGATTGTCACTAAATGAAAACCCTACGGAATACACTTCAATATATAATTAGACTGAACATTAGCAGTTAGTAAAAAACATTCTCCCCACATAGATGTATAAAGTTATATAAAAAATTCCCTGGCTCTTTAAAATAGTACACTAAACAAACTCAAACAATCTCTGAAGACGTTAATTCCATTTTTAGCCTTACTGACAAACAAACATATCACATTAACTCTACTTACACCAACACACACACACACACACACTAACAGTTGTGACAGGAGGCAAAATTGATAGTGCCCAGGTCTAGGATCTGACACTGAGGCGTTCGCTCCTATTTGTTGATTACTATTGATTTTCTTTGATACTTCATTTAAAAATCAATAGTTGGAAGAGAGAAAAACAGGCATGCTTTACACATACTTTAACATACTATTGTACAGTAGAGAAGCCTTCAGTTTTGGCAGCGTGGTGGCAACCAATTAGGAGAAAAGCTCTTAACAGGTGAAAGTGGGGGAGTGGTGGGGAGGGGCTAACAGATCGATTCTCACTTTTTCCTCCCCAATCACAGAGAGTGGCCATAAATTAAGCTCATCAGTGTTGCCGCGTGGACAGCCAGGATGCACATCGCCTCTGCTCTCCATCTCCTTGTCACTCATAAAGCTCTCATAAGCAACACCACCACGCTTTAGCCACACAGAGTGAGGGAGGGAGATAAAGAAAAGAAAGCGAGAAGAGAATGTGATCGCATCACCTTGAGTTCATGCGTGCCCGCAGTTTCTTGGCCTTTTTCCGAGCTTTCTGTCTCTCTTCTCCATCTTTTGCACTGTCGGAGGGCACGCTGCTGTCGGTCATGATGTCTACGATGTACTTTTTTTGAGACAGGTGTTCCTGAGGAAAAAAACAAAAACAAAAGAGAATTAAATTATGTAAATGCTTTCATATTATAGCTTTTTTTTGCATATTTTATTTGACTAGTGTGAAAAGTGTTTTCTAAATATTTCATATTTGTTATTTGCTCTTGTCGTTTTTATTACCTTTTTTAATATTTATATAGAACTTACATTTTTATTACAGCTTTAATAATTTTAGTACTTCAGCTTAAACTTATTTCAGTTTGCTGCTATTGCAACATTTCTAATTTTCGTTTTTAATAGTGCTGTGAAAATGATTAATCGCATCTAACAAAAGTTTTTGTTTACATAATATATATGTGTGTGTGTGTGTGTTTATATATGCATAAATATATGTGTGCGTATATACAGTGTGTATATATATATATATATATATATATACACACACTCACACACACATTATGTAAACAAAAACTTTTGTTAGATGCGATTAATCGATTTCACAGCAGTTTTTGTGTTTAGGTTTTTCATCCAATATTTATTTTAGCTTCAATTTTACTGAAAATTGTTTTGAACAGTTTTAATTTATTTGAAGGACAGGGAAAAGACATGCAAATAATATTTGAGTTTTGACTCAAACATACCAATTGGAGACAGACAATATACTGTACATTGGGAAGCAAACACACAAAGTGTGCTCACAGACATGAGGTGGTAGGATGAGAAGGCTTAATCAAAGTTTGATTTAACTAGTCCATATTTTGCCCCCCAAAAAAAGCACATTAGATTCATTACAGGTCCATAGAGAGACCTCTCAGTTCAAAGCCACGTGCCTCTAGAAAAGTCCCTACAGGACAATGGAATGACGACACATGGGTGTGTCGGAACAGAGCGACAAGAGAAGAGATCAAACATCAAAACGTCAATTCCGCGGGACCTCTCCACACAGCACATGTCCAAAGGCAGGGCTTCAACTCCCACACTAGATGTACAGTGGAGCACCTCCATTGAAAGTCCAGGTGTTGAGCTCTTTGTCTGGCATGTAAAGTCCTCCCGGCCCAGGCATTGTGCTCCACAATTATGAAGGCATCTCCTCCACTCGCTGCTGGCATTAAGGCGGCGGAAGTGCTGAGGGGGTGGGGGTGGGGGTGGGGGGGGGGCTTGGGAGGTATAGCTTTCCGTCTCTTTCTGATGATGCCGATATTTCCATGGGAAGAAAGACGGATGTAACTCAATTTCGGACGAAGTGATGCATGTGCCAGAAAGCAATTATCCAATTATGCTGTCATCCGGCACCTCGCAGGATGGGAGCAGCGGGTGAGATAGATAAGAGTTCCCACTCTGAGTCGATACTTCAGAGGCCGTATGCTAACGGAGGATGGGAGCCAAAAACCTACTAGGTTGATTCTGGAGCTCTTCAGAAACCTGGGCACACGCACTGCATGAGGCAAATACATATCCTGGTTCCTCATTTAAGTTACAGTTACAAAGGTAGACCAATTGTCAGAAGGAATGGGATATTGTAACAAACTGAGTTTTCAGCTCTGTTGAAGGTAGAAGAATCTTTACCGTAATATATCAAGTCATGAAGTGCATTTACAGGCACTACAAAAGTTTGTCAAATGCCACTTAAATGGTTTATACTGAATGATTTTTGCGATGTTGGGACTAAAGGTGCAGTCACATTAGGAAAATTTTAGTGCAATTTCACAAAAAAAAAAAAAAAAAAAGAGTGCCTTGACTCTTGTCAATAGTGTAGTGATGTATGAAGCACACCTTTCAATCCCAACTTGAACCATTGTTCAAGTTGGGATTTCATCGTGTGACCAACTTGAACCATTTATGAAATAAATCGTAGTGGGTAATATCCTGAATTTCGCCTGTGAAAATTCGCAGAACCACGGTAAATGTGACCACACCTTAACAGATAACGCAATTGTTGCTTGGCTTTGTCCAGCATGTTTATACATTAATCAGATTATAATTGGCCTTGGTGTTGTGCGTTTGCTTCAAAAGACAGACATATGTATTTCATGCTTCAAAAACCCACAGTAGCTTGGTGCATGTAAACAAACATACACTGATCGTACATACATTTTTAATTCTGTCATCATTTGCTCTTGTCATTACTGTATGACTTTCTGTCTTCTGTGCAACACAACAGTTGTTTGCTGTTTTTTGTGCTTACAATGAATGAAAGTCAATGGGGTCCAACATTGATTTGGCCCCAACTTTCTTCAAACATCTCTGTTCCACAGAAAAAAAAACGTCATAGGTTTGGAACGACATTGAGGGCGAGTAAATGATGGCAGAATTAAAAAGTGGGTTTCGGGGGTTCGTAAATAAATAATAAGGAGGCGGAGAGAACTGAACATTTGCACAAACATCGCCTCTCCGTTTCTTCCAACAGCTCTTCACAAGGTCCATTAACTTTGAACAATAACGAAGTGAACAATAACAAAGTTTTAACGACCACAGCCAACACGGTCTTCGAATGCTTGACACCTGTCCTTAATGAATTAGTTTGAGACAAATGTGACAAATTGCCATACGGACCTCCGTTTGAAATCTGTACATTTGCATCATATAGTGTTTCAAATGTGTGAGCGATCGTGTGTGCGTGTGCTTGAAGAGGCATCTCCCCCGTGTCCCTCGGGAACAGGAGTCGAGCCCTGCAGTCATAACCATTGCCTCCCTGTGGCCAGAGAGGCATCTGTTTAGTAATCTCTCTGAAAGGCGATCTACTTCGCCTGCCGTTCACTTAATGGGATTGTTTCTATAACACCTCAAAGACGTGCACCATCTTGAGATTATAAAGAGGGGTTTGGAGGAGAGGGGAGAAGCACAAAACCAGATCTGTGAGGAGACCACGGCTGGAGCTAAGCTCATAATGTGCAAGAGAACCCGAAGTACGGTAAACCATTATGGCAATAGTCAATAGCTTCAATAGTCTGAGAATTGAACAGAATTTAATTAAAGAATATATTTTAAGAGAAAGTCATGTCATAACACCACTGCTCTGGTTTTTAAAAGTTTTTAAAAATGTACATATTCTCATATCTTGATTTTCCAAATGATTTGGGTCTTTCCTTAACCCTCTGGGGTCCAAGGTGTTTTTGGGGTCCTTGAGATGTTTTGACATACTCTGACATTTGTGCTTTTTTCAGTTGCTTATAAACATATTACTGGCAAAGGTGTAATTACACTCTATTTAGCACAAACAGGGCTACCATAATGTGTTATCAACATGTATGTACATTTTTGTATTTTTGAGAGAATATTGTTTATGCGTGGTTATTGAAAAAACTAAAACTTAAAGTTTCTGAAATAAGACCACAAAACACATACTAAATATGTGTCCACAAGACTTTTGACTAATGGATGTTGTCGCCTAGAGTTTTTTCTTCAAAATGATCTGAAAATCATCCTGCCTTATCATCCACATAAAACAATAGATTGGTTTAAATTTAAAAATGACACTTTTTGTTTGGAAAGGCAATATGCGCAGGGGTGTGACCTGCTGTGATTCACACCTGAGAAGACAATGGGCCCGCATAATGAGCGCATAATGGGGCTGCATACTAATGACCCTTTCATTCAGGTGTGTCACTGAGCCACAAGAATGACAAATAAATAAATAAATAAATAAATAAATAAATAAATAAATAAATAAATAAATAAATAAATAAATAAATAAATAAATAAATAAATAAATAAATAAATAAATAAATAAATAAATATATATATATATATATATACATACATGCCTATATAATACAAAATTGGTTCACAGTTCCAATTATTTATTTATTTTGCAAATTGTGCTTGCAAATTGTATAATATCAAATGTAAAAATTTCTAGTAATTGTGCAGTTAATTATCATACTGTTTTTACAGAAAGTTTGGGAATGTATCCCAAATGTGTCACTAATAAAACACTGTAAAAGACTAAGACTTCACTGACAGAGAGAACGCAGAACGCGCATCATGTTTATTTTTCTTTATTAGGCGAAAAGCACAACACTTTGTTTTTATTATGAGGTTCCACAAAAAAAATACAAACTACAAACTAAAATACTAAAAAATAGTTCACCCAAAAATGAAAATTCTGTCATTAATTATTTACGCTCATGTCGTTCCAAACCAGTAAGATTTTCATTCATCTTCGAAAAATGAAATCCGAGACCTTTTGGTCCCTCCATTGACAGCTACGCAACTGCCACTTTGACGCTTCAAAAAGTTCATAAAGAGATCATAAAACTAATCCATATGAATTAAGCGGTTTAGTCCCAAAAAATTCTGAAGAGACATGATCGCTCTATATGATGAACCGATTGAATTTAGGCTTTTATTCACATATAAACATTGATCAACTCACACATCGGTTGTGGTAAACGGAAGCTCAAGCAAGTTAATTTGACGTGAGAACCAATGAGGTTCATTCTCGTGTTACGCATCACTATGAGCATTAGCAAGAACCAATGAGTTTCATTCTCGTGTTACGCATCACTATGAGCATTAGCAAGAACCAATGAGGTTCATTCTCGTATTACGCAGCACGTTTGAGCATTAGCAAGAACCAATGAGTTTCATTCTCGTGTTACGCAGCACGTTTGAGCTTCAGCAAGAACCAATTAGGTTCATTCTTGTGTTACGCAGCACGTTTGAGCTTCTGCGAGAACCAATAAGGTTCATTCTCGTATTACGCAGCACGTTTGAGCATTAGCAAGAACCAATGAGGTTCATTCTTGTGTTACGCAGCACGTTTGAGCATTAGCAAGAACCAATAAGGTTCATTCTCGTGTTACGCAGCACGTTTGAGCTTCTGCAAGAACCAATGAGGTTCATTCTTGTGTTACGCAGCACGTTTGAGCTTCTGCGAGAACCAATAAGGTTCATTCTCGTATTACGCAGCACGTTTGAGCATTAGCAAGAACCAATGAGGTTCATTCTTGTGTTACGCAGCACGTTTGAGCATTAGCAAGAACCAATAAGGTTCATTCTCGTGTTACGCAGCACGTTTGAGCTTCTGCGAGAACCAATGAGGTTCATTCTCGTGTTACGCATCACTATGAGCATTAGCAAGAACCAATGAGGTTCATTCTCGTGTTACGCAGCACTATGAGCATTAGCAAGAACCAATGAGGCTCATTCTCGTGTTACGCATCACTGAGCATTAGCAAGAACCAATGAGTTAGCAAGAGCCAACGTGTTACGCATGACTATGAGCATTAGCAAGAACCAATGAGGCTCATTCTTGTGTTACGCATCACTGAGCATTAGCAAGAACCAATGAGTTAGCAAGAGCCAACGTGTTACGCATGACTATGAGCATTAGCAAGAACCAATGAGGCTCATTCTTGTGTTACGCATCACTATGAGCATTAGCTTCAGTTTATATGTGAATAAAAGCCTAAATTCAATCTGTTCCATATGGATTAGTTTTACGATCTCTTTAAGAACTTTTTGAAGCGTCAAAGTGGCAGTTGGGTTGCTGTCTATGGAGAAAACAGAAAGCTCTTAGATGGCATCAAAAAGAATTTGTGCAAAAAAAAAAAACTACATAAAAAATGTATGCTCTAGAAAAAGGACAATGTGGCATATGACGACCTATCAAATTCGATGGACAGGTGATGGACTGGTGTCCACTTGCACATGGTGAGAATAGGAGACTTGAGAGATATAAAAAGTGACAGAGACCAGCCTGTGGGCTAGAACACCCGGAAAAAACCACAGTGCTTTCTGTGGGGCGTAATGAGAGACAGCTCCAAACATCACACCTCCACCGATGCTCAGGGGCCATGATGAAGCGCTCACTGTCACACTGATACATGTCCCATCCTCCACTCTTTTGTGTGACACAAAAGACCCGGCAAAAGATGTCTTTCCCCCAATGTGAAACAGACAGCTGTTTGTCATTCAGGTACAATGTAATGACAGAAGGTATAAGGTAACTAACCAACGACGTACACAAAAAAACTTGACTTGTACATCCCTTGCAGGATTACATTCTAACATTGGATGCATCATGTGACATGACGTCTTTGTTTTGAAAGGAGTTCCAAGGATGATAAAATATCATCGGTCGGTCGGGTACGTTAATTATTATAATCGCATTATTTTTCCGCAATTAACGACTTATTAAAGTCCCCCTGTGGTGAAAATCAAGGTTTTAATGTTGCTATATGTCTATGTCTACTGGCAGTGAACCAAAGACCGGTTTGAAAATCGTTGTTTTTTCTAACGTCACGAACTACCTTTTAACCAATCACGTCAACGTGTGATCTTCAGCGACTGAATTTCTGAGCTGGTGTGAGTGAGTGGAGGCGGGGCTACTTTGCATATTCATAGAACTGCGCATACTAAATGAGGCAGGGGTGTAAAGTTACATTCAAGGTATTTTAAGGAGTTACATTCAAGGAAAAAAGGCTTAAATATGCCATTTTGGTGATCAAAGATGAGTTTTAAAGGATAAAATGATTGACTACAGGCGGGCTTTAAATTAACGCGTTACTGTTTATAATATTATGTTTTATATTCGGTATGTTCAATATAATATATTTCTACTGAATACATATATTTATATATAAAATATACAACACAAGTCTTGACTTGCCAGCCACTAGACTAGGCCATGACTCTGAAAAACTGTGATATTTTAGCTTGAATAACTCAACGTTCAGCTGTGTTTCTTCTTGATCTGGCGTCAAAGGTTGAGGATAAATAAAGCTCCTATGTGTCAAACACAACGGGCCTAGAGCGGCGATATATCACATTAAACCAGAACAGATGACAACCAATAAAGGATAATATAGAGTCCACGAGGCAATCCAAGTGTCCTGCAGCCACACTGATCCATTGCTGTTGATAATCGCTGTATTTTCAATTTAACTCCAGAGTCTTTTAAATAGCGAAATATGACTAAATACGAGGACAGACGGAGCCTCTGGACACGCTTCCGCTGAAAAACTACGTTGTGACCTCTGCACGGTTCAGCCAACCATCTTAGTTTTAATTAAAAATCTTTCATAACGGCAAGAATTATGGAAGTGCCGACTGGAAAATAGTTGGCGGTTGTGTGAATGAAATACTGCACACCAAAATGAGCAGAGACATAAATAAGGAGCACCGGAGCGTCCATCGCAAGACTATCCAAACAAGTCCTGTGGCCAGGTTTCCTTAAAGCGCAGCAACTGTGAACGAATTACCAAAATTGCACATTTTGACATATATTGCTTATAAACTCCTAGAGAAGAAAAAAATAAGTAGTGTGGTCTTTTCCAATGAGAGCCAAGGACACGGTAATGAACTCTAGGACAAATTTACAGTTCAGACACCCTGAAGTTTCCAATTTTGCTAATTCCGCTGACTGTTACAGATCGTGGCGTATAAATCACAGGTAAACGGTTTCCTTTTGTACGTAAACCAAACGAACGCCGTTTAAAAACTAGTTCCACGTGAGCAGTTAATTCAATTAAATACATCAAGCTCTACAATTCAGACAGACCTCATTAAGTCAGCCGCACCTGACGCGCGTCGCACGCTCGCGGTGGCTCGACTGTGTGTTTATCACACTGTCAGGCTGAGAAATAGGTGGCTGCGGCCAAGGCTAATGATTTAGAGGCAGCACTGGGGGTTTAAATATTACTCGCTGAGAAAAAGGTTTGAATGAAGGAGGTCCAGGGGCCAAAGGTGCGACATATAGCACCAACAGTTGTCAGCCGTACAAAGAAGCCCAGTGTGAAAGCCAATCTCATATTGCGGTGAGAGATCCCGCGTTTAACGAGCCGCGTTCAGGGGAGAGGCACTCAGTCAAGCCCAGAGACAAGGCAGGGTGATCTCACCCCACGCCATATACACAAACACTATTAGTGTTGATTCGCTCTCAGCCTTTTATGGTCCCACAAACCAAGGAAAATATGGGAAAGTTGGTGTTGATCCTCTCAACCTTTACGGATATGAAAAATGATGTGCAAAATCATCAAATGAAACGTCTACCCTAAAAATGAAGTTAAATGTGTGTGTGTGAGAGTGACATTATTCACATGAAGTAAATACATTTTCAAGTAATGTTTTAAACTTTTAATAAATATTATGAATAATAAAATGTAATGATTCATATTTGTATGCAAGATTAGAATTAAGTGTTATATTTTGTTTTTATTTAACAAATGTGTAATAATTGTTTGTATATTTTTGTATTTATAATTTACATTTTTATAAAAATTGAAAAAAGACATTTTGAAAAAAAAAAAAAAAAATTCAATCCAGAATTACTGTTATTAGTGCTGTCAATCGATTAAAAAACATATATTGTATCTATATTGTAATAATTTCACATTTAATCTCCAAATTAACATAGAAACAACAAAGAGAGTAGCCTATATTTTAAATATTTGTTTAATGGCATCTTTTTATAAAAAAGGAGGCATCACCGATACCAACACTGCTACTGAGATTTTTTGCCTCTCAATTATAGCCATTAATTATAACATTAATTATAACATATAACATTCAACAATTGAAAGCTAACCATTTTAACATTTATTATTCTTTGAAAATATATATACAAATGTTTAATTTAAGTGAACTTAAAACAATCTTCACATTAACTAATTATAATAAATTTCAAATGTACCTGCCCTTCAATATATGAGGGCTCAATTTGTTCTATTGGCCCAGTCAGACCAGTTCAGATTTTTACTTGCCCAGTCAAAATGCACAAAAAGTTATTGTGTTCATGTTTTTGACCCATGTAAGCTTGTAAACAGTGCTTTAAGATTTTCAGGTAAGACATAATCAAGTTATCAAACACTTCAAAGTCTTCACTGCATGAATTCTAAATTCAATTAATAAGTAAATGAATCCTTATTAAAGCTACAAAAGTTATTCAGTGAAGAGCAGTGAGTGATTTTCTCTTTTTTGTTCTTTGATTATCCTTAATGACGCTTAATGACAGACAGTAGCAGGTTTATTAGGCTGCTGTCACTTTAAGACCTGGCGCACATGACGCGGATCTGACGCGCATCCCATTTTCTCACAAACTCTTTAATTTCATTCAACACTTCATTTAACTCATTTATGACAGTGCTTGGGAGGATACTTGACAAAACAGGGATTTTGGCATTATTTTGTGTGTTTTTGTTCAAGCGCTGTTTGAAAGACGCACACAAGAAAGACCGCACTGCGTTCTCTTTTGTATCACGATTAAATGGTTTATAAGCATTTGCTTGAATAAGAGCGTGATCCTATAGTGCAATGCTAGCCAAAGAATGACAAGAAAAAAAACGGATGCTGTGTTAATTGCGTTTGAAAAAAAAAGTTAACACGTTAAACCGAAAAAATTAATCGCGTGCATTAACACATTCATTTTGATAATTCTAGTATATATATATATATATATATGTTTAAAAAAACATTAAATAATAAGTATAATAATTTGTTCATATTTAAAATTAGTAAAAATCCTCAATTTGGCATTTTATTATAATATTTGTATTTTTTTATTATATATTTAATAAAATGTACATGTAATTTATGCATTTAATATGCATCAAATCTTACAAACTCTGCAGTTTGACTACGAACTCCTATGGGTTTGAACCCTGGTTTCTTCAGTGTTTTTAGTGGGGTAAACTCACCACCTCCTCGTCCGACAGCTCCCGCCCTTGAATGCTGCTGCTGTCCCGCACTGCCTGCTGGTGCCCCTTACCCTTAATGTGACTGAACAGGTGGACCTCAGAGGAGATCTGCAACACAAACACACAGGCCGGAGATCATGAGAGGCAATTCGCCCAAAATAAAGCCTGAAACATACCAATCTACCACACAATACGTTTCAGCATCATTCATGGACTGACAGTTCTCAGGTGTCAAGACATATGTTCCAACCCTTTAAAGCTAAATATGATCCCTTGATCCTGACAGACATCTGCAGAGCTGACAGACACATCTCATAAGAACTAGAAAATCTGAAAACACTGACAAATAACTGATAAGTAAAAAGCTTTGACACCTTCTTTTCGAATGTATCAGCGCCCCAAGCACTGTTTTTACCAGCTCAAATATCACCTCTTGAGTTTGTAGAGCAGCTCACCTGTCCTGAAAACTCAAGAGGTCATGTGAAAAGCATAGAAGACTCCAACTCCATTGAATGTCTCTATTATTCATGTAATGGTTCAGTTCGCCCTGAGAAACCGGGGTGGTTTAGCTAAGTGCTGAGTTGGTAAGCAAAAGGTTGACGGTTCAAACCCGATCTTGAACTACCACCATCAAAACATCTCTTTTTTGTGTTCCACACAAGGAAAAAATAGGGTTTGAATTACATGCGGTTGAGTAAATGATAAATTTTGTATTACTGAGTGAATCTTTCAGATAACTGAAAAGGTTGCAAATAGGGATGTCCCGATACCACTTTTTCACTTCCGATACCGATACCGATGCCGCAGCTTTGGCTTTTGCCGATACCGATATTAATCCGATATTTTTATTTTATTCTTAAACTAATAAAAAATATAGCAATTTTCTCAATTAGCCACCTAAAATATACCTCCTATATAGTCCACAACATTATGAAAGATTGCCACCCTTTATTCAAACACTACAAAAAAATAAAGAAATATATAAATGAAAGAAAATACAGGTACTTCAGTACTTAAAGCTAGCTAGCTACCAACAGGTTTAAAGTTAAAACAATTTAAACAGCAGCATTCTACATTGTAAATACCAGTACAGTTTTTGTTTTTTAAATCAAGTAGAATTTCTATAACTGTGTGTTAAACTGATTATCACTCTTGTGTGTGTTAAACACAATCTACTTAATACAAACAGCTTCATTATAAAGATAAACAACAAATCCCCAAAATATATGATCATAATCTATGACAAAAATGCTATTATAAACTAGATTAGTGGATAATACACATTGCTCTTTTTATTGTTGTAAAATACATTCATGAAAAACAAAATAACAAAAATGAAAAAGATAATTATTTTAGATATAGCTAAATCTGCTATAAAATTGAGACATGTTTTAAGTGTATTGCACAGCTATTTAATGAGGCAGCAACATTAATAATTATTAATGTTAATAAGCTTTAATTGCGTCACTGCATTATGATATGAAAGGCTCCAATACAGTGCGGCACAAAGCGCTTATGCGCATCCCGAGCGGAGAATGATGCGCTTGAAGCCACGTGGAGTTACAGCACGCAGCGCGTCGAGTCCGCTTTGAAAAGTTCAAAGCACAACGGAGATACATATTGATGGACAGTGTATTATACAGTATCTATCTATGCAATCGTTTATTGAACCTTTTCTTTTAACAGTTTTAAATTTCAGTTACTGTGCGCGTGAGGAACAATTATAGTGCTCTGACTCTAGTGTTGTGATCAAACCGACAGCGTCCGACACCCAGTAGAGAGTAACACGATTGAGTTACAGCAATAAAGTCCAGCAAGATAAAGTTGTTTTATGCGAAAACATAGACCTTTATCTTACAGATCAAGTATAATAGTATTAACATTGAATCATCTTGAAGATAGTTTCATCATTGACTGTAACCGAACGCGACGCGCTGTTTGAATGCTGAATGGAGAATGACTGACAGCCGCGAGAGGGAAAAGTTTACGTGATCTTGAATTTAATGACTTAAATATTAATTTATATCTCTCATAATGGCTTCAGAACACTTATAATAGAGTGCACGAAAACGTTATGGTACTTTAGAATGTTTTTGTGCCTTTTGTGGGGCTTAACAATAACACATAATAGTATACCCACAATATCGGATTTGGATCGGCCTCGTCTGATCGATACCCGATCCCGCAAAAATGGCAGTATCGGAGCCGATACCGATCCTGAGTATCGGATCGGGACATCCCTAGTTGCAAACCCCAGAAAATTTGATCGACAGTTAAAGGAATAGTTCACCAAAATATATTTCACTGACTTTCATATTGTGGAACAAAACAGACGTTTTGTTTTGAAGAATGTTTTGGTTTTTTTCATATTATGAACCCGTTATTGACTAATGTAACCCAAAAATGACAAAGGTTGTTTGAAATTGATCTACACGAGCTGAACGGAACGGGGGTTTTTTTTTAAAACCTTTTTTGTGTTCCGTAGAAGATAAACATCATACAGGTTTGCAATGATATGAGATTGATCCGATAATCTAAAAGGTTGTGGGTTCAAACCTCAAAAAAGAAACGATCACTATTGTGCCCATGATTAAAACAATTAAAGGAATAGTTCACTCAAAAATCATTTACTCGCCTTCATATTGTTCAAACAGATTTACAACTTCCTTCTGTGGAACAATAAAGAATTTTGTTTTAGATGGTTTTGTCAATGGGGTCCTAAACTTTCAAATGGCAAAAATAACATAAAAGTAGTTGGAAATTAATCTACACAAGCTGAATGGGAAGATTTTTCAACCTTTTTTGGTGTTCCGCTGAAGATAAACATCATACAGGTTTGCAATGATATGAGGTTGAGTAGACAATTTTATTTTGAGGTGAACTTTTCCAATAACGTAAAAGGTTGTGGGTTCACACCTCAAATGATTAAAACAATTAAAGGAATAGTTCACCCAAAAATAATTTACTCGCCTTCATATTGTTCAAACACATTTACAACTTCCTTCTGTGGAACAAAAAATTATATATTTTTTAAATAGTTTTGACCATATTAGGTAAGTCAATGGGGTCCAAAACTTTCAAACTGCAAAAAGTACATAAAGGTAAGGAGAAATTAATCTATATGAACTGAATGGTAAAAAAAATGTAAATATTTGTATGTGTTCCACACAGAAAGAAATTCACACAGGCGGGAAAACGACATGACGGTGAGTAAATCATGGCCTTTTCCTTTAACCTTACTTCAAGGGGACTGAACCTGAAAGTGGCTTTGCATTAAAGTGACGTAAATGAACAAATTCGCAGCAGAATTCAACTTAAAAGTAGGAAAGTTTTCCCTATGGCAGGTGAGGACAACGGTATCTGGATGCTTGTGTTGTTTGTCTCCTTTGAGTCCTGGAGTTGAGCCCACACAGGACAGTCTGTGTATAATGTCATTAGCTAGAGTGCTTCCTGCTGACCTAAAGATGATCTCTGGTGTCAGAGCCTGGCCAAGGTCATCTGACATTTTTAACAAGATTTCATTCTCCCCAGCGCTTAATCTGATGTCAGTTTGAAGCTCCAAGGTGTCTGGCCCCAGTTGCAGTAAAAGCTGGGCACGTCAGAGATAAATGCGGCCACTCAAAGATTTGTTGCCTGTCGCTTGAAAAGCATAATCACGCCCAGCTATTAATCTCCGCATAGAGTTCATGTTTAATGAATGCAGTTAAATTCTCATTTACATGCATTCTCTATGAAAATCCTCTGAATCACCTTGTAGCCTGTGATTTTATGTACTCTGCCTGGCAAAGCAGCAAAGACAGCCGGTCCATCCTTACAGGAATTGTTGTCTGGAGAGTCCCAAATGTTCCTGGGACAGTATTCCTAGTCGCCCCCACTTCAACGGTCTTAAACGTATTAATACCAATCAAAGTGATCGGAGAGAAACTCATAATGCGGTACGTACCACAACGTTACAGAGTGAGCACTGCTTCTTCCGCTCATAAGGGGTGAGTTTGGGAGCGTAGTCCGTGTTGGCGTGTCTTCCGCTGCTCAGCTCGGCGGCCTTCTCCTTCCTCTGCTCGATCTGCTCCATGTGTCTCCGGCTGCTCTCGTCATGCTGAAAACACGTTCCACATGCTAGCAGTATTGTCCAAGGTACAAGGTTTTCGGAAAAGGGGATAAACACTGAAAATGGTGTCAAGGTGATGATACACAGGGCAACTTTTTGAGCAATGTTGCTGGGCAATGTTGCCGTCAACGGGCAACCAGATGAGACACAAAGCACACAACCAATCTAAATTATCCAGATAGAAATGTATTGCCCATTTTCAATGGGAAAGTGCCCAAGCAACAATCGCTCAGCAAGATTGCCCAGCAACATTGCTCAAAAAGTTGCCCTGTGTATCATCACCTTCAGAAATGGGATTCTGATCAATTACCTTCATCTGGATTTTCTTCTGTAGTTCCTCCATGGCCTCCTGCTGAGCAGCACTGAGAGCAGCCAAACGCTCCTCACGGTCCCTGCAGTGTGTATATTAAATGAGACCTATTATGCAATTTTTTAAATATATTTTCAACTTTCTTTATTGTGCAATGTTGCGGTTTAAGCATGTAAAAGGTCTGCAAAGTTACAAAGTCACCCCAAAGGGAGTTCTCTATATCAGTGATTGTAGTCTTGAGTTTTCATCCAGGAACAAACATGTTACAATATTCCGCTTTAAAAAAATTCCCACCCAAGGCATATGCAAAATAAAGGGGCGAGGCCTGGTGAGTTGTGTTAGTTGTGTGTTGAAACTCGCTGTTATGGTACGGGCACGCTCAAAGTGGTTGACCAATCACAACACACTGATCCAGGCGACCAATCAGAGCACACACGCTTTTTCAGAAGGAGGGGCTTCATTGAGACGGGAACTAAACTGAGCGTTACTGACAGACTGGGAAGAGAGGAGCTGCAACAATGTAAAATTTGGGGAAAATAAATTTTTTTTGAACATTTAAAGGGATACTTCAGGATTTAGCATTAAGCTTTGTATTAGTAGAAAACCTGTAGTATTTTCGAATTACCGTGCTTTCCACCCTCATATCCCCCTGAGACGAGAGATTTATGTATTTTTTGTCTGGAAAAAATCCTCCGATGACGCAAAAATCGTCATTTTGCGTCATCGGAGGATTTTTTGGCCAGAGGCTAAAGACTACAGCCAGTAGAAGGAGCTGTCCCGCATGTTCTCGACCCGCCCATAGAGGCTGGGATCTCACTCACAGAATGTACACATAGTGTCAGCCATCTTTTTTTGGAAGCTAAGCTAGCAGGCTCTCGTTCTGTGGAGAAAGCTGAGTAGTAGGGGTTAGCATCCTCTTTTTCCCGGACATGTCCGGCCGTCGATGTCCGGGATTCAGCTTTTGCTTTTGATTCAGCTTTTGCAGTCGCCATTCGTTGTTTACATGCACAGCTTTTGCTTCAATCTAACTGAATTCATTCCGATTGGTGAATCTGAATGTAGTGTTTACATGAGCGCTAAACAAGTGATCGGTTGATGTGCGTTTTAACATTGCTAAGAAAATTCCCGCTCCTCCGTGAGAGATACGAGAGCGGTGCGTCTCACAGGTGTCGCTCATCGGTAATCACGCCACCGGCCTCGCGCCGTTCTCCCGCGGCCCTCACTCGTCCTGCTCGCCACAGTAAACATTATGAATGGCGACTGTAGAACGCAAAAGCCGAATCCCGGACATTTTGGGCGATCTTGAAACACATTTTCGGGCAGACTCATCATGGAGACTCACTAGTAGCCTAGACTTGTTGTTTAACTACTGCGCTCCGTTACCGGTAGGCGTGGCCTCCTAGGGCAGAGAAGCAAGTGCATTCTGGGAGTTGTTGTCTTTGATCCAAATAAGCCAAAAATACATTTTCTGGCTTTTCTCAGTCTAGAAAGCTCCAAA
Source organism: Rhinichthys klamathensis goyatoka (assembly GCF_029890125.1). Taxonomy (NCBI): domain Eukaryota; kingdom Metazoa; phylum Chordata; class Actinopteri; order Cypriniformes; family Leuciscidae; genus Rhinichthys; species Rhinichthys klamathensis. Next base: position 2,359,356 of record NW_026606752.1, read on the forward strand.
TTAAATAATTTCACATTTCTTCTACATAAATGACCCATTTTAAATACACATTCATCTTTCCAGAGGTGAAGTATCCCTTTAAGAATGAAAACCTATTCTTGTAGACCCTAAATACAAAATCAAAAAAGCGCATAATACGGCCTCTTTAAAAAGCTAAAGAAAAATTTAAAATGACATGACATCAAAACCATATAGATCTCAAAGCATTCAATGTATGCAGAGTTTTTGTGACCTTCAAACTTAATTATTATAATTATTAAAATTGTTTATGTTTTATTCAGTTACATTTCCTCTTATAGTTTATATGGTGATTCTAATGCAAGAACCAACATACACTAACGTTCAAAAGTAAGGGTACGATTTTTTAAATGTTTTTTAAAGATGTCACTTATGCTTACTGAAGCTGCATTTATTTGAAAACAATACAGTAAACGGTTATATTATTTCTATTTAAAATAACCATTTTCTATTTGAATGCATTTTAAAATGTAATTTATTATTTTAATCAAAGCTGAATTTTCAGCATCATTCCTCCAGTCTTCAGTGTCACATGATCCTTCAGAAATTAGTCTATAATTCTGATTTGATACTCAAGAAACATTTACTATTATTATTAAAAATGTTGAAAACAGCTGCTTAATATTTTTGCGAAAACTAAGAGATATGTTTAAAGATTCTTTGATGAATAGAAAGTTTTTAAAAAAACAGCATTTGTTTGAAACAGAAATCTTTAACCAGCCCTAAACTCAAAGCCTATTCCTTTGGGTCTTTAGCATTGGCCTTGTGTTTTTCTGAATCAGTATTTTGGTGTGTTTGGCAGGACATGATGCTGACCTGGCTCGCTCTCGCGCTGCGTCTTCCCTCGCCCTCTCTTTCTCCTGCCTCTGCTGCTCGATTCTAGCCTCTTGTTCCCGTCTCTTCATCCGAAGCTCCTCCACTCGTGCCTGTCGCTCCGCCTCCAATACCCGCTTACGCTCCTGAAAAAGAGCACACAGTTACACATTTAAAGCACGAAACGAATAAGGGGAACACAGAGACTAGTTCTATACCTGAACGGCTTCATCCCTGGCTTGTTTTTCTTCCTGCCTCCGCTGGCGTTCCTCCTGCAGCTCATTGAGCCGTTGCTCGTATTCGTTTAGTTTAGCCAGGACATCGTGCCTCTTGTTCTGGGCTTCCAGAGTGTTGATGAACGCGATCTCATTCACCTACACAAATCACCAACATAACACAAAATATTCTTAGCACAGAGATTTCCTATTGAATTACATGTCAACTTTTTCGGTCAAAAATGACCGAAGAGCACCAGAGGTTATACATTTTTTTTTTCTTCATCGGAATGGTATGAAACTTGGTAAAGGTTTTGGCACTTGCTATGTGAATTTTTTTCACGGTCAAAAATTATGAATGGGAGACGAATTTCATCAAGTAAAAACTTTTGGTACTGCGGCCAAACAAAATCTTACTGAAAGCTTTTAGAGTAAAACATGTTTTTAAAAATATAGATTTCATTTAAAAATTGAAAATAGTTTTTAAACTAAATAACATTATTCATAACGATAAACATAACATTCTGTAACTTTTTTTAAGTTTAAGTTTGAACATTTGTGTCGTCTTTAAAAAAAGAAATCAAACTCAAGTCTGTGCCCTAAAGCATTCAAGATTTATGATAAGTTTAAGTTGGAAATTTAATTTTCAGGTCTATGCTCAAAAAGTGAATAAATGGATTATAAATACAGCGTAAATATAATTTACTACCATAAAATCCCCTAAAAGTAATTTTTTTTAATAAAAAACATCATCGAACTAAAATATAGTACATTAATTTAATAAAAAAATAAATAAAAAAAAACGGTCATTTTTGACCGACACGGGAAGAGCACCAGAGGGTTACATTTTCTGAAGAAAATCTCCAAGTTTGCGCATTCGGAATAGTGATATCACTACGGTTTCACACTTGAAAAAAGAAAGAAATGTCAGTTTCAGCCTCTTAGGAACTTCTGACCTTGGCCTCTTCTTCCTGTGCTTTCTTCACGATGGCCTGCAGTTGAAGCTCTCGTTTGAATTCAGCATGAAGCAGTTTCTCCTCCATCATCTTTCTCCTCTGATCCAACAGCTCCTCTTTCCACTTCCTCACCTCCTTCTCCTGAGACGCACGAAAAGATCAAATCCCGCCAAAGTGATGTAGAAGTCAAAGGAGTGTGAATGACACATGTTAGTGGTCCACTTCAAGTGCAGATATATAAACATGCGATATTGTCTCAGATCTCACTCCTCATACAAGAATGGAGCAGAACAAAAACAAACATATTCTTACCAACATCAGTTTTATGAGTCTCACCAGGACTGACTCACCCTGAACGACTAAAATGGCTGTTAAGTGATTCTTTCAACATCTATGCGAATATGATTTCCCCCTGTGGCCGAGGCAGGCTAGCAGAGGCTAAATGAGCTGTGTCTACAGGTGTTAAAGGGAAAAACATACTCTTTCCATGAGTTTCTGCAGCTTGTGGGTCTTCTCTTCTCTCAGTTTGGCCCGGAGCTGCTGGGCTTTAAGTTGCTTCTCCTCGTGCTTCTTCTTCGACTCTGCAATGGTTCTGACAACAAACAGCGAAACCCATTTTGATGTTGCCAATCCATTTTCACATGATATTCAGATTAATTAACCACAACTAATATAACCCAAATATCCATTTACTAAACAATGCCCTCAAATGAATATAAATAAATGATGTATTCAAAAGACATTACACTAGTTGGATGATGAAAGCATTACAATTGACATTACAAAAAGGTGACAAAAGATTTAAATTGAATGACGGGTGTGTAAATGGGCATGATCGATTTTTTAAAATATAATAGATAATAGAATTGACTAATTAAATTGAGAGCCATAAGAATAACATTACATTTGTGATTGAGCACAATGCTATCAGCATCACAAAATATTGCAAAGTGTTGGATCACAATTGAATAGAAGCCTGTTTAGACACAAAAAAGTGAAAAAGTCTAAAAATTCTGACTTTATTTCTAGCAAGTTTTGAGTTTACACATCAAATCAGATTTTTCCCCTTTGCGATTGTGAATTTATGTCCCAGTTCTGAATGACAAAAGTGCTCGAACCGGCTCCAGGGGTCTTTCATTTTTGAGTGAACTATCCCCTTAAATTTGTAATGTAATGGATTACATTACTAACAACATTTTTTGTCATGTACTTTGAAATCAGAAACTGACTACAATTTGTAGTTGTAATCTATCCAGCATTGATCTAATGAGAGTTAGCTGACATGAAGCTGCAAAATTACTTATAGTCAATAACACATTAAAAGAAAGTGTCAGCAGATATTTGCAAATTTACTTGTAGTTAGCAGAATGTCTAAAGTGGACCATCTAAATAAAGTGTTACCTTATATCTGTAACAAATGGGACTGTGTGACTTAGTTACCGTTTGCGTGAAGGAGAGGACAGCTTCTCATGCATGTGAATGCCATGGCCCGGTGGGCGGGCTGGCTCCTCCTCCACTATGTCACCCCAGGAGGTGCTCTGACGCCAGGGCTCTCGAGCTGTCAGAAAAAAGCAAAGTGATGCAATAACACATTTACAAGAAGTGTTAGACTGATATATCATACCTGTCATTTTGAGGTTATCAGCATCCAGTTTCGCAAGAAAAGCAGTTTATGTAATTTGATTGAATTACATGACGTCCAGAGGAAAAATGCTTGTCAACAGTAAAACATTTTTTTAAAAAGATGACAGAAGTAGTAATTCAATTGTTATTTTATGTAAAAAAAAATAATAAAGACATGCAATTAGGAATGTTTTTCAGAAGTAACAACAAAATGTTTCATATTACTTTTCCAACACTTAACTACTTTTGAGAAAATATTGTGGAAAATAAATGTTCAGCAATTTTGCCCATTTCATTTTCTTGCTTTAAAGAAAGTTAACTTATAGACTTACTGTACAACTTAACTTAATGCTAATTACATAATTACCGTCATAATCAGCTAGCATCTCGCTCCAGTCTAAGTTCAAGCCACAACTTCCACTCCCGATACTTGCCTTTAAGAGAGCAAAATAACAAAAAATGATAAATCCAGAAAACACTAAACAAGCTAAGAAAATGTATATCATTGTAATTACATTACTCATATAAACTACTAGGGTTGTTGACTTACAGAGAAGTCGCTTTCGTTGTCCGTCTCCAGTTCGTTGTTCTCCGCTTGGATCTCCCTGGTCAGCTGTTCCTCCTCAGCGATGGCACTCGCGATTGCCTCTTCGTTAGCCTTTTCCAGGCGCTCGGCCAGCTCTTCCTTCTTAGCCAAAACTTCAGCCATTGATTGAGGCTGACAACAGGCACAACAAACTCGCACTGAGCCATTGAAGTCACCACCACAAACAGAGGCACGAAATGTGCGGTACAGCGCCAGGTTAGCCACCACATCAGGCTTTTGGGTACATGCCCAGGCAGCACAACTTCAATTAAGACACGGTGCAATCAATTTAACACTTTATCTGAAATTAGGCTAGACTTGAATTTCTGTATTTCAAACATTTAATGCAATCAAATTTTTAAATGTTTGGTGGAAGCCTGCATACCACAAAACTTTACAAAATACAAAAGACCAAATGAAATGATAATACAGGCACACGCCATAAACACAATCAATCGCAAAAACCACACACGGGGAAGCATAATGAAATCATGCAGCATACAGCCACAAAGACGAGGAGATGGGATAGTATTCTTATTCGGTATGAGAGGCCATGTTACTATAGTCACGACTAAAAGATGTTTTTAGCGATTCACTGCACTCTCCACACATGTAGTTCACTTGACAAAATGTGTTAATTTGGAATGATTTGTAAACACTTGTGTCACACAGATCAAGGGTTTTAAGTAAGATGACATTAGGGATGCTCCGATATGAATATTTTGGCCGGTACTGATGACCGATATATTAGCCGATAAATCTAAATCCAAATTTTTATTTAATTTTTGAGAGCCTGTCGAAAGAAATAATCCATCCATTATCTATCGACTTTAATATATCGGACAAATTTTCTTATCGGGACGATAATGATAACATTAAACGAACGTAACAAACGTATATCGGTCGATACCGATATGGTGGCCGATATATCGTGAATCCCTAGATAACATAATATAATTGTGTGTGGGGTGTATATAATAATAATAATTATATATTGGTTTTGATTTGATCAATTTAAAGCAATGGTTCTTAACCTGGGGGCCGCAGGATGACTTGAAAGTATTTTAATTAATTAATTATTATTAATATAATAAAACTCTAATCTAAATTAAAATGCTGAAAAGACATAAAATTAAGATTTTTTTTGTCAAAATGCTTATGAGAACCACTGTAAACAACATTTACAATACATTCATGTGTTCTTAACTGTCATGTGACCAATGATCATAATAATGGCATTGCAGCGGTCACATGAATGCCTTTTGTGTCACAAAAGAAGATATTTTAAAGAACACTGGGGTCTAAACAACAGTATTTTGTGCGGACAAAATATCTTCTTTTGAGTTCTATAAAATACAGTTTAAAACGACATGAAGGTTATGACTATTTTCATTTTTAGGTGAACTATTCCTTTAAGATGACCAAATACCCTGTAAAGCCCACATTAGGTGGCTCTAGTGTTTTGGAACACAGTTACCTGTAGGCAGAGGGGTTTATGCTGATTTTAGGGTGGTAACAAAAGAGGGGTTTGTTGAGGGGCAATTTTTTGCAATACATTCCTTCCATGGGTGCACCTGTGAGTCTTCATGACTCGTGATGACTGGTAAATTGCCAAAATATTTTGGAAAAAGTATCCTACCCACTGCCATCAGAGGGCACAACACTTGACCCCCATTTTCAGAACCTGACGAGTGAAAAGTGTGCAGAGTGCCAATTTCAGAAGGACCGTGGGAGAAGATGGAGACGCCCGGAGCTGCGCTGAGGTCAGTGTCAGACGTCATGCTAACAAGCATAATAAGAGGTGGATTTCTCTCAACAGTCCGCCTGCTGGTCTTAGATCTGGAGTCTAAACAGAGCAGGGCTTATCTGACCCACCCAGAGAGGTGGTGTCTGGACCTCGGAAGCAATGATTCCGGATTCCGACACGACTGAGATTGTGCTCCTGTCTGAGCATTTAAACCTCATCCATCTCCATTGTTTCAGACTGGGTTTTGTACAGAGGCCAACACCCGTTGAGAAATGGAAGCCGCTAGCTCAATAGAAAATGCTGTGGGTATAGCCTTAATTAACCCCTTGGAGGTTTCTCTTAGAAAGGGTGAGACAGGAGACAAGCGGAACGCCACAACAGGAGTTGCCATATAATTTTTACAGCCATGTCGTGTAAAAAAAAAAAAAAAAAAAAAAACTAGGTGCCATTTGGCATACATCTGTGGGTCAAATAGCAAAACCAATCAATGGTCTTGAACTTGAAGAAAAGTTCAAGCAAAACATTTTGCAGCTGGTTGGTTGCTGGACAGAAATGTGATTTTTGTACCTGGATTTCGATCTGGTATCTGTAAATTTAGATACCCCTTTTCCACAGACAATTAGGTTATTCCTCTTGAACTAAGAACTAATAATATACTGTAATTGGTCAAAGGAGAAGGGGGCCAAATCTCAACTAGCCATGCTAGGGGAAAGCACCATTTTGGTGGAAAAGGGGCCTGTTTGGTGGCATATTTGATATATGTAGCAAAATTTTGGGAGGTCAAGGCTCAAAGGGAGGTCAAGGTCAATGAGAGCCCATGGGTTCAAAATCAGTCAAGTCGTTTGAATGGTGCAGGGGACACTTGATAAGCCCAAAATAAAAACTTGAGCAACTGTGGCAACTCTCTGAAAACACTGGGCCCTCCTGTTCTCTACTCACGGTGGATACTTGCTCACCCCCGTCATCACGCACACACATATACGCCCTACTTGCTGAGAGAAAGGAGGAGGGAGGGGGTAACCCTGCCTAGCCTGGAGGTTTCTGGGATTGATTTTGTTTAGGCGGCAGTCCTGACCCTGGCCTGTGTCTCTCAGCACTCACAGTAGAAAGTTCTGTGGGGTCCAGCATGCTCTCCAGTGTCATCACTGCCAGGGGAATGTAGACCTCTGCCTCCGCTTTTGCCGATGGTGCCGCGACCTTCCACACCGACCCCTCCGTCCCCTTCTCTTCTTTGGCTTGCCCAGTACTCAGCTCCTCCAGTTGGGAAAGGGATACAGGAGGAGGGCCTGGGTCGGAAGCCAAATCTGGGCACTGGGCCTGCGAAGGCAGAGAAGTAGGGGGTGGCACGGGGTCGGAAATGGGGGGTGGCGTTTCCTCAGGGGGGGCGCTGAGACTCTGCCCTGGCTCTTCAATACTTTCTGCTGGGGGCTGCGCAATGTACACACAGATGAATACACAAATATGAACACATGCATGTCAAGGCACTCTTTGCCGCATCTGTATGACAGACCATTTGGCAGATAAAACAAACAACTAAAGAAACACAGCATGCTAAATAATTACACAACATCATGCATTTCACAACAAACATGTAGCATACCAAGAACCATACAATCAAATACCACAAGCATGCAAACAAGTCATTTTGAGTAACTACAGTCTCAACTTCATGCTCTGTTTTAAAGCCCTAGCGAGCTTCCCTAGAGGAAGAATTTCAAGACAAGGCTTTTGATGTGAATGCTGTTCCAAAAGTTAGGCAACTTAATTTTCCTGCTCTCTATTAAATTTTGGCCACATTCTAAGACAGCATCAAATGTTTCCTCTTTGGAGAAGACAATCTAACAATGCATTGTGACCAGCTTAGTGAAAAAAATAATAATCAAGATGTGGGATAAAAGATTAATTTAATACTGAACAATGTGCTATTTTATGCCAATTAGAGTACTGTGGCGTTAGCATAGCAACATGCTAACAACAAACTCCACTGAAATCAATTATGGGTCGAGGCTCTTGTGCGCTTCACATAAGGAGGACTACTTTTAAGGGTTTTTGCCTACATAGAACGTTCCAAATCAGTTACTAATGATGTTCTAATTCAGTGAGGGTGCTGCCTTAGAAGGAAGTAGATAACGTTGCAGCTCACTAGGTTTTGCAGCAGAGCCATTGGCTTCGGCATATTCCCCAAATGCAATCTAGGACACTGTATTGTCAATATTTAATAGACCTCATTATATCTGATAAACATGTACAAAATCGATGCTCCTACACTTGATACTGCTCTGTCTGGACAGTGTATCTATGAACACACTGTGACCAAACAAAAACATTCTGATGTTACAGAGCCTTCATTTCTATCCCTGGGCCCTGAATAATTAATGAAGGGAGGCTGGTTGACGTCAGTACCTCGATGACGGAGGTCTTTTCCATCTCTTGGCTCTGCTCTTGGGATATGGGTTGCTCTTGCTCCTTCACCTCCTGAGATTTTTCCTGGGGTGAGGGCTGGATGTGCTGGTTCTCCTTGTCGCTGTCGTCTTTGGGGCTTACATGGGCCAGAACGGGGCTTACCTTGGCCCTTGGCCTCATAGAACGCCCCCGCTGGACGGTCTCCCAGCCCTCTGCATCTTTCTTTGCTAAGGATGAACATACATGTATACATAAACACACAAATAATACAGAAATATTTGGTTTTGAAAATAAATGACTGTAAATAGAGAAGATCAGTTCACCTGGTTTTTCAACAGGGATGTTGTCACTTTGGCTGGGGACAGGAAGGGACTGGGAAGACTTGACCCGATCGGCCCAGCTTGGTCCAGTGTGGGACAAACGTGCCACAGCCAAAGTGGGAGGGGGGCCCCTGTAAACATACACACAAACCATATAAAACCAGGGGTCTCAGACCTGGTGGACACTAGCATCATGCCTGCAGCGTGCCACACACTCTGCATCATTGCATCGGGCATCCTCAAACATTGGGAACTAAAATGGAAACTTCAGACTGAGGGCCCTCCGTCTTGATCAATATCCATTTCCTGGGGCATCCAATTACAGTGTAATACAGACATGGATGCCCGTGCTTCAGCAGTCTTTAACCACACTTAGATCCACACCCCCCACAGTCTCAGGCGCAGGCCTGAGGAGAACCCAGCAAAAATTGCATTAAACAAAACGCTTAGGCCGTTGCGGATCGATTCCCCTTCTCCTCCCAGCCTCTGCCAGACGGGCGTAGTCTTTCCGGTCTCGTGGTGAGGCCAAGATATGTATCATATCTGCCATTGATTTCTCCATCTGAACATTCAGTGGCATTTTAATCAGATTATCAATTGTCTTCCTTCACACCATCAGCTAAAAATGCAGGGAGCCCAATTTCTTGATCCTCTAGTAAGAGTTGGGAGTCACCACAGTTTGCCAACAGAGACGATGGTGTCAATTACGTTGCGAGCAGGGATAATGGTTTTAGGCCAGATTCAAGCAGATACACCATGTTTGAAATTGCAAGTAAACCTTGGGAACACAGGTTCAAAATGTTTTCATTGAAACAAGTCATAATTATTGCGCTCATATTCTACTGCGCTCCGTCTATTTGACGCGCATGCAATCGTTCAGCGAAGTCTGTGAAGTTTAACAAGGGGCTTGTTAGGGCTGGGCGATATGGCCTAAAAAAAAAATCCCCGATTTTTTCACAAAAAATCCGATTTACGATTTAAATCGATTTTTTTTCTCTCCCTACTTAAAATCAATCTGCAGATGACAAAGAAATTGTTCAAAACAAGTTTTAACTTTATTTTGTTTTGATATTCCCTTCTGTGATATTATCTGGATTAAAGTGTAATCAGAAACAACAAGCCAAAAAGACAAGAGGGCAGGCCCAGTCTTTGTAAATAGTGTAGCCTAAATGTAACATAACATAAAATGGGTGGATTTGGGGGGATGTGTAAAAAAAAAAAAAAACTTGCATCACAATAAGTTTATTGTGATTGTCAAATTATTTGGTAACTAAACATAATTGTATCAAGTTTATTAACTATAAACACAATGTTTACATGGTACAAAAAGACGGGTATGCTACTGTTTTTATTATTGCTTAACACAAATTTCAATTCTTGTGATTTTGATTCTGATATTGATTCAATATCAATTCCTTTGGATAAATATTAGGTACAGTAGATACGTTAATGTGTTATGTTAATTGTTCTCCAAAAATAAATCACCTAATGCTGTAATTATACAGAGAGCCCTGTCAGCTATTATTATTAAAGGTTAAAACTAACTCAAATTAAACAATGCGTTTTTTATAATAACAAACAACGTTATAATATTTTAATGATATAGGTAAAATATAATAAATGTGTAATATAGTTATCATATTTAGCAAAATACTCCTCTCTATAGCAATTATTTTAAGTCCAACTAACATGCGTGCTATGGGTCATTAAAAGGCACCCTGAGGTAAATGTAACGTTACGTGACATATGTTGTTCTCCAGCTGTTTTATGGACATCTTTCCGCGGTTGAAAAACACTGATCGATCGATTTTATTAGCTACATTTGGGTAAGTTAGTACTTAGTAAAGAGTAACAGATGATCGGTTCATTTGCCGCTTGAACTGAGATCTGTCAGCGATCTTTCACGTCACATTTACAAGCGCCAAAATTGTCTGTGTTTATTGTTTGAATTTCGTATTAAAATTGACCGAATCTGAGAGCTGAGAATCTGTTTCATATCAATAGTAACCTGCTCTGTCTAGTCTGTCGGTGTCAGTGTCCTCTTGATCTTTTCTGCGCGATGTTTCTCTGCGTTAGAAAATGGATGTGTGCGTGAGAGCGTGTAAAAAGTGACAATTGCGTCTCTCACAGTGAACTCGTGAGAGTTGGCTGCCCTGCAGATTCAGTTTGTAAATGTTTTCGGCGGGTGTGCTTCTGCTGCCGCGGTCTTGTTCATTTGCCATGTTGTTTGTGTATCTCTATCATGGCAAGCGCTGAGCCCGGTCGGAACTACGGGAGCCCAGATTGGCGCGTCGGCGGTTGTTAAAGAGAAAACCGATTTTCATTCAAAAAAATCGGCGTAAACTCGCGTAAACTACACATTCGAGTTAATCGATAAAATCGATTTATCGCCCAGCCCTAGGGCTTGTTGTCAGAATATGCAAAAATGGAAATATCGAGGGACTTTCTAAAATTTACAGATAAGGATATTACCCTAAAATGTAAGTTATGCACTGAGAAAAACACGTGTCAGAGGCATTAAACAGCAAAGCACGACACGGTAATCGCTTGAAGTGCTTAAAAATATGACGCATTTTCTTGTTTCTGACAACTTGGCTCATGTACCTTTTCCGCAGAAGCTCACTCTGCGTCCTCCGCTATTTTCCATATGCGTTTTGTCCATAGAAATGGGTTATTCACTACTGCAATGCGGTGTGACTGGCTGATGGTTTCCGAGCACAGTGCACAGACGCGACTAATCAATGATCAAATTCGTTATTGATAATAATCAATGTTATCGATTAGTTGTTGCAGCCCTACTTTGAACCATCCCTAAAATATAGTAGAGTAATTGGATACCAATAATTATTTACAAAAACACAATAGTTGTGTGACTTTTTATAACTTCAAAACACTAAATGTTTTGATTTTGTGACAAGTTACCATGGCATATGGGACAGAACCATATGGTCCGTTTGGTTAGAGTGCCTCTGGTAAGAATATATAAGAGCTAAAGTTCCGGATTGGTAAAGAAAGTTCTTGTGAGTACTTGAGAGAAATGTTTGTGATCCTGGATGTGGTCAATGTGACTGGATTGGCCTACCCAAAATTGAGGGCACGGCGAACACCAGGAGATGGTACAATCCGGTCTGACGAGGGGCTGGACATCACATGTCGTCCTGGTGACATCTTTCGAACTTCCCAAGCCAAAGATGTGGGCCTGCAGGGACAAGAAAAGAACATTCAAAGGAAGGTACTGATTCAGAACATGACCCAAACATCTAGCAACTGAAAAATTCCCAAAAATATTTTACATGCAAGGGGCAGGGAATACACATGTGCTTCTAAAGGATGCACATTCAAATTCTGTGGATATGTCCAGAGCGTTTTTAAGGAGTCCTGTACAAATTGACACACAACTTCTCGCTTTCAAGCTCTGGTTTTTATTCCATTATCAATGTACTAGTATTGTAGTCACTTAATCATCATGTAATGTAGGGGTGAGAGTCAGACACTGAAATAATCACCACAAATTAATCATTGATCAGGCTGAAAGGATCACAATTCAAACTACAGTGTAAAAGACTCACCGGTGCATGTTTGTGTACATGGTCCGAGTATGTGTGTGTGTGTGTGTATGCATAAGCATGCATGTTATCACCTGTTCTGAGCATCTGTTTTTTCCAGCTTCTCCTGTAGTTGGATCCAGTCAATTAGAGCTTTGAAATCTCGGACATAGTTATCCAACATCATCAGCACCTCCTGGGGGTGGAGAGCATGTGTGACGTCAGTTTTAAAGGCCGCGATGAGATATGCGAGTTACTACAGAATCACATGCAACTCTAATATGTACTTAAGCACAAACCAACCCCAAAAAAGGCATAGTCATTCATAAATGGAAAGGATGTTCTTGCAAAATCCTGACAAAATAAATTGATCTATGAGCTAAGAAAAAGTCCAAAGTGGCAACAAATGTCCTAATTTAGTCAAGGCAAAGTATTTTCGTTGGAACAACCTGTAAACATACAACTAAATACAGAGCCAAATCTCCAAATCAAGCTGTGACCCCAGAGGCCTGACCATGCAAGAGGGGCAGATCGTCCCCCCACCCTGATGTCTCTTTTGTGGCATGTCTGAAAGAACAAAGGCCCCAGCCAAGACCCCCAGCAGAATCTAGTGAACTCTCAGGTAAGAGGATTCCTGGACGAGCCTCCAATTCTTGTTCACACTGAGGAGCTGGTGTAAACCTACACCCTGTTGTCTCTACTAAAGAGTGGGCATCTGAAGCTACTGGAGCGCATCTCACACACCCTCCCACTCTCCAGAAACACTCCATTCACAAATGCCAGGAGGGGACAAAAAGAAAAAGAGTGCTGCGGCTCTTTCCCGCCTCAGTGGTCTTCCACAAGAGGTGCGGCTGAAATTACCAATTAGCTTTGCAAAAGGGGGCTGGCAAATCTGATTGAGGCTGTAATCATTTCAAGTTACTGGCAAAGAGTGTGCAGCGAATGACCAAATGTTCATTGTCCATCCGATATTCGATCTGGGAGCGCCGCGGGGACTCTGGGGAATACCTTGACTCCAACAAAGACGCTAGAGAGTGTCGCAAAGCCTTGCCACAACACAGATTAGAACAGGTCTACAACCCTAGACCTACCACAGGCTCTTAAGATTACAGGAAACCTGCTTGGATGTTGAAATGTGTCCAAAATCCTGATGCCAGCCTTGATTTATGTGCTTGTCTCATTTCATATAAATCTATTAATATAGCAGAACGTCATCAAGAACCTAGTCTCAGCTTCAGACATCATGCCACGGGCCGTTGGCTGAACGTCTCATGCATGTGGCACACCTCAGGAGTTTCGAAGTTGTCATTTGACTGGTTGAATTCTACAGGATGTCCGGGAGACGTGTGTGTCGTGTTTCCGTGATGCCAAACCCCCTCAAGGAAGAAGAATGCTATAGTGTTTACAACTGTGACAATGAGCGCTTATCAGGATCAACTGAACGCTGGATTTTTAAAAGTATGTAAAGTTCACGCATAGACTCTTTAAAATGCATCCAAGAGTTTTACACACCGGCCTGTTATTGTAGGGACATTGACGTTACATTTTCAAGCCCCTAAACAAGACGTGAAACAAAACTAACTGTGATTGGTTGCTTTACATGTCAGTAAGACGGCCTCTGGGCGGTCCTTGGCCAATGAAAGCTGCCATGGAGTCCAGACCTTCTGCCGTCAGTCTGAAGGTCTGGCTATGCGAGACTATCTATGTACAAATTAGCATTTCTCAGAGGGTTCAATGCTGCTTTTATGAGGCGCCATACTGGATAAAAGTGGAGTGCACAACAGAGTTTGAAACTGATCCTGCAGATTCACTCTCTCTTGCAAGCACACAGGGTCTTCCTCGCAAGTTTGGTGCCGTTTCAATTGGGATTCAGTTACAATGCATCACAATGTGTTGAGATGTATCGCAATGTGCATCATATCGTGAGGTAGTCGAGAATACTCGGTCCTCCTGTACGTTGAGACACGGTTCAGGTGCACACACATCAGGATCAGGGGCTGCGGTATGACTGATGCTCTGGATTAAGTGGGGGACGGCAGGCGATGCTGTGAAACAGGCGTGTGTGTGAGATTGATGGGCGTAATGGGGGAGTGGCGATCGAGGAGAAGTCCACAGTGCTTTTAGTTAATGGAGGAGTCAGGCCCAGTGAAAGATGTGTCCAGAAGCAGGCCTGTTGATTAGGGCTAGTTAACAACACCAGGGCATGGCGGAGGACGATGCTGACCCATAATGCAATAGCTGAGAGAGAACAAGCGGACAGGAAACAGCTGAGTGCCATAAAAAAATCCTTACACATTTAGCATTCAATTCAGTTTATTTCGAAAGACTTATTGAAGACATTTGACAGGAGAATGCTTAAGACTTTAAAAATGTTAACTAGGACTTACGGGGTGTTTCGATCAAACGAAAAAATTAAATGAACCCTCAACCCCACAAGTAAAATTGTGAACTCTCATGCACACATTCACACAAGTGAAGGAGAGTTGTCTCGTCCATGGGCCGGCTGATACGACATAAATCAGGCCTGGGACGAGGGAGAGGCCTGATAAGAACCAATTAGTCCTCTGGGCTGTGGGTTAAAGATGTGGGCGTTACTTGAATATGAAAATAAATCAAGCCACCGGACCAAATCAAGAGTGTCAGACCAGCCATCACTGGCAAGAGGATAAAGAATCAGAAACACAGGTGGAATTAAATACTGGAAAACAAACTTTTTTGCTTTGCACTGAATAAGATACTTATGAATAAGCTACGATTATTTATGGCAAATGCTGTACTGAACACGACATGAATTTAACACGTTTTATTAGGCCTGATTTACCAGTATGTTCAATTAAAAAGCCGCAAGTTGTTTATTTTTATCATTTTTTCATCACAAATGTAGTAATCTGAAACAGGTTTTCTGTTCTGATGATGTCATCAAGGTCATGTGGGCAGGGACAACATGATAAAATTGAGATGGATAAAAACAATTGTTGCTCTCATTACGATCCACTCAATATTCTGCTAAATCATTTTCATATCGTCTTTAAATATATTTTTTTACATTTTTAATAAAGAGACAGCCATTGACTTTGTATGGACAAAAATATATACCTTTGTTCTGCAGAATAATACATCTTAAAAGTTTAAAATGACAAAATTTTAATTTTTGAATGCCTTTAAATTAAGAAAATGCTTCTGATGATGACCAAAAAATTTGCCATGATAATTTCATGCATATATGTACCACAAAGAATGTGCTGGTAAAGTACATGTACAAGTCAATGAAGTGCTGATTCACAGATTTATATCTTCATAAAGGAGCGGTTATGTGTATGTGAAAAAAGTCCTGGATTTCAACAGCTCCAAGGAACATTTTCCTACTGTAGGCCTACAGACAATCCCCTACTGTCACATGGCAGTGAGCTAAAGATCTGGAGCAGAGCATGGACACATACATATACACTCAGACCAAAGGGCCAGAGAGTGTGAACAGGCCCGCCGGACATGGCAACAAAGCGGCCGGAGTGTTTATGCACATTCGCGCAGGCCGGCTGTCAACAAGGTAACCACAAAGGGGGCCGGTTAGCTTCGCGCGGTCGGCCGAACCCCGCTCAGCATAATTCCAGATTACACGCCAATCGATAAATCAGAGCCAGCAGTGTAAAGTGTGGACGATGGGCCCAAATACAGCCAGGCGCCATACCTGCCAGGGTAAACAAAGTGAGTGCCCTGACATGGGCTCTGCCAACCAAAGCTAACAGTTCAAACGCACGTTTGCCGACACAGCTCCCAAGACCAGACCGGACACAAAAACACTGTTGATCAACCTCAAGTGACGAATCGTTATTGCGATGGTTGCGTGCTGAGAGGTTATTGGTCATAGTGGCTGACTGTAGTACATGTCTTGCAATCAGCTTTTAGCTTTTCCTAAAACTAAACAAAGAACCTGGGGTGGAAAAAGTGTTTTGGGACGTTACCTAGACCCTGTACCCCGCACACACACACACACACACACACACAGAAGGAGTGGGGTGGGGGGCCCTTTGTTTACACATGTCATCCATCTCCACTCCCTCCAGAAAGGCCCTGGAGAGGTGCAGTGATAATTCTCTCACCAAACCCTTCTTTGACACAAACCAGAAAACAAAAGGAATGCGAGGAGGAGGAGGAGGAGGAGGAGGAAGAGGTTTATCACAATGCTCCACTCCCTCTAGTGGCCAGAGAGTGCAGATGCCGCCACAAGCACAAAAATGTCTCATAATTAAAGTATAATTGTGTGTATTTTTTGTATATATTTGAATACCAATTAAAAAACATAATTATAAATCTGTTTTAAGTGATAAGAGTGTTGCTCATCATACCCTGCACTCCACCACGCTCTGGTCGGATTCACAGGTGACGTAGATCTCGTCCACTGCTCTCCGCAGATTATCGAACAGGAAGGCCCAGTATCTTGCTCGGAGGTCCACCTTCCGTGGCTGTCTAGTCTTGGTGGGGCTTTTCTCAGATCCTTTGTCCAGGATCAACCCGGGTGCATTTTTGCAGTCTAGCGCCAAGTTCTGTTAAGAGCAGAAGAGATTTGAAATGGTCTAGATACCTTTATTTGACCAAATGAACCCCATTTGCTATTAAAGGGATAGTTCACCCAATAAATGACAATTCTGTCATTAGCTGTCATTAATTACTAAACCGCTTAATTCATATGGATTAGTTTAATAGTTTTACGATCTCTTTATGAACTTTTTGAAGGGTCAAAGTTTCAGTGGCGTAGACTGTCAATGGAGGGTCATAAATCTCTAAATTTCATTAAAAATATCTTCATTTGTGTTCCGAGGATGAGCGAAAGTCTTACAGGTTTTGCGAGATGAGGGTGAATAAATGAAGACAATGTTCATTTTTGGGTGAACTCTCCCTTTAACTCTATAGGGCAAACAGCTGTTTTAACCATCAGTGTGTGCTGCTCATATAAACACTGAGGTCAAATCATGAAAGAATGGAAATTAGAGCCCCATAAGCATGAGGAGGAAATAAAAGGTCTCTGGCGCCACCTAATGTTTAACATGAGTAAAACCTTTTCATTTAAGCTTTCCACTACAAAGCTTCCAGGTTCAGGTATCACTTTTCTTTAAAGGGAACTCATTCAGACCTGTTTGCTTATTTGTAAACTAGCCAAGATGTATGCATGTTCCAGGTTATTTGTTTTTTATTTATCTAGGTTTCTTAATGAACAGATTTGTCGTGGATGCAAATAGAGACATTGTACCATGAGATAAACTGTACTGTATCACATTAGTGTTTTTAAATACTGTAGGTTTTAATTAAGAGATTCAGAAACTACAAACAATTTCGGAATAAATGATTCGCACCTGCTTTTTGTTCCTGTGGAGCCCGGCGTTGATTCGCTGAGCCCTTGCGCTGCTGTTACCGTGAATCTTTGCTTTAGCTGCATGTGAACAGAAGAACACAGTGGAGATAAACGTCACGTTACGTTATATGTCCAAAATATCACATTCAGATGGATGACATCAAAGCAATTGTAAAACCAAAGACCAAGTCACACAAGGTCGAAACTTTCAGATTTTAAAATCAAACAATGCAATGTCTACGTAAAAGTCAGAAACACACACAAAAAAAATTTAATTAAATAATTGAAAATGCAAAATCAAATTGTTTTTTATTCCCAATATGGTTATATTACTACAAAGAAGCATAGTAATAATTTAAATATTTGTCATTACATAATGCATAATGAAAAAAAAAAAAAAAAAAAAAAAAAAAAATGTACTCTAGTAGGGGTGTAACGATTCATTCGTTTTCTCGATGCATCGATTACAAATCCTGACGATGCATATGCATCGATCTTGAAACATGTATTTCGAATTGTGAATCGTTTATTTCGGTCAATATTCGATTTAAAATGCTAAGAATCGAATAATTTGCGATTCTATATCGATTCAGTGCTTTAAAACATATAAACATTAAATGACTACATGCGCGAATTAATGAGGCGTTGTGCGGCGTCATTTCGCGTCCTCACAGCTCTCACATACTCGCTGCACTCTTACCATCTTTCACTGGATTTCGCTCGCGCTCGGTCCCATAGCTCTCATCTACAGATTTTTGAGCAGTCCGTGTTTGAGCTCTCCTCAGGACAGCCATTAGTGTTCACATGAGCAGATGACAGCTCTCTATCGAGAAAGCAAGCCATTGATAAAGCTGCCATATCTTTGCGCGGGCTGCTATGAAACAACGCGTTCGTTGCGTGGAAACATGACCGTTATTTCTTTAAGATAAGATACTGAAGTTTTACGGAAATGGGTCATACCCGTCCTGAGCAGTTAAAGTAAAACCCCACTTATTCAAGGGTGCGCATTTATTACATGGAAAGAGAAAACGTATAATAGGTGTCTAAAATGCACACGCACACGCTTCCGATTAATCATGAATGATGAATGAAATGTAACTTAATGTCGTTAAACTGAGCTGATGAAATAACTACAACATTAATTACACTGAAATAAGAGCGCGTGGTTTATCCATCAATCAGATGCGCATTAAAGTTGCATTCGTAATCGTTAATATAGCACAAGTAGACAGCCGGCGCGTTTTCTTTCAGAATCACAAGGAAAATGTTCAGTCGGATAAAGAGAACAAAAAGCTATTCCATGAGGAAACGTTAGTTAAGGTTTTAGTTGGTAAAGTTCATGGTATTTTTAGTCTCACACTGGAAGGATGTTTGATCTAGGAACACTTTAAGGTTGTGTATCCATTCCTACAAAATAGTTAGCATGATGAACTATACTTTTAAAGCCTTTTTAAATCTTGGTTTACATTTTTACAAATGCTAATTTATAGGCTTTGGAAATATTTTTTATAATAATAGATTCATTAAAAATTAACATGAACTAACATTAACAATAGACAAAATGTTGTTGTTGTTGTTTTTTTGTTTTTTTTTTTTCCCCCCCACTCTCTGACCCCCCCGAAGGCAGCTGTATTCACACCCTGACTAAGACCCATTGGGGGAAGCATTTAAATAATCCTATGAATGCATATACAAAATTAAGAATCGAATCGAATTAATCGAATCGCATCGAATTTTAATGTGAATCGCATTGAATCGAATCTTTCTGAATTTGCAAAAGTCGTTCTTGAATCGAATCGAAAACCTATGAATCGTGAATCGAATCGATTCGCTGCCTACCCAAAGATTCACAGCCCTATACTCTAGTAATCTTCCATTCTGAACATAGCCATTGTGAATAGCAATATGCATTGTTTATTTTTAGTATTACCAAGATATAACAAAACAACAACTTGTAAATAAATACTAATTAAGTCAAATAAAATTCATTTATTTGATCACATTTAATTATTTTATTTATTATCTGATAATTGTATTATTAAATAAAACATGATATTTTTATGTATTATTTAAATTATATTTCTTTATGCATTTAATTGTTTTTATTATTTTATGAATAACAAAATACATAGATTATAATTAAATAGATACATTTTAAATATATTATTTACACACAAGTAATTTATGCTTTTTTTTTTTATTGTGTCCCAGAGAGAATGTCCAAAGAGAGAAATTAATTTGACACTAATAACTCTAAAGAGAATTATTAATAACAAATAATAATGAACACTAAAAACCTAACTTAAAAAGAAATTAGTTGATTTATATATAACCACGCTAATAAGAACTGGGATGAAAAGGTTTAACTGTCATGAAAATAATGTTGAAACAGAAAAGTCATAATAATGACTAAAAATAGACTTCAATTTCTTCATGCATTTTATTTGTCATGAATTTTCTTTTAATTTAGGGTTGACGTATGACCTGAACATTCCTCGGTTTTATTCACCTTAAGTCATCTTTCAGCCAGTGATTCCACTCATAAAGTGTCTTTGACTATTAAAACTGATCTGAGATCAGGGCCTGAATTGTGTGTTCACTATAAGAACAGGATCAGCTTTCTGTAATCATCTAGGATCAGCCTCCTCGAGTCAATATAATCAGGATATAAGGGGTCAAAACTGATTCTCAATCAGAACTACGGTAACTATTAAGAGTTCACTCATGTTTGCAACCCCTGATCCAGAAACGGTCACAGTGCTGGATGAATGTGCTCGGACAGAGAAGACGAACAAGAGACTCCTGTGGTGACCTGTCAGCGCTGACAGTGAAACAGAGGATCTGGGTCAGCTTATACACACACTCAGGAGGATTTCCCAAACTCTGCGACAAAGAGCGTACTGTAACTACAGGTACAAGAGGGGGGGATGACAGATTTGGAGCACTTGTTCATCGCCTACATTTGCTTTGCCAATGGAAGCTCTTTACAAAGCTGGAAGCATTTTAAGTGGTTGCCTGATGGGTGTGGAGCCGAGTGGAATGTGAAACCGTTTATGACTACAAATAGCAATATATATATATATATACAGCTTTATATATTAATCACACACACACACAGACACTACTAGTTTTATTGTTTTGAAAGATTCTTCTCATCAAGCCTGCATTACAGAAAAAAACGGTAATATTGTGAAATATTATTACAATTTAAAATGTGGTTTGCCATTTTAATATACTTTAAAGCATAATTTATTGTTGTGATGCAAAGCTGAATTTTAATCAGCCATTACTCCAGTCTTCAGTGTCACATGATCCTTCAGAAATCATTCTAATATGATGATTAATTATTGTTGGAAACAATTGTGCTGCTTAATTTTTTTTTTTTTTAGAACCGCGGATACTTTTTTCAGGATTCTTTGATGAATAAAAAGTTTTTAAAAAAGAACAGCATTTATTTAAAATAGAAATCTTTTGTAACAACATCCATGAGTCGTGACCTTTCAAAAGTTTGGGGTCAGTCATTTTTTTTTTGTCTTTTATTGAAAGAAATTCAAACTTTTATTCAGCAACGATGTGTTAAACTGATAATAAGTTATATTAAATATGTGTATTGTTAGAATAAATTTGAACAAATGCTCTGTTCTTTTTAACTTTTTATTCATCAATGAATCCTGAAAAAAATATAACATGTTCCAAAAAAATATAACGCAACATGTTTCCAACATTGATAATAACTGAGTATCGAATCATCATATCAGAATGATTTCTGAAGGATCATGTGACACTGAAGAGTAATGATGCTGAAAATAAATTACATTTTCAAATAGAAAATATTTCACAAAATTACATACTATTTTTGATCTAATAAATGCAGCCTTTGTGAATATAAGTGACTTCTTTCTTTTTGTAGTGTACATAAAATCTGCTAACACTTCAGGATCTAGGCCCCATCTACCATAAAATGCATTGCAAATACCAACATTAATTATTATATGTGTGCATGACTTTGTCAGATCTAACCTTCTTCCTCCTTGCTTTCCACCGGGACACTCCATGCGATGAGGTTTCGGGCAGCCCGGCCTTCCTCTGCCACGATCTTCCTCACCTTGTCGTGGCTGTTGGACCGCTGAAAAGACGCCTGTAGGAAGGAGAAAAACATGTGTTACGAGGGGGAAACTTGCCCTTTTCATGCTTGTCCCACAAATAGAAATAGTGCTCTTTGCAACTGGCAAGAATGAGCTTACTCTGTCCAAGTTAAGGACCTTTTATCATTGTAATCAATACCAATAATTCACACCTTCGTTCTTGTCACCTTAAATTATCACCACTGGCAAATCATATAAGCACATGTGATGTCAAGATTAATGGTTATTCAACATCATGTCAACAGCACCAGTAGGAAGCAGGACAAACAGTGGTATGTCTATTACATGAATCTTCAACTGGAAATGTGTTCAGTCTTTGAAAGCCATTGCCTACTTGTCCACATTCAAAAAGTGAATGGGGCCACTTCATAAATGTTAAAATACTGATCGTTTTAAAGTATAGCCAGAGGGCATAAACAATGTGTGTTAAAGTCTCCCTGCAGTCAATAACTGTATCCCTTAAAACTCATCTTTGATCACCAAAATAACATATTTAAAGTTTTTTCCCTTGATTTTATTTTCATGCCAAATAGCTTGAATGTAACTCTACACCCTCGACTCTTTTAGTATACGCGGTTCTATGAATATGCAAATTAGCCCCGCCTCCACTCACTCACACCAGCTCAGAGATCCACTTGTTGACGATCACACGTTGACCTGATTGGTTACAAGGTCGTTTGTGACGTCAGAAACACCAGCAATTTTAAAGCTTGTTTTTGAGACGGACGTTGGTTCACTGCAGTTTTAAAGGGGTCATATGACGGTTCTAAAAAGAACATAATTTTGTGTATTTGGTTTAACTTTAATGCAATGCGTTTACACGGTTTTAGGTTAAAAAAGTCATTATTTTACACATACTGTACATTATTGTTGCTTCTCTATGCCCCGCCTTTATGAAACGCCTCGATTTTTACAAACCTCATCGTTCTGAAAAGCGTGGTGTGCTCTGATTGGCCAGCAAACCCATTGCATTGTGATTGGCCCAAATTCCTTAAGCGTGTGACGGAAATGTCCCGTCCCTTACCATATTTGAAACATCAGCTCCCAAAGCAGTAATGACAGGTGATAATCCAACCACATTGGAAATCCTAAATGACATTCTAATTATTAGGTTACTTTTAGAGGTCACAGCAAGATGTTATCAAATGAACGTCATTTATCAGATTAGCCTCATTTAAACCGATTTCTCCGCCGCTGTCCTGCAATCCTGTGAAACTCCTCTTTGATGGATCTCATGGGTTTGTGTCCAGGAAACAACACAAAAACTCTCAGAAAAGCGTGAGAGCGAGGCACACTCTCTTACTTAGCATTTTTCACTTGTTTTGGATTCTTCATTCATTTAAGATTCTTAAATCAAGATGCATTTACGGTACTAAAAGAAAAACTCTGGGTTTACATTAGAAAACCTGCTCCCGACCAGGTTAGGTACACAGAGTAAGTTACCACGGTGTCTGTGTATAAGTTACCTCTCTTTCTGAAATGGGCTTGACTTACTCTGCTTTCTCGGGTTTGACACACCTCCCATTTTGAAACGGAAAACCCAGTTTCCATCATTTCAGGGTTAACATACTCAAGAGTTTTCACTTAACCTCCTTTCTGAAACAGGCCCCAGATATTTTCATTTTGTTTTGATAAAGTAAGTTTGCCATAGGAGTGTAAAACGTATACCTGTTCAAATAGGCCACTGTACTATACATGTTTGATTTATGTTGAAGTGCTTGGGACAGGGCTTTTAAGGGTGAGACTTTAGTTTTTGTAATCAGACTCAAAAATTATATAAAAATGTGGATTTAGGTTTATCGACCTTCAAATATAAAGAATTATCGGTTATCGGTATCAGACAAAATGTTCATATCGGTGCATCCCTACAAAGCTTATTGCGATTTATTGGATGGACAAAAGGTTTTGCTCATTCATCAACTGAAAACAACATTGACCAAAAGATTGATTCTTGGGAAATCAACAGAAATCAATATTTTTTTAACCCAGCCCTAGTAAATAACATTATGCCGCAAATTTTGTCAATTAAGCTTAACTTGTAATGAACATGAAATATTCTTTAAAACAGCGATCCTGGAGACCCACTGCCTAACAAAGTTTATTTCCAACCTGCTTCAGAGTGCCTGCCTGATTTTTCAAGAGATCATAAAGAGCTTAATTAGCCGATTCAGGTGTGTTTGATTCGGGTCAGAGCTAAACTCTACAGGACAGTGGGTCCCCAGGAGCTGGGTTAAAGACCTCTGCTTTAAAAGATTGATTAGTTGACTTGCTGACTTAATTAAATGTTGGCCTTTAAAACCAGTGCTTTAGGGTATGTTTACACGACAACAATATGCTTAAAATGGAGAATTTTTTTCTTTGAGTTTTCTGCACATTGTCAAAACGATCCCCATTCACAAGGATCCGCAAAAATGCCTAAAAACGCTGTATTCTGCTGCCAGGCCATTAGATGGCGATGTAACACTAAAGACTGAACACCTAAAACGCATGTGCATGGCGTCATCGTCTTCAGAGATTCGCGTTTTTGTTGTTTACATGGAGACCGTTTTCAAAAACTAAGGCTATGTTTACACGGAAACGATCTGAAGAGAAAATGCAAAAGTGGCGTTGCATTATCACTTTTTATTCTGCGTTTAGACAAGCGTTATGGTTGGGAAATCCGCGTGGATATGGTGACGCAAAAGTGTGTGAAATTCGATGTAGTATGCACTCCAGGCGGCTAGGTGGCAATGTGAAGCACTGCCACACAACAACACCAATATCTACACCAGTACAACTGCTGAAAAGACTCTTGTATGTTTTTCAGAGCTACTAGGGCAACTTGAAGGTCCGACGTATGGAAATAATCCATAGACAGTAAAAGAAATGGACACAGCGACCCCATAGACTTCAACGGAGAAAAGTGAAGTCAATTAGAAGCACTCACTTCCTGAATGCCAAGCGCACTGCGCATGCTCAAACTGAGCTTGACGACGTAGATGTGACGTGAGCAACTTGTACGTCTTCTAGTAGCTGTGCCAAGAGGAATCTGAATCATTCCCTTCCGAATCTTGCAGAGCCGGAGATCGTGAGTATTAGCTGTCCATGAGCTCGCAGCAGGAGCAACTTTATGACACTCTACGGGCTTCTCCCTTGACTTTATGCCTCCACGTCCCCCCGATTGCGCGCGAGCTTCTACTTCTGTCTATACGGTAATTTCTCTACTGTGCGACAGAGAGTCGCATCTTATGACGCAATCGTTAGCCTATTTTTACAAAAACTGCTTCTACGGGGTCATAACGTAAGATACAAGGTAATGGAGCCTTTTATACATTGTCGTGTTTCTTTAGAAAATAAACAATGGACAAATGGAGTCTTTAAACGCCTCAGATGTAAAGTTATTCGCTGTCAAAGTGACGCAAAAATGAATGGGAGTCAATGGGATGCTAACAGCAGGTGAAGGCTTGTTAGCCAATGGCGGCCCCCGGGGAGACTTCAGTTTCCGGCTGGTGGATTACCCCCTTGAAATAATCTGACATGTTGGTTGTTATTTTCCTGTACTGGCGCATGCATGTGACGTAAACGCGTACGCGACGAGAGCCACCGTGAGCAGATTTGTGTTTTTACCGTTTAGACGGGAACGCGACGGTGGAGCGTTTTTAAGATTTCCACTCTGGAGGGTGGTTTCACTTTTTTGCGTTTTTAAGCCCTCAAAACGCCGTTGCCCTGTAAACGAAAGGCACATCCGATAAAATATTGTTACGTTTTCACCCGGAATCGTTCTCGTGTAAACGGGGCCTTAAAATTTGAAACCCGTTTTCAAAAGTTTGCGTTTTCAGGCACCCAAAACGCCTTTGTCGTGTAATGAAAGGCCAAAACGCAATAACGCATTAAAAGTTTTACGTTTTTAGTTGAAAATGGTGTCGTGTAAACATCCCCTCTCTCAAAATCTTATCAGTCCCTTCAAAACATTAAATTTTGCTACTCTGGATAGTGAGCAACACAGGATTCATACATTATTTTAATTCGACAGTCTAAAAAACAAACTATTTGCATATAGCTAATTATGTAGTTGTTCGTTGTCCATATGCCAGTCATACTCCATCACAGAGAGGGATATTTCATGAGGCTCACTGGTTTTTGCACAAGCATAAACAGCATACTGTCCTCCCCTGCTAGCATCTCATGTCCTCGGGGCTAAAATACACAACTGACCTACTTAACCAATGAAAACAGCCTTCATCACAAAGCTTTACTCTCTAGAGGTCTGAAAATAAGGATGAATGAAGATGAAACGGACAAAAATATTGAATTTTTTAAAAAAAGGCAAGAAAATTAACTTGTTGCCCGTCAGCAGGGTGTTTGAATGGTAAATATTTACACTGGGTTTCCCAGCTGACTGGCAACAGAAGGCCCAAGTTTACATTGGTCATGCATCTCGGAGAAGGGGGGTATCCGTGCGTATCCGATTTGGCATTCGTTGGTACAAAATAACCAAGGTAAAAGTAAGAAGAGGGTATCTGATCTCAGGTCATTGCTTCATGCATGCGTGAGACGAATCGAGCTAATCACCTAATCACCAGCAGGCCCCTTGACACCCGAGGTTATTAGGGTCAGATCTAACCGAGCACCTCAGAACTGCAAAACAAGGACGTCCAGCTACAAAGAACTGCTTTCGGGACAAATAACAGCACGCTGAGAGCTGCAAGGATAGAGTTTCAAGTGCTTCTAAATGCAGAAGCATGTCCGAGGGACACAGAAAGAACAATGGTGAAAGAGGACAGAAGGTACGTACAGAGTAGAAGCAGAGTCTGTAAGCAGGTTCCTCATCCATTCCCGGCCCTGACAAGCTACCGAATTTGCTCATGGCAACCTGTTCACCCCCCTTAACCAGGATCTCTGCTGCACGAACGGCCTGACATCGTCATTTGACATCAGGACCAAAAATAGCATGGTTGAGCATGGCTCCGGTGGACTCGGGTAGATGCCTCTGTCAATCAGCAGGACAGACTCCTTCTTCTGGCAATCGGGACAGTCTTTCTTTAAACCTGCAACGTCTCGACTGCACAGCGACTCTACTGTGTTGCTGTTTTAGTTGTGGTGTGTTCACCCTCCACGGCTTGGAGAGCTCCTCTCTCTCTGTGCAGTCATGTGCACATGGCAGGCCGCCCACTCGTCCAGCATGTGCTGGAGGCGGCAGGGCTGTGTGTGTGTGTGTGTCAGCGCGTATGCATTAGACACCGCAGACTCCACGTCCGTTTGGAGCTTGGCGGTGAGTAACTCACACAGGGGTTATAGATGTAAATAGAGATGCGCCTACGAGATGTGGAACAGACACAGCCGCGAGGTTTGAGGACCATAATGAAGATTTAGGTCGGTATGTATTGTAATACTTACATTTCTCTACTAATTAAATAAATGAAACTATTTTAAAGTGTCATTGTTACAGTGTAATTTTATATTTAGGTACTGAGTAATATTAAGCAATTGCATGTACTTACTAGAGGGTTAGGGTAGGATTAGGATTTGGGTGAGGGTTAGTTGCATGTAATTATGCATAATTTACTATTATTTCTATGGTAAGTACATGTAACAAGGACACTGTAAAATAAAGTGTTACCAATGATTTAAATATATATGTTTAGACAGAGGTGGGTAGGTAGGCATGTATGTATGTGTATATAAATTTTTTTTTTAAAGATTTTTATAACAAATTTTTAAATCATATGCATTAAAGCTTTGAATAAATAAACTGCTCTGCCTTTGAGCTGGAAATTAAATGAGTAATGTGAAGAACACAGTTGCTTTATAAAAAACGTACTCGGGTAGTTTGCTCTCAAACATTAAACATTATATAAAACTGTTATTTTCTAGGGGTGTAGCGGTTCAAATTACTCGCGCTTCGGTTTTACCACGGTTCAAGGGTTACCGTTTCGGTACGGTTCGGTATGTTCGGGGAAAAAAGGACTACTGTCAAATAAAAACAAAGAGAATAAAAACACATAATCAAACTAAAAGCAACAGCAGAAATAAATACAATAGAGCAAAGATACAAATAAAATAAACAGTGCTTTTCAGGTTTTTCAGGTCTCTAACAGTAGTTTTCAGGTACAACATTTTTATAAAGTAATCAAATGTAAACCAACATTGCATATAATCTTCACTGTATAAATTAAATAAAGATTAATCATTATTAAAGTTACAAAAGCTATCCAGTCAAGAGCAGCGAGTGATTTCCTTGTCTTTTGTTGTTTGATTAGCTTTAAAAACACAGACAGCAGGAATATCAGGCTGCTGTCACTTTAAAGGGGTCATATAATGCCATTTTTGTACAAGCTAATATGATTCTTTAGGGTCTAAATTAAAAGTTTGTAATATACTTTAATTAAAAATTCTCATTAGTATTGTAAGAAAACACTTATTTTACCTGGTCAAAAACAGCTCTGTTTTCAGCACGCCGTTTCAGTGCATATGCCTTTAAATGATCATGAGCTTTGCTCACCCCGTCCCTCTGTTCTGTGCGTACACCGTTTGTAACACAATAACACAATAACCATAACGCGTTGTTCAGTATAAACGTGGAATTATGAATTATATTGAGAACGTCATACATAGAAAACATGACGTAATGTACCCTAAGTGTAAACCTTAGACGCATTCATTGTGAAGCGTGCAGCTAGCGATTTGCAAAGATTAATATATTAATATAAAGTTTAATAAAACGTTACACTCACTTCCGTTCTTCTGGAGGTTCAGCAGGAACACGAATATCTGGTACCGATCCTTTTTAGCAAAGCTTCTTAGCAAAACCAGCTTTATACTGACCCTCCTTATAAAGCAGTCTGGTGTGTGAAATGATTCGCGCAAACATGAGAGCATTGACGTTGCTCGTGGGGAATATTCCCTTCGAAAACAAAACTCAGCCACTGCGTCTTCAGCGGTTCGGATTCAGGAACACTAAAATGACTGCTGTGTTATTGCACCCAAGAACAGAACACCACAATCGCTTAGACGCCATTCTGCTCATAGACAGTGCTCCAGCATATCAACAATGACCGCGCCGGTCCGGTCCGCGCCGCGCAGACTATGATTGACAGCTACCTCATGTGCGAGGGCGGGTCTGTGTTGAAACGCTCCCGTCAATCAACAATCGTGGGAGGGGCGTCCGTTTTATTGACGTCACAAAAACGAACGGCTCAATTTGAGGCAGGGGAAAACATATAAGGAGATTAAAACAAAACCACTGGATGGATTTTTATCATTATATGATGTTTGTGTACAGGCACTGCCAACACACATTTCAGTACAATCAACTTGTAAAAGTGCATGTACCATTATATGACCCCTTTAAGACATAATGCACGGATCCAGTACACTGATAAATTACTTTAGTTTAAACACAGATAGCAACGTGTGCTGTTTCGGTCTCACCATACGGCACTCCTATTGAACACAGTTTTAAAAAAGTGACTTTTGTCCACGTTTTTTATTTATTTTTATCATCACTGTTGTAAAGTATTGAGAAGCAAGAATGCGCATCCATCGACAGAAACATACATTAGCCAAACTCTTGTCTGTTTTACGCGTTATTTTCAATAAACCATAATATAGTTGCGTCGTCATATTTAAGATGAACCGCGGTGCAAGTGAGCGCAGAACCGTGGGAAGAAAAGTACGGTTAGATTTTTTTTACCGAGAACAGTTACTTACACCCCTATTATTTACACTCTGTAAACATGTATGCTTTAATATATACATGCTTTTATGTTAAGAAAAAGAACATGGTGATGAGATAAAATAGAAAATCTTAACATAAACGTAACGCACACCTTTTGCAGGCCTGGAACACTCAATTATAAAATTCTATAGCTTCTTAATTGGGTATTCTACATGTGTGAAAGGATAAATGTCAGATTCATGTCTACTACCACTCTCTCTGACGCAGTTCAACTCTATCTAAATAAGCAAAAACAGACAAACCGGTTCCACAGAAAATATTATTCTTAACTCTTTCCCTCTACATTTAAATTGTGTAAAAACGAAATTATAAATCAACGAATTCAACAAACTGCTGCCTGAGCTCAAGTTCTGTCTCAGTCTCATGTATATATTTTATTTGTTATGCAACTTTATAATAAGCAGAATAAAATACAGATGGTCATAAATGACTAAATAAACACAGACAGGTAGATCAGGTCTTCAACCTGAAGGGTGTTCCTGGAGCCTCTGTGCTCTCTTTGCTTTCACCAAACCATTTAAACTCAAAGCAATGTTTCATGTCTTTGTGTTTATTTATTTGTAAAGTAGCCATGCAATTGAAATCAGTCAGGCGTCATTATGGCCAAAAAAAAAAAAAAAACCTTCAGGATGTTGCAGAACCAGTCATCTACACTAGCCCTTACATATGTTATGTTGCACCTCATCACGTACTGTTTTGCTGATATGCTAATGTTATGTTCCATTGTACTACTGTAAGTAATGTTTTGTTGTTAGGATGATGTTATGCACTGTTATGTTGCGTGGTCTTACTGTTATGTTATGTAAATGTAATGTTGTATTACTGTTATCGTGTTATTGTAAATAATGTTATGAACTGTCATGTTAATGTTATGTACTGTTATGGGAATGTTCTTTTGCGATAAGTTACGGTTATGTGTTATGACATGTTATGTTGTATTACTGTTATGTTGTCATCTTATTGTAATGTTATGCTCTGTTATGTTAATGTTAAATTGTGTTACTGTTATCTTGTTATGTTTGTTATGTACTGCTATGTTGTGTGTGGTGTTACTGTTATGCACTATTCTGCTGTCATGTTAATGTTATGTACTGTCATGTTGCGTTATTAATGATACATTGTTATGTCATGTAAATGTTATGTTGCATTGTATTACGGTTATGTAGACATGTTATTGTCATGTTAATATACTGTTATGTTGTGCTACTGTTATCTCATGTGATATAAATGTTGCGATGCTGTTATGTTGTGTTGCATTGTATTATTGCTATGTAACCATGCTATTGTCATTTTAATATAATGTTTTGTTGTGCTACTGTTATGTCATGTCATATAAATGTAACTGTATGTTGCATTACTGTTATGTCATGTAAATGTTGTGTTGCATTGTATTACTGACTGTCATGTAGTCATTTTTGTCATAATCATGTTAGGTACTTTTATGTCAATGTTATGTTGCGTTGTGTTACTGTTATGGTTGCGTTTGTGTTGTGTATCTGGGTGATTTTAAAATCCATAATGGGTCTGAAAACAGCCAAGTCAAGAATAACTATACAATCACATGAGCCACACGAGTAGAGTAACGTTAGCTCGCACAATCACAACCTTAAGTTCACTGTGTTACCCAGACAACATATTTCACTAAAATACCGTACAGTTCTTTAATCCTATAAATCCTAAACAAGGAAATATATGACTTGAATGACAGCAGTCATCAAAATTTTACTACAGTTTTGTATTGTAGCAACTATGCTATTTTGATGGGAAAGTGTTGTTACCATAGTAACTGACATAACTGACAGCTGCCTACCCAGACAGCAGTTCGTGCTTCACATGCGCGTTCACCGCGTCCCACAATGAACTTATGTTGTCTATGTAGGCAGCAGGTCAGTGTGTTTTGAGCCAGCCGTTGTTTGTTACCTTCAGGGCGATGTTGATGGGCGTATTCCTGCCTTTCCCTCCTCCATGAGATGATCCAGAGCTGTTACTGGCCGACCTGTCTCTGCCGTCTCCGCTCTGAGCCGCTCTCATCCCGAACCGGTGCTGCTGAGCCGCGCCGCGCCGGCGCCCATCGTGCCGGCCGTCCTTCGACATGAGCCCGCGGTCAAACGAGCGACTTTCAGCGGACAAGAACTTCGCAACCAGACGGCTAGAAATCAAACAGGCCTCCTCTTCTTTTACACTGAACACTCACGGGTCATGTGGAGCGCGAGAGGGAATGCGACGCCGCCCGCTGGACTGGAGGAACGCACTGCGCAGACCTTCAATGGTAACCAACACAGAGTTCCCATCAAAGCACACACCATGGTTACTAGTTATTAGAAGTAGCTGTAGATGATTATATTATATATAATACATGATTTGAGATGATTTGCATTATTTTTCCAATATTTTATTTCTAGTGCTGTCAAATCGATTAATCTCGATTAAGTAAGTTTTTGTTTATATAATATAAATGTATTTAATAATGTAATAATAATAATAATAAATGTATATATATATATAAATGTATATATATATATATTAATCGTTTTGACAGCACTATTTATTCACATAATATCAAAGAATAGATGCATCTACTAACTCAGAAGTTATTGTGCAATGTAAAACAATATTCAGTGCATGAAGTAAAATGTAGGTGAAAATACCATAATATAACAAGGTGGAGAGAGATTGCAAATAACTATAAAAAAAGTTTTTTAGATAGTGTAAATAGACTTTTAATTATATTGGAAAATATATAGAAGTAATGATTTTAACTGTGCACTTGGTGAAAAATGATTTATTATAATGATTTAAGATTTAAACAGGCAAAGTATGTATTTTAGGCCCCAAATTATAAAATGTAATTTATTAAATAAATAATTATGATTTTGTTTATATACATGTATATATACAATGAATTAAAATATAATTATGTATTTATTTAATAAAATGATTATACTTTTGATTTTATAAATTTAAATTATTTTTGTAACTTTTGATATTGGGATGAAGGGTGTTCCCTCTAAATCCTATTTATAGATTATGATTTTAACTTCCAATCAAATACATACTAAGAAAGTGTGTGGTTTTTGAGCTATTACAAGAACTAAATTTATTATAGCTAGACTATATCTATATCTCAAAGAACTTTACCTTGCAATTTCTTTTAAATAAATTTTAAAACGACAGAAAACAGTTAACAGTAAAAATGAAACCTTCTAATGTGCAAAAACAGCAAATTTAATGTTTCAGTCTTGAACTTTTCAGCATGCTGTTTTCAGTGACTAACCGCTGTTGTTGTTTTTAATAGTCAGCTACATTAAACCAAAGTCCAGGACCCAATACGGGATTCAGTTTCACTGACACTATATAAAAAAATACCATTCCAGGAACATCACATACAAATATTATACATAATCTGAAAAGATTTAAAGAACGTCGTCTTGTTGCTCCATGTGTGCTGCAAAAGCTGCACTGAAATACATTCATTGCATTCACATCTATCTTTAACAAAGGCCTTTTCATTCACAAACATTTGCAACCAAACACACAACCATTCCATCAAAAGACTCATTTCATCCATTGCAATCACAAAAAAAAAAAAAAAATCTAGTTATCTGATCCATTATCCATAATGATCAATTGACAGTAAGTTAATACTCCCAAAACAGAAGCTGCCATTTTGTGAGAAAATATTCATCTAAATTGACAAGAGCTGCCAGAGATTGTAGGCTATAATAATTATTACCAATTCTATTAAAAACCTTGCTATTAAACTTCAAATTTCTCAGTTCAAGATCACCGGTGTCTTATTTCCTCCTGAACCGTAAAAAGCATGAGCTGTAACTAGGGATGCACAATATATCGGCCACCATATCGGTATTTTTAACGTTATCGATATCGACCAGATAAAAAAAATCTGGCCAACATCTTAAAGCTGATAAATAATGAGCTGAGACACTTCAAAAATATCATCAATTTAGGTTTATCGGCCAACAAATCAGTTATCGGCTTTGAAATATAAGGTATTATCGGTATCGGCCAAAATCGTCATATCGGTGCATCCTTAGCTAGAACTATGATGATAAGCTTAAAGTCATAACTGACAAGTAAAAAAAACTAAAATCAAGGCCACATGTGAAACTCTCATCCAAACGACAAAGAAAAACCAATTCGAATTGTACTGGTACATAAAAATCATGTATTAATGTCCATGGAAATAAAAACCATTTGGGGGGGGGGGGGGGGGGGGGTAACACTGAATGAAACGGAAGGTCTACCCTTCAGAGGTAGGTAGAGCTGTACATGATAATTCCTAAAAGCAGGATTGCAGGAGAGAGAAAAAAACAAAAAAACAGGGAATATTGCAGATATGCAGTGATTTAAGCTAGTTCATGTGCTGGTGCTACAATTACCGGACATTTCTGAAAGAGACAAAGCATTATTATTTTTTTCCACAGAAAAGCAATTTAAAGCACATACAGTATTTTACATTTCATCTATACTTGTATATAAAAACAAACTAAGAACAAAAAAAGTTAAAATTCCTCAAATTAGGACTGACATGAATAAATGGTAGTAAGCGGTCAGTAACTGGAAACCACAAGACAGAGAATCGAGTCGAGATTTACAAATGAGCAATGATGCGTTTCCATATGCTCCACGCGGATGTCGCCGGATTTTGATTACACTTCACCAGAAAGCTAGAGCGAAACGGATAGGCCATTTAATACACATCAAATCTAGAGTAAAAAAAGAAAGAATAAAAAGCCAGCTTGTCTATGAAAAAACACCTTGAACTAAAAAAGGAATGCATAATGAATTAAAACCAAAGGGCAAGTTGTGTTTTACAAACTTGACAGGAAAAAATATATATGTACAAATGTTATATATACATATACACACATAGTTGAATGTATATATTCATGTTCTATAGTTTTATATTCAACCGTTCATATTCTCGTTGAAGTAAGCCAGTGGCCTGGTAGGGCAGAGGGTCCCTTAGAGCACCAAAATGAGTGACGCAAGTCCACTTCTGCACAGCGCTTTACGTTAAAGTCCGAATCAGGCATAGACTCCACTCCAGAGCAGAGCAGGACGACCCATCAGAAATCATCTTCTCGTCCATAAATGAGTGTGTGTGAATAGAAAACATATGCATACATCAAGTCATTTGTCTTAAAACATTAGTCCAGAGCCCCCCTCCCTTCCTCCCGCCCCACATTAAAGAACACCCATGTAGGCAAGTCTGTAGTTGAAATCCTTATGGCAAAGAGTTTGTGGCAAATTCTCCTTCCCCCGCTGCTTAAAAACAGTCTGCTTGGCAAGAAATGTTCCTTTTCTTGGACATTCAGTCTGGGGGTAGAAGGTCATGCAGGCGAAATCTCTCTCTTATGTATGGCCGAACGTCCTCGTTCTGGAATAAAGACAACACACAAAAAATACAAAGTCAACAAAAACACAGTTGTACACGACACCTTAAGAGGACTCAGACTACAGGAGTTTCTTCCTTCAAATCTTAAACCTGCACACACTTCAAGGTTCGAAAATCGTGACGCATCACACACACAACTAAGATTATCATGCCAGATTTAGCACCTCGCGTGATCTCAAGAGGAAGTGGATGTAAACAAATGGATAGTGTGTTATAGACATTATAAAGGCAGGCAGATTTCGACCAGCCGTTCCTTCATCTCCGAGTGTTCACGCACTTAACATATGTCTGTGATTGGCTACAAAAACATGTTATAAATAGATGTCTTTGACCTTTTTCACCGAGCTTACACAGATACACACGGCGAAAGCAGGCGTCTATCAGCTGATCTCTAATATATCCACTGATAGATGGATCTGCTGATAGACGCCTGCTTTCAAACGCACACGTGTGGACAATTATTTTGAACTTAAAAGTGCGTGACACCCGAACCCAAAACATAGATATTAATCTGACGCAGATCATGGATAATCGTGGTATTACAGACGACGGCCAGTTTCACAATATGGTAAAAATGCTTTGGTAAACATAGAAAAGTTGACTGTTAATAATAAAAAGTCAAATAAAATAAAGTTTGTGAAAAAACCCTGGTACTATCTTAAAAAAACAACAACAAAAAAACATATGAAAGTGTGTAATTTTAGTTAAAATAATCAATAGAATCAATATCAATAGAAAAATGTACACGTAATATTTATAAACAAAACAAAAAAATACTTTTTTTCTTACATTTATGTCTTTACTCATTAAACTAAGATAGGATTTAAATTTAAGGATTTATGATTAGTATTTAAATACAAAAAGCATTGAATTTTCTGGAGAATAAAAACCTTACCATGCCTTCATCAATAAAAAGCAGCACACAAAAGACAAGACGCACATACCAGTTCTACCAGCTTCTCCAAAAACGGCACCAGCTTTAGGAGCTCATTGTCATTCTTGTCCACAAACCAACTCTCAATGGGGATCCCATTGGAAAGCTGCAATGAGAGAAGCACATCCTGAGCTTTACATACTAATAAGTCAGCACAGACCACATCAACGAAGGTGAAACCCAAGGCCGGCTTCACGAACCTGGTAGGCAAAAGCCTGAGGAGAGTTGTCTATGATCACCGTCTTGGAGAGATCCCTCCCGAGGATGTTAAGATCTTTGATGTAGTTGCCTTGGACGCATACGCAGTGCTCGCGAAACAATCTGTGCCTGAGATACGAGGGGAAAAGAGCTTAATACTCACTTTAAACATCATTCAACTTGAGAATTCAGACACATTTGTTCCCATCACACCTCCAGACTATTAATGCAGCTGCAATTTAATGCATTTAAACTTCACTTTATAGAATTATATTGAAAGAGCACCTGCTTGAGACAAGACACAAAAACTACTTTAAGCAACTGACCTAACCAACTGTTTTTTCGGATCCAGGATGTTCAGCAGCTTGTCAGCATATACCTTCTTGGAAGCGGTGAAGAGTATAATCTGCAGATAATTCAAGGTTATGTCATTAACGCCAGTCAGAGGTGAAAACGGTAGACCACATCATTGACAGGATATTCATTAGGGTTCGAGAAAAAAAGAAGAAAAAAAAAGTTCAACGACTAGGAATGCACAATTTTCAGCTACCAATTTTTTTTTTTGCACAATTATGATTTTTAAATGCTTTGAATATATCGTGCAGCCATTGAAAACGGTCTGATAATGCGGTTCATGGATTCTCGTCCGTGGAAAGCACCCCTTCCGGTATTTAATCGACACGGGTAAATTGCTAGAGGATTTTTTAAAAATAGAGTACGGGGAATCGTGACAGCCCTAATATAAATAATAAAATATCAGTTTCCAGAATAAATCAAACCAGTTCAGCAGATTTGTGTGCATATATATAAAATATTAGGTACTTTTCATGTGCTGTTATTTTTTGTTAGCTAATAATTACTCGCATATATTTAATAGTTATCTTTAAACATTGGATTTGAGCCTTTATTGCTTTAATAAATGAATGGGACACACATTTGTATGTGCTGATTGCTGGGACTTTGCATATGAGCTTCACAACAACCTCAAATAAACTAAATGTTTATTCAAAGATTTCATAAATAAATCATGTCAACTCCATTACGGAACTGAAAACAAAAACAAAATAATAATAAAAACACCTCACCTCATAAATCTGAGACATGCGTTCCAGGAATTCTCTAAAGAATGGCCGTAACCGGACGTACACCTTTAGGAATAAGAAAGCAAATCACTCTAACAGAGCCATGGGCAAAGCAGTACAGCTTGTGACAAATGTGAAATATTGATTGTTTGAGATGCTCGTTCCGTACCTGGTAAATGACGTCTTGGAAAAGCACAGGGAAGGTCAAAGCTGCATCCTCCAATTCATTGAGGCTGCAGTGGACCAACGTCTCATCCTGGAATAAAACCACAGTGACGGCTTAATCCTTGCATCAAAAAGAGCTTGCATCGAACTACTAAGATCAGAGTTGAATGCCAACGTACCAGATCCAGGACGAGGGAGAACTCGGGCGTGCTCCTGGTTTTCAGAGGGAGCGCAGGCTTACGGGTGAGCTGCTCTTCAGTCAAGGGTGGCACGTGTTTGATAAAGAAATAACTGTAAGATAGAGACAAGTTAGCACACAAGCATGTCTATATTGAAGTTATTCAGATTTAGAGCATGCTGAAATTAGGCTCACGGGTCAAAAACTTCCCAGTCCTCTTCATAAGTCCCCTCTGGAGGAGGTGATGGCGGGACATCCGGGTAATTGCTGTTGCATCCTACGGCTAACCAAGAAGAGAAAATGTGAGGATGGTGATCTTCAGGCAGCGGTACAGCTGGAGAACATGCCAGACACTCACCAGTTAGCGGAGGCATATCAGCCTCTGTGACGATCTCTGCTTCCTCTACCGGTGTGTCTACGAGAGGCAGCGGTCGAGGGTTTAGTGCAGGGTCAAAGGTCAGGTCTCGGCCGTCGGTGGTAGTGCTGGTCGGGGTTTCCTCGAGCTGCTCCATTTCGAGCTGCTTCACGATCTCCTCAGCTTCCACCGCCTGACCCGGGGAGTCAGAGCCCGTTGTAGCTGAAGGATGAGGACGGCTCAGTTTAACAGTGATGAAATCAGAAAAAAACTCACAAGAAATGCTGCAATTTCATCTGTAAATGGTAAATGTTTCAGTTAGCAGCAGGTGTGACTGGTCTCAGACAGCAGCGAAGAGTCTCAATTCTGCACAATTGCTTTAGCTCAGAAATGATGCACTTTGAA
Source organism: Rhinichthys klamathensis goyatoka (assembly GCF_029890125.1). Lineage (NCBI taxonomy): Eukaryota > Metazoa > Chordata > Actinopteri > Cypriniformes > Leuciscidae > Rhinichthys > Rhinichthys klamathensis. The sequence continues at coordinate 2,397,530 of NW_026606752.1, forward strand.
TTTTAGCTCTTAGTTTTAGTTCTACATTATGGGCGTGTTCACACTTGTAGTTTTGGTTTGCTTCGTTCAATTGGTCCGGTCCAGACCAAAAAAATGTATGGTTCACCTATGGTTCAAATTGCCATTTTAACACAGATCATCCAAAACAATGCTGTGTACTGGGATAAATGTGCTCGTTGTATGTGCGCTACATGTGATGGTATTTTGACCAGCTGAAAACCCATTAAGAGATTATAAAATGTGTAAAGGAGACAAAACAGCAGCAGGAATCCCTCTGTCACACACACACACACACACACAAAGATCTGCTGCGAGGAGACGCAGGTCTGATGCCTGTCCCGAACTGTGACGGGCAACATCGTGACTATGATGAGAGAAAATAGGTATGCCTGAGCATTCTGTTCATTTTAGGATCATAGACCCAGTATAATGAAATATAACTAACCGTTCCTTACGGTTCTTAGAACCATCCGGACCAACGGAGGAAAAGCGGCTAATGTCTAATTCGCTATTGGTTAGTATTTTCTGGTTACACTTTATTTTATGATGACAGTTACATTGTACTTACTCATAAGTACTGAGTAATATCAATTAACTACATGTACTTACTATAGAGTTATTGTTAGGGTTTGGTTTAGGGTTAGTTACTTGTAATTGTGCATAATTTACTGTTATTACTATTTTAAGTACATGTAGTAACATGTAACTACATCACCTTAAAATAAAGTGTTACCCATTTTTTCCCTTTGGAATATTGTGTGCTGTTGAATTGTACACAAAAAAGGCCAGTTCAAACCAAGAATGATAATGATAACTATACTATAAAAGCATCAACAGCAATGCACAATAATGTTGTTTATTAAAAGCGTTATTTTCTCCAGTTTTAGTCGCCTGCCCGAGCTTTCTGCTAAAAAGTGGATTCTTAATACGGTGTGTATTTTAAATAGTTATTTTTAAAGAGCCTGTCACAAGATGGACTTCAAATTGGAAGTTATCCCAACACTGATACTCTTTTGAAGCATTTATTTCAGGAATTCAGTTTTAGAGCAGTCTTAAGAAAAAGAAATTAAGAAATGTTAAGAATATATTTGTTTTAACTTAAGAATAAAGTTAAGACAAAAATATCAGTTAAGAAGAATTTTATTCTAAATATTTCATCAATCTGGCCCAAGGAATATGTATAAATAAAATAAATATGTTCAACATTGATTTTATGTTGGTAACGCTTCCTTTTACAGTACAGTACTTACGTGTACTTACCTAGAAAGTACTGGCTAATATAAGGTAAGTACATGGGTTAGGGGTAGGTTTAGGGGTAGGTTCAGGGTTAGTACCTAGTTACATTTTTATTCTCACACATTTTTGTATATCAAAAGGACTGAAAAAGTGACTAACTTCATGTCACTTAGGCACATACATTTAATCAGCTCACAAGTGCGATCACAGGCCCTTACCGTTTTTGTTGGCGGGTGAGAAGAAGCTAAAAACGGGAGAGAAGATGGTTCCCAGGAGGGTGGTGCGGGGGGGACTGCTCGGGGTTTCTGCCTGCACCTCCAGCTTCCCGTTGGGCTTCACTGGTATACTCTGACCGGTCATAGTATCTGAGCAGAAGAAAATGAGAAACATTCAACACCGATAGATCGCGGACAGCCTGCATAACCGTTCACAACAAAGCTCATTTACATACAGAACTCTTAAAAGAAGAGTAGCCTGTTTATCTGTGCGTGTCAGCACTCCTACCTCCATTGACAGGGCCTTTCCTGCGGGCTCTGGGGTTTGCTCTGCTGGGCAGGTTCCCACCGGTCGGAGTGGATGTGATCAGATTACTGTCCGAATCACAGTCTACACGGCTTCTCTTAGCAGGAGGGCACTGCTCCACCTGACATTAAGAGATACAGCTCAAATCAAACCGCACTTGTGTCGTGGACTCCAGAATCATCTCAAAAACCACTTTCAAATCCTAACCTTGACAGCATTGCCTCTGATGAACCGTTTGATGGTGGAGAAAATGCCCGTGTCTCGTTTCTGCATCTTGCCGTCTTCGGAGGGCAAAGCGTGTTCCACCTCGGAGAGCTTCCTCTTGGTCTTGGCAGTCCGGGCGGACGGGGTGGCGCTCCGCTGCTGAGATGCCTTACGCACTCTCAGCCTCATTGTCCCAAAAGTCACATGTAAGACTGGAAAAGACAAAAACCAGTTCATCTACTGTGAAAAAGGTGCAGAGCAGCACCATGCATATTTGCATAAATTTCATTTCAAATTTCAATACCGCTACATTAATAACATTGAATGCGAGATATTCAGGCTGTTGGGAAATTCCATTCCGGAAATCAGTCATGGCAACTCAAGGAAAACAATCGGATCTCTTCCCTGCTGCCGTTGACAAGAAAGGTCTCCACAGCACCCTACTGCCTGTCTTTAGGAGTGCCACAAAAAGAGGGGGAAACCATCACCCAATCAATGGGGATTTATGTCAGCGCAAACTATTGAAGACTGTAATGGGTTAAAACTGAGGCACCTGGTTGCAAACCTTCACGCTCTTGCGTACGGGATTTGAGAATAGAAACTGGGAACAGACATTTACGTAGGCGTCCAGTGATTGGTCTCAGTTGTTCTATGACTCTACTCCACTATACTATCAATAGAAGTTACAAAAGCCCCAATGAAAATATTGCTGTGCAATTATGATTTTGCATTTGATTAATTTAATTTATTATTAGACAAATGACTTAATATTTAAAGGAAATGAGAATTTTGAAGGACAATTAAGCCATGTGTATTGGTCTAGATCAGGCAGGGATGCACCGTAGGGCTGTCAAATTCAATTTGAATTTAAAATATTAGTCGAATTTAAAATAAAATCCACATTCGAATGAAAAAATGGTGCGTTCAAATTTTAGGTGTGTGTCAGGCAGCCTTATCAGTGGCGAACAAGATGCGCTGATGTGAGAGTCGTGGTTGCCTTTTAATGCCTTTCTCAGCCTATCCAGTTGAACCCAGTTGTGCGGAGAAGATCTTGGTTACATCCGAACCGTGACCGAGTGGTTCACCCAGAACGCATTTTCTGCGCTGCTTTTCCATTGTTTTCTATGTAAAGCGCTAGACTGACATCTTTGACCATTGCAAGACAGAGCTGCATCTTTAGAAAGCCATGTAAAGTTAAAAGAAACTCAACTTTAAAAAGAAAAACGTCTCGAAAGTCGAGGCATTGTGGGGGATCCAATCCAATGCATGTTTTTATATGCAAAAAGTACTCTGTGTAATCAGCGCTTCGGTTCTTTGTATTAAACTATGCATAAATATACAATGCTGTTTTATTCATAATTGTTTATGCAATTTACAAAATTATATTTGATTTATAAACATTATACACTTTTTTTTTTACAGACAGTCATGTTATTTCATTGTTTGAATAAACAGTTTCACGCGGTGGACCGGTCACTGTCCAGATTAGACCAGTGCTGCATCTTCATGAAAGTTTATCCTCTGCACGTGTTTTTAAGCCTCGCGAATTTAAATATTCAAGCACAACGCGAAAGACAGCTCAGTTCTACTTACTGTGTGAGAAGTTGTGTGCGCACACATGCAAAGCTCGTGCCTGCAAGCTGCGTTTTAAACAGCGCACAAATACTGTATTGAGTGCTCTTTCACCTTTAATTCACACAAAATTATGTCAAAATGCAAATGAGAGAGCAAGTGACAAATATCGTTATCAGCCAATTGTTGTTTGTAAAAATCGGTATAGTATCGACCAAAAAATTCCTATTGGTGCATCCTCAAGATGATCACCACCAGTAAACTGAAGCACTTTACTACAGCGTTATATAATCCATTATTTATCGGCTTTAATATATATAGGCTTAATTCTCTTATCTCGAGCCGACAGCCATAACATAAAAAATGTACATATATATCAGCCGACTTACATTTTAGTCACCATATTGCCTGTTTTTGCTCTATTTCACCAACGAAAATAGTTCAAAACAAAGCCACACACTTACTGAGTGAATCAGCTTTCTGAACGAATCAGTTGACTAGGATAGATTAAGATGGTCTAATGGTGCGTTCACACCGGACGCGAATAGCGCGTCAGGCGCGAGTGATTTCAATGTTAAGTCAATGCAAAGACGCGTTACGCGCGTAAAAAATTCCTGCGGCGCGAATGAGGCGTAGAGCGCGGCGCGGTAGACGCGAATACGCCTCATTCGCGCGTCAAGTTCGCGCGAATTGAGCGTCTGGCGCGTTACGCGCGAATGATTTAGTTAGTGCTATTTGTGCATTCACGCGTTTGACGCGAATTCGCGTCTGCCGCCCGAGTTGAAAAATCTGAACTTCTGCGTCAATTTGCGCCGCGTTAACCAATCAGGAGCCTAGCTGCTTGCTGCTGTCACGTGGTGAAGTATCTGGATGCTTCAATAAATTATTTTGTAATATATGACTGTGGTTCTAATGCACAACAAAGCAAATATTTTATCACATAAAACTTGATTTCAATATATGAGACATATTCATTTTGTATTGAATGCTATTTATTCCATATCTAGATTATATGAAATATTATTATAATGTAAAGACAACCAACATATAAGTTAGTGTCTGGACAGTGATGTGTGAGAGAGAGAAAAAAATCACAGGACAGATTAATCACTTTTGGGGGCTGGCTTCGTTTATTATCAAAACAAAAATAAATGACAGATTAGGTGGATGCGGATGAGGGTGAACCTCGCGCCGGGCTGTAGAGCGCGGGCTCGACAGGCATAGACCACTCGAGGCCGAGGGCTTATACGGCCTACGCTGTCCTCGTCAGCATCCTCACCATTAGGTCCACCAAACCTAGCTCCTGGAGCAAATTGTGAAACTCTTGAAACCCTCCGGAGGTTCTGGTGGACCCGAGTACAGCGACGAAGTCCCCTACGCAGCTGTTTCTGCTCTCCAGAGCATATACGAGCGGTGACTCTCTCGAATAATGTTAATGCTAATGCTCGATAAACATCTAAAAAGATGGCCGCCAACGGGTTTCGAAACTTTCGCCTCCGGATTTCGCCTCTGACGCGCGTAAATTTCGCTTCAAACTTTTGTTGTTAGGGCCCTTACATAGTCAACGCATCGGAACGCATACGCGTGCGCAAGGCTACACATCGCTACGCTTCGGCCGCCATTATGCGTCGATGCGTAGCCAAATGTGTCATCCTAGTTTTTGATACGCGACGCGCCGATGCACGCAATACTATGCGTTGTCGGTGGGGGAGACATTGCAAGTAATGTACATAAAAGGTATATTATTATGTTTACAGAAGAAGAAGATTTGAATACAATGGCGGGCGAAGAGGAAAAGTTATGCGAGCTTGTTCGTATACATCCTTTGTTGCCGCCGATGTAAAATCAGCAATATGCACTCCTCTTCAGTTGCCATTTTGATCTGAATATTACGTGACCCGACTCTAGACTCTACTACCCCCTGCTGCGCGATAGGTGTATTGCATTTGACGCATCGCCGGTGACGCTTGTGTACTATGAAAAGGAGCACGTAGCTCGCGTCGCTCGCGTTGCTTGCTCGCGTTGCTCGCGTTGACTATGTAACGGCCCTTACGCGCGTCGATTTCGCCATTGACACGCGAATTAACACAAAGTGGTCAAGCGTCAAACTAGACGCGGTAGACGCGAATTTGACGCGCTATTCGCGTCCGGTGTGAACGCACAGTAATGCTTCTTTCCTTGAATGAATCAGCCGTTTGAACGAATCGGTTGAATCTCAATGATTCGCTCATTAACAGTGACGTGCTGCCACCTACTGGCGGTTTCAATTTCACATTTAAAGTATCTTTTCGTTTTAATTAATTTTAAATATCAATATTCAATTGATTAATTTTGTTGATACTGATTTCATTTGATTGGTAACAGCCCTATTGTGTCTTATTTTTATAATTGAATTTGATTAAACTTACGAAATTGAGTATAAATGCCCATATTAGGTATAAATGCCCATATTAGGTAAAAATCAATTGAAACATATTGGAAAAAATTATTTCTGTCACTGCTGTGAACTGACCACCACGCAGAGTATGAAGAATATCAAAAACTTTAGGAGTCGGCTGTCCACGACAGTCCTAAACCTGTCAAAGTACCAACACAATAAAAACTCAGCAAAATTTCGTCTAATAATCGTTATCGAGAAAATTGAGATGTAATTTGTCACATCATAGGGCACACCCCTATTGTCAAGTAATTTTATTTGAGTTTAATTGTAATTTACAACAGTAGGCTAATATATTTGTCTTCATCTTTGTAACTTAAGCTAAAGCATAATATAATTAATTATAATAACAACTAAAAAGTTGAGTCCACTGAAAAAGTCGAGCATCAAAAAATCTAAATAAAATCATGGAAACAAAATATTAAATATTTTATCTATTTACATCCACATCATGTGACCATTAACCGACATCAGAAAACCGTGATTGTACAAATGTGTTGTTAAATTATTAAAATAGATTAACTTAAAATCTCAGGGGGTAAATATTATACATCTAAGGGGTTCAGTTGACAAAAAAAGTCCAAAAGCGCCAGTTTATGGTTCTTTTTGTAAAACTTTCTAGTAAAAAAAAAAAAACTAGTGACATTGACACAAAGGATTATATTATTATATTATTAGAATATCATAAAAAATGTATATGTAGTGCTCTAACATATCCAGGAATCATAAACCATATTTTCTATATTTTAAATATTTAGAACGAGCTATTAAACCACTGCATCTTAAATATTTAATCAGATTAAAAAAACAGCAGAGTGTGCTGGTGAGAATTTACACCATAATGGTGTGTGTGTGTGTGTGTGTGTGCGCATAGAAACACAGGTTCTGCTATATTCTACCGTCATACTGATGCGAAATAAATGTAGAAATAGAAGTATTGTTTTTGTATGATTTTGTGTGTTCATAAAACCATTGGTATGTGCTGTCTGTAGAAACAAACTAGTGGAAGTCTTCAGATGTGCTGAAGTGGGCGGGGGTGAATCATGTCTCCTTCTCTGCTTGAATCTAAACAAATGTAGCTTGCCATTAGCCTGCCGGTAATTTCTAGCACATTTCCGTGATGTAAAACTTGTTACGTTTATGAGCCAACACAATACACCACTAAAAATATTAGCTACTTGAGTATTTTTAGTCAGGTCGCACAGCTCGCGCCTTTAAGCTGCATTATTAAGCAAAAAATGGTCGCGCACAAGTTAGCAAGCAGCCAATCGGTTTTAACATCAAAGCAAAAAAAAAAAAAAATCGACAACAACAGTCACCCGTAAAATAGCACCACACATTTCAAGCTACCCACGTAATTTTTCCCCGTCTCAATAACACATTTTATTTTGATGTGAATATTTGAGCACGAGGGTGTTTTAACGACCAGCGCTAACAGATGACTTGTTGGCTGTCTCGCGACACCCGCGCTCTGCGTCTCGTTGCTCGCGCTCCAGCGAAACGAGCCTTTTTCACACTGTAAACACGCACGGAAAAAGAGACGTTTTTATTGATCCTATGACGCTGTATTTATAAATTAGTATAAATATAAATGCCGTATAAAACATTAGCACTGCTCCGTCTTTATCTGCATGAAGAACATATTCTCACATAAGGAGGGGGCGAGTCGTGAAGACGCGAGATTTCAAAGCACTGCGACCGTGGCGTAGGGTTAAATATTTATTTTTGCCTGTGTGTGATCAAAATATGTTCGATAAAACACTTACATGCCAGGGGTCGCGACGACACGATCCAGAGGTGGTTGTGGATCTGGCCACGGCGGCTGAAGCGGCCCGCGCGAGTGTCTGTCGGTCGCTTCTCTGGCCGAGAGTGAGTCACTGAGCGACAGATAGATCTGATACAGCTGCTCGGGACGCCATTTCCCGCCTCCTCTCAGAGGGATTCTTGCGAAGAACCCGGATGATGCTGTGCATTACCGCGCATGCGCACAGATACTGGCGGAATGTCAAACTTACAGGATAGCGGTATCTATCTGTCTGTCTGTCTGTCTGTCTAATTATTCAAGAGTCAAAATACAGACTTCATAAAGAACCTGTTCTTTATTATCACATTTTAAAAAATGCACTGGTTTCTGAATGATATGAAAAAGTTATGCAAGGACAGCTCACAAGTAGAATGTTTTTTTTTATACATGGATGCTGTAGCCAAAACTATTTTATAGCACTGTAATTAGAAATTGTACAAAGCCAGCAAACTATATTTTAAAGCAGGCATCTCTGGATATTAATTTGTGCAAGTCAAACACCAACAAACAGGAATTTGTTAACAATTGGAAAAAAAATAATGTTTACTCTGTTCCCTTTAAAGGTTTGTTCTATTTCATTCCCAAATGCATGATGGTCCGGTATGGTCCTGGGCCTCCCCAAATTCCCCTTAAGGAAGAAAAACAAAAAAAGGAAGAGAGAAAATGTCAGGCGTATAATCAAAAGGGTAAGTTGAGATCAGTACTGGATCAGCAGTACTCACTTGAGAAGTCCATGCCAATACAAGTGAGGCATGACATCAGCTTTCATGTGGTACATGACCCTGCTCTCTTTACTCTGGTCCACAGGGAACGTCTCCAGCGGCTGCCCGTCATAATCAAATTCTGCCAAGATGACTGTGTTGTAGCTTGTAACCAGAGGGCATGAGGTGTAGCCATCATACTGCAACATGCACAAAACAATTAGCATTTATTATTAATAATTAGTATGCAATAAGTAATATTTAGAATGATGAATTTAATTATTTATTAGTATATCCTTAATCCAATTAATGTATGAATATATGCATTATTTATGTACATATGGATGTACTTGTTACTTGTATGTGTAGTTATTTAAGAAAAATTGATATTTTTGGAACAGCATACCATCATACTACTTGTACTATTTCTGTATAGGCATGCATAATGTGCATAGTATGCATATTTTCAGAATCCACAGAATGCAACTACATGACAAACACATTTTCCAAACTGTTCAGTATACAACACACTCGCTGTGTCTGAAATACGCGTTTACTTGGTGACCGCTAAAAAAGTACGCTCTATAGTACCAATAAGGGTAGTATGAATGAAACGGACTACATCCACCATGTTGCCATTTGCTTGTGATCTACCAGCGTCAGTTGTGTCGCTTCAGTTCCATTCGCAAATTCTCTCCCGTGGCCTCATGGGATAGTAAAGTGTCCAAGGTATGCACACTGCAGAATCTTGCAGGAAGTGGTAGGTGTGGTGGATTTTTAATAGATAAGATTATGTTACTAACCATAAAAATCTGATTTTAGATTTTTATTTTATGATAAACTTTTATCACACTTCCCATTTGTATGTCTGATGGTGACTAACTTTCCATTCTAGATCTAACAATAAAACAAAATAAATTTTACTTCCTTTTATTTAAGATGTAGCCATCATACGAACTTTCGATATGATCTAACATTCTAACAAACTTTTGACTCAATGTAACCTTGGTCAATGGAACTTTGATAAGGGACTAAACGTTCCGTTCTTTGACTGTACTGGGATTGATTATTAACCCCTTACAATGTTTTTTGATGATACAGGATATTTTTGCTGATGTCACTAACAAAGGGAAAGAAGGGGGGGCTTGCTTTAAACAATTTAACCAATCATATTGATAGAACGTGACATGTTAGTCATGATGATTCTATTTTGATGTGTCTGCCTTTATCCTATAAAGCTTATTGTATTCTTCTTTTGGGTTGAGATTCTCTGAGAACTGCTCGAGAACTCCCGGCCGTAATAAAGAGCATTTAAAGGACAATTACTCAAGTCTGTCTGTCATTTAAGCTGCGCAGCAAGCAAGTAAATTAGAATTATAGGATTAGACTCGGCTGTAGTCGACTGAAGACTCGCTGGAGTATAGGATTAGACGGATGCTGTAGTCGACTGGAGACTCGCTGAAGTGTAAACTTAGCTAACGTCAATGTATAGGCGCGCTAGAGTAAAAGTATTATAGGTACGTAGTTAGGTTTAGGGAAAAAATCTACAACAAAGGTCATCTGGATACTTTTCGCCTACTTCAAATACTATGTATTCAGACACTACTGGCGTACTGTTTTTCGCTTACTACGTAGTATTCGATTTCAGACGCAGCGACTGAGTACCTGTGTGAAATGATTCTATCCCACAATTCAATGCACTGGACTTCATTTTTCTGTGCGTGACAAAAGTGTGACAAATGAACCAGAAGTAATATTAGCCACAAATTATTTTAGGATATTTATTTTAGGATAGTAGATGGCAGATAAGTTAAAGAGTAATATATTGGTGCTGGGATGACGTACTTTTGTAGCCCAAAACCCAGAAACGAGTTAGTATTTTAGCACTTCTGGTTCCATCGTCCCAAAGTCAATGTTTTTTTTTTAATGGACTTCTGGTTAATGCGGTGGTCTGTGGTGAACACAAGCTCAAGATATTTTCACGTTTTATTCAGCGATATAAATACACCAGTAATACCCTCTTGGGTTATTTAAAGCTTTTACTTGTCTTGTAAAAGGCGGTTGCTACACAGCAAAATCACCAGTGTTAAATTAACACTGCTCAGTGTTTATATGAGTCCACACTCAGAGAGTGTTCAATGAACACTGAAGCAGTGCTAAAGTTAATGAGATAATTAAGTGATTAATTGAGTGATAATTGAGCATTATCGATGACACCTGATGTTAACAAGCAGAATCACTGAAGGAGAAAATGGTAATTGGTATGTTACCATTATGGAGATCAGTGTTTGCTTTAGTTGGGCTCTTGACCCTTAAGTCTGTAACTTTAGTTCTTTGTTTGGCTGTTGTACCTGAGTTATAACAAAGAGAAAAGGTGATTTGATGGTGTTGGTTGTGTTTTAACATTATCATTATCTCACAATCATATGACCTGAATAGAGCCCAATTTCTGAGTTACATTTACTTTATTGATTATGGCAGCACTGTCCTTGAAAATCATAATATTTGCAACTTTTACAATGTAATCCAAATAATTTCTTAAAACTTAATCACATACAAAACTTTTTTTTCTTTTTTAAACAGACATCAAGAACCAGCCTGTGACTCTCAACAATGGTGACAATTATAAAGCATTTTGCAGTGTATTCTGGATGCCACCAATCAAATCTCATTCATGGCTCCCATCATGCATTGCTGCATGAATAAATAATGAGCTTATGTTCAGAGGTCATCTGTTTGTCACCATTGTTGAGATTCATACGCTACTTCTTGATGTCTGTATGTGCCTACCTGAAATACTTTTTAAGGTGTGTTTTTTTGTAATGATTTGATCATTTGGATTTAATTGAAAAGGCTAAAAAAATGCATACTCTACAATGACAGTGCTGCTATAATCCATAAGGTAAACTTAACTCTGAAATTATGCTCTTAATGAGTTCAGTGATTCAGGCCAACTATTGATTATGTTAAAACACAACCAACACCATCATATCACCTTTTCTCTTTGTTCATCTGGCAGATATAACTCAGGTATAGCAGCCAAACAAAGAACTAAAGTTAATGATGAAAGGGTCAAGAGCCCAACTAAAGCAAACACCGATCTCCATAATGGTAACATACCAATTACGATTTTCTCCTTCAGTGATTCTGCTTGTTTACATCAGGTGTCGTCGATAATGCTCAATTATCACTCAATTAATTACTTAATTATCTCATTAACTTTAGCACTGCTTCAGTGTTCATTGAACACTCTCTGAGTGGACTCATATAAACACTGAGCAGTGTTAATTTAACACTGGTGATTTTGCTGTGTAACAAGTACCTTAATGGGACTACAGAGCTTGTCGGGACATTAAACGTTTTCAGTCGAACAGGTGAACTCATTTAATCACTAGTCCGCTTTCACAGCCTTGTTGTGTTTATAATTGGGCTCTTGCAATCTATTATAACTCGAACTTTCAGGAGAGTCAAGCTTAGTCATGCGACAAAAATACATCATCACCGCACCACTCTATATTAGGATTGGATCCATGTCAGACTCAAAGCCAGTTTGCAGTATGATTATGTTATTGTTTATTTTAACACTGCGCCCCCTGGAGGTGTTCATTTGGATAACACAGGAAATAGAGATAGAGGAGCAAAAGTTTTTTGCCAACAGTATAGCACTTCCACAGTGGCAAAGCACATTAATGTTTATCCTCAAACATACTTACTGCCTTATCCGGCGTCTGCTTCTTCAGAACTCTGCTGATAGTTCGGTCGAGTACAGAAGACTGTGCAGCTGCAGAAGATTATAGTCATATGATTCTCCTGAGCAGTGGAACAACTCTCATTACATAAATCGTCTCTAAACGAATGGGAAATCACTTCACAAGAAACTACTAATTGTGGAAAACAGGGAAAAAACCAGGTTCTAGAATCTGTCTGATGAGTACTGATAACTAAGAAAAGGTTTAATGAGCAAGGACTTATCTCCTACTTTTTCCAGAGAGCACCACAATAATTACATAATATCAAAAAACATTTATAATCAGAAAATGTATTTTGAATTTTTTTTCGGTGTTTTACCTACTGCTGCTGCCGTTTTGGACGTGGGTAGATTGGTGCAGTCTCCGATACCAAATACATTGGCATACGTCTTATGCTGAAGGTTGTACTTATTTACATCCAGCCAGCCGCCCGCATCGTCCAATGAGGAGCCTTTCAGCGCTGCAGGTGGTCCCATCGGAGGGGTAACGTGGATCATCTCGTACTATGACCAAGATGAAGGGTTCGTGACACACTCGATCTCCAGCAAACAGAACTGAATGTTTTTTTTGTGTTTGACAATTTAACAATTGCTACCTTGAAAACCTCTGTCTCCCCAGGTTTGTCCAGATTCTCAAAAACAGCTTCCTGTTGGTCCGCCCTGACCTCGATGAGGTTCTGCCTGAGGTTTACATTAAGGTCCCGTTTCTTCACAATCTCCCACAAGGCATCTGCATATTTCTTGACCCCAAACAGCACCGGTAAGGAGGTGTTGAAAATAATGTTGGCTTTGGACCTTTTTCCTGTCTAAAAAAAACAAAACATTGTTTAAAAACGTTATCAATTCTTTGATTATTATTGGTCATTTGGAGTCTGAAATGTATTGTGGCAGTACCACGGTACAGTGATAGTTTTAAGTGTTAATACTATGGTACTAAATTATATTAATTTACCATTGTGTTTACATGGCTCTCCAGGCTACTTCGAATTATAAAAAAAACATGGTATTGCCATGAAACATGTACAAAATACATGGTGTTGCCAAGATATATGCCCAAAAACATGGTATTATCCTTGGTTGTGTCCACAAATCATGGTATTACCATGGTGCATGTCCAAAATACATGGTTTTACAATATGATATATGCCCATAAAACATGTTATTAACCTTATTGATGTCCACAGAATATGGTATTGCCATGATATATGTAAAAAATACATGGTATTACCATGATATGTGGCCCAAATCATGGTATTACCCTTGTTCATGTCCACAAAACATGGTACTGTCATAATACATGTACCAAAATACATGATGCTACCATGATATGTCCCCAAAAACACCAAAAATGGTATTACCATATGTCCAAAAATATAGTAACTGCATGATAGGTGTATTAATAAAAGGTGATGATTAATGTACAATGGGATTTACAACACAATGCGTAGATCAAGAATTAAACCTTTCTCAGGAAGGCATCCGAGAGATACATGATTTTCTGAGGAGCTCCTGCACATTTGACGGGAGTGTTTGGGAAGGTGAACAAAGCATTTCCCTCCTTAAAGTTTCTCAAGGCATTCCACGTCTTTTCCACTGTTTTCACGGAGTAGTTTGAACCAATTTTGGGATGTTCAAACGCTTCTGGCAGGCCCTTGATCTGTAATAAGCAGAAGGAATTCAATTGGATTGATGCTTTGAGAAGAAAACTCTATCTAACGTACCACTTTAAATCGTTAACCCAGGATCATTTTTAACCCTGAGTTTATTAATCCAGAGATATCTTATTCCATGTTTTAAACAGGCACAGTTTCATATTTCTTTGCTTATACAGTCATGTCAAGTATGAATACAATTTTTTTTTTTTTTTAACAGAACAAAGGTTGAAATTGTACTTGAACTTTGATATCAAGACTGACAGACAAATGTAATTAACATGACATTAAGATTGGAAACATCATCTGGAGTGATGTGGCAATAACACCACAGCCAAACTGTTAATAATAAAAGATTCAAGAATGTTTCCTCTCATTTAAAACAAGCACTACATCCAGTAAAGGTTTCACATCATGCATATGGAAATCGAAAACGAGCAATTCAGTCTATATGAATGACATTCATAACATACCTTTTCATAGTGCAGTTCAAGCCCAAGAGCTACAATCAGATAATCATAGGAAATCTGAGAGAAGAAAAACAGTTACATTTAATTAGTAAAAAATACCAAAGCTAGGTGTAGTTTGATTTAAGTGAGCATTCTGAATTATCTTGCAATTTAACAATGGTAATGTGACATTCCTTTTGGTTTTGCAACATGCTCTACTCTGATTATTTTATAATGACACACCTTCAGGGTTCAATAAAATGTGCACTGTAATCTTATGCAAGATCACAATGACGCCACAAAAATCCCCAGCATTTCATTTGTCAAAAAGACCCTTTTCTATACTAATCATATGCAGAAAAGCACTGCTCTTTCACAACACTGACACACGATACTCTGAGACACGTTAATAGTGTAACCATCAACTTAAATACCGTTCCATACCTTTTTCCCCGAGTCTGTGTGGACAGTGTTGTTCTCAGGGTCAAATTCTGCCACTTTGGACTTGACCCACGTCACCCCTGATGGTATCACACTCGCTGTTGGTCGCGCAGAGGAAGCAACCGTTTTAGCCCCTGCGCCAACTAACGTCCATATAGGCTGATAGTAATGCGTCTGGAATCAAAAATGCATTAAATGTCATGCTGAGTTTTGAAGAATTGATTAAAAGTCTCTTCTGCTCACCAAGGCTGCATATATTTGATCAAAAACAGTAAAAACTATTTAAAATAACTGTTTTACATTTGAATATATTTTAAAATGTAATTTATTCCAGTCTTCAATGTCACATGATCCATGTGAAATGCATTATTATTATTATTATCAATGTTGAAAACAGATTTTTTTTTTTTCAGGATTCTTTTATGAATAGAAAGTTCAAAAGAACAGCATTTATTTGAACTAGAAATCCATATTGTAACATAAATGTCATTACTGTCACTTTTGATCAATTTACAGTAATGTGTCCTTGCTGATTTATTTAAAAACAAACAAAAAAAGTCTTACAGACCCCAAAGCTTTTGAACGGTACATGTCCATGCGCTAAACAGGAACTTGTTAAACCTGAATCCCAGTATGTGACGTACGTGACGCCTCAAGAACAACAAGGCACACGGTGGTCTCTTAAAGGTGCAGTGTGTAACATTTTTGAGTATCTATTAACAGAAATGCAATATGACATCCATAACTATTTGTTCAGTGGTGTATAAAGAACTTACTTAATAAACCGTAATGTTTTTATTACCTTAGAATGAGGCATTTATATCTACATAGGCGCGGGAATCCCCTTCTATGAAGGTCGCCATATTGTGGCGTCATGTTTCTACAGTAGCCGAACGCGAACAAACAGCGTTACAGAGCGCGTTTCGTCACTACCTTGAAAGAGAAGCCGCAGGAAGCTAGAAGAAGCTAGTCATAAACACCGTGAGTAGTGACTTTTCCCTTGTCAGTGGTGTAAATATGTAGTTGGATTGTTTCATGTAACTTAATTCTTCTCCCTCGCTGTGTTATGGCTTTGCTATGTGGGGATAAATGTGCTGGTTACGTTCGTGAGACAGCTGATTAGTAGGCTACTCTTGTCATTGACCGTAAAACAGCTACAGGAATCACCAACCCGTCGATCTTGGAAGCATTTTAAGTCGATATAGTTTCAAAAATCAGAGAAAAAAAGCCTATTGTGTGTAGTAAGTGGTGTGTAGGGGACGCGGAGGCGCGCGCGCTGTTACAATCACGTCATTTTTCCCGCACGCACCTTTGGGCTCATGCGGACGCGTCGAGTTTAAACAAGGCTTTACGCTTTAACCAGCTCAGCCACAGTAACAGCTCATATTAGCCAGCTAAACTTTTACTACCCTGTTAGAAAAAATATATAGTTGCGCATAGTTTCATGTGGTTCTTCTCCCTCGCTGTATTATGGGTTTGCTATGTGGGGAAAATGTGCTGGTGACGTTCGTGAGACAATCAGCTGATTACTATTATTATATTATATATTAAGACCCTTCATCCTCACCTGAAACTTTATCCATGATGTGGTTTATAATGGACTGTGGTACAGAAACTTGGTTTACGCTGGCTATTCTCTGCTGTCTCAGACGACGATGTTTGTCCCGTTTTAGCCACCGTAGCTTAACGAAAGGGAGGTGTGAGCGGTGGGCTGAGCCCTTAGTGTAAACTCGCAACCGAACCGCTAGATGTCGCTAAAAATCACACACTGCACCTTTAAAGGAGCAGTTCAACTAAAAATGCTCTGCTGCATTATACCTCACTAGGCTCCACGATGGCCACGTTCTCTGCGCCAACCTTTCTTCTCAGGCGTGCGGCCATGGTTATGCCACCGCTCCCTCCACCGAGCACGAGAACTTTGTAGTGGTCTTTAGCGGCCAGCCCAGAGCTGGTGTGAATCTGTGAGTTCATGACAGAGAAAACTCTGCAGTACTGCCTGGACAACAGCAATAACGGTGGGTGTAGAACGCCTGCCATGCTGAGCACTGAGGGAAGAAAACCAGAGGGAAACATGCAAACAAGTTACAGACAAAAACAATCTTTGCAACTACCAGATACTAGTCCCTTTTTTTTCTTTTTTTTTTACAACTTAAAAGGTCATGGTAACCACAGTTAGGCAACTAATTTGGTTAACCAGTTGTTGATTTTTCTCTTAGACCACTTAAATCAATCAAAAAACACTGATGAACAAACTACAGAGAGAAATAAAAATATTAAATAAAAAAATAAAAATATTAATCAGGATGTTTTTACATTTTTTATATATATATATTTATTGTTTTATTTTGATCCCATTTTGATTAAGTTTTGATCCAATATCTTGTTCACATAAAATATTAGTTCCCGGTGAGAATATTCATCATAGCCAGCACACAAATCAGGAGAAAATTATACAAGAAACAGATATCATGGCCACAAGTTAAAGGGATAGTTCACCCAAACATGCAAATGTTGTCATCATTTACTCACCCTCATGTTGTTCCAAACCCTGTATGAGTTTTTATCTTCTGTTGAACACAAAAAAAGATATTTTAAAGAATGTTGGTAATCAAACAGTTGACGGTAGCCATTGACTTCCATAGTAGGAACAAAAAATACTATGCAAGTCAACGGCTACCCTTAACTGGTTACCAATATTCTTTAAAATATCTTCTTTTGTGAAGAAAGAAAATCATACAAGTTTGGAACAACCTGAGGGTGAGTAAATTATGACAACATTTTCAATTTTGGGTGAACTATCCTTTTAAGAATTAGTTGCCACGACTTAATAATTCATGGCCTTGTTTTATTCATTTGTTCCCTTGTTTGAATTTAGTTAAATCTCCAAACATATAACACTTTAAAGAGGTTGGGCTGACAGGTTCTCAAAAGTTTTGTTTGTGGTGATGTTCCCAAAAAGCATCTAAGACTATTGTGTAATCTAGTCTTCTTGTAATAATGTAAAATTGCAATCGTACTGTACTCTATAAAAATGAAAAGAATGCAAATAATAAGCTACATTTAGAGATCTTGCATGCATCTACTCGCCTTTTTATTTTCAAACCTGAGCGTAGAAAGAGAGTCCTCACGTCTGTTTGAAACACTGTGGTACATAGTCAAAGACATATTCACTATCATTCCAACCAAACACATCTTACAGTTAAACTAAAGCTGAGTCATGATACCTGGCATTTTATATGGATGTGGCTCAAACACTATTGAGCTGCCTACCTAGACAGCATTTTGTATGTCTCAAAACCAGTTGAACAGCCTCCCAAGGCGTTTTGGACATAATAGTTTCTAATCATTTCGTGAGCAGCCAATCTGAACAGTCTTTTTCTGTCTTTTCAGTCTATTATACTGTCTAGCAATCAAAGGACATTCCATTATCACTGACAAAACAGTCCCTTTTTGTTTTAAATTCCCATCAATAACATTTAAGCATGGAAATGTAGGATATATATGCTGACTACATAAGTTATATGTCTGCAATTATTATTTTTACGCTTCAAGTCAGCTGTATAGCCTACATGCGTAGTCAAATTGCTAACAGCTTTGTGTGCAGCCAGGATAACAATAAACAACATATTCCTATACACGGTGAAGAAGCAAATCCTTATTTTTGACACATATCAAACATTAAACTCGGGTGAAATAAGGTCTTACCAGAGTCAAAGCGATGTCTATATGAGACAGCTCTTGCAAGTGTCAATGATACAGTATCACTGCGGTTTGTTTTCCTGGTTCAGCTCAGTTTGAAGTATGGACTTTATTATTTGACAGTCAGTAACGTTGCGCGATGATGTAATCTGTGCATGTCATAAATCTTTATTCAAGCTAATTCTTATTTTATAGCGCTCGATCTATGTCCGTTTTTACGGTAGTAAGCTGGCTACTGTACGTGAACTTTCCACGCACGAGCAAACGAAAGTTAATATATGCCGCCGTAATCGTCCAGAAGAGGTCGCTGCATTTCCATCAAAGCTGCTCCTTATTATTTTTTATCAAACGTTACTGAATTACAGCACCCATCATACTGAAGACCAATAACATTAAATAACCTCACTAAAAACAGACTAATTAAAATCTCAGATAAATTAAATTATTTGTAATTATAATAACACTTAAGCTATAACATGTCTATACAAGTTCTTTTTCTTTCTTTTTTTTTACACAGATAACCCAAAAAGTTTTGAAAAGACGTTCCCAATAATCCCTGGCACCTATTGTAGGTTGGTATTATGGTATTACATTATATCAGGTAAAAATATCGACGGTTTATACAGTCAAATATTCAGACAGCAAATTAGCATGTTTTTGTATGCTATCATTAAAAATATATACAAATACGAATTGTTCTTAAATGAAAACCGATTGTATTTATTTATTCATTCACGGTTTGTTTACGTTTTGGTTTTAGCTGTAACCTTCCGCAAAACGGTTGTATATGCGTGCGCGCGCGCGTGAGAGCGCGAGAGAGCAGGAGGTGATTTAAGGAAAGGATTTGTCTAGTGTTTTCTCTGCTTAATTTCGTATGGACGATTTACTCCACCCTGTCTCCGTAGCAGAGCCATAAATGAATGGATGGAGCTTGTTTTCGGTAAGCGCTGTATGTTGTACATTGTATGTTGTGAATGATGGATCATGATAGAGTGTACACCGCATTTATGAGCGATGAGCGATACAGCATTTATGACTGTCTGACGGGCACGCGTTTCTTTCAATGACATAATATTGGCTTGTTATTGCATTCTGTATTAGATTTTATTCATAAAATGTCAATTTATTGTAATTATCGGTCTTATTTTACATCTGTGTGCCACTTAAGGTTGACCAATTGACTATATAGGCTTTCCATTATTGAGCTGTTAGGTACAACAACTGAGGTTACAGATTTTACCTTGGGTCTGCATGGCTATTTCGTCTATCTGGGCATTGAATAATGGTAATATATTGTGTATTCTCACAGTTTATTATAAATAAATATATATTATAAGATAAATACTATAAATTTCATATTACAAATATTTTAATATTTTATCAAATATATTTGATATATTGAATAAATTATATATCAAATTTATTTTATTTTTTATTTTATTTAAAATAAATATAAACTGTAATATGTGGATGATTCATTAACTTAATGAATACATACATATATATACTCATAACAATACATTTTGATTAAATTAGATGTCGATTATTTTTTTGTATTCAAAATATATCTAGTGTAATTGTTTGTGATGTGTAAGTGTAACTATAATTATTATTTGTATTATTATTTAAAATATATTTATTTTATATTTATATATTTATTTCATATAGCATAATGCATTTAAGAAATATTGCAATATATATATAGTAATGTGTAATTAATAATAATTGTTAATAATTTAAATATTATTATTGGGTATATAACAATTAATTTAGGTAAAATTATTTTTTTCTCTCGTTATCAAACGTTATGTATCCATATTTGGATTCATATTTATTAGCCTAGGCCTATATAATTTTGGCAAATTCCATAGTATTTTATAATACTATATTCTATACTCTCATTCCCTTGCAGATTTATTGATAGGTATAGAGGACAGGATTGTCAATATATGAGAGTCTACGGTCACTTTTGTATTGGAGCGTAGAGCTCTGCAGGCACGTTGGGTCAGTATGTCAGGCGTCTCTACTGCTTACAAACTTTGAAATACCAAACATGGCACATTTTGGAAGTCTTTCTTATTTCAGTTCAGGTCTTGGAGCTTTTATTAATGAGCTGATGATATATACACGTTCACATCTACATTCAGTATAATGTCCCATCTATAGAAGCCATTTCTATAAATGGTTTTGTCACGTAAAGCCCGCATGTGGCAGGACACTGCAGCTCTTCTCGGGATCACCTGTGTTTACTGCATGCCAGCATCAGCAACCCTGCAGTGTTCCCGGTGGAGAGTGTGTGTTCCCAGAGACCTGACGGGTTTCCTGGCTGCAGCTCCTCTGGGTTCTCATTAGGACGATGCGGGGGAAGATACGCTGTGTGCGTCAGACATTAAAAACAGCTAAAACTGTTTTCTACTTTAAAAGACAATTGCATTCTGGTGTGTGTTACTAGCTAATCAACTGCTATGCTTTCCAATCCAAGTAAACAGGCCTATATGAATTACAATGGCTTTATTGGAAAGTGTTTTGTTTGGGATGTCATTGTTGATCTGCCTCTTTGTATAAAATCTCTATTAATATGATCTTCAAACCAGCCAATTTAAATTTGATTGTTTCTATAAGGAAAATGATTCAATGGAAATGAACTGTTTGACTCACACTGGCTTCATGTTTTTCAGTGAACCCCTTAGGACCCGTCGGAGATGGCCTGATGTTATGGCAATTTGGAAGAAGGACGTTCGCATTGGTTAGTACAGTTGGACACAATCTTGCATATCTAAAAACACATACAGTAAACTCATACTGGCATTCATGTTTAGAAATGTTTTATACTTTATAAACTATTATCACCGGTGATACAAAGTGTAATTACAAAGTCATTACAGTCATGAAAATATAGTCACAGAAAATGTAATATATATATATTAGGGCTGTCAAATGATTCATTGTGATTAATCACATCCAAAATAAAAGTTTTTTTTACATAATATATGTGGGTGCACTGTGTAAAATTATTTTATATATATAAATACACACACATGCTTGTATATATTTAAGAAATATTTTCATGTATATACTGTATATAGATTTATATATAATTTATATTATATATAAATATAAATATTTTATATATAAATAATATTTATTTCTTAAATATACATGCATGTGTGTGTATTTATATATATATACAAAATAATTATACACAGTGCACCCACATATATTATGTAAAAAAAGCTTTTATTTTGGATGTGATTAATCACGATTAATCATTTGACAGCCCTAATATATATATAAATATGATGCTTTCTTTTGAGCAGTTACTTCTCTTTATCAGTACTTCTTGTTACTTCTGTTTAGCTTAACTCTTTAGGTTAACAGTTAACACAAAGAACCAGATAATTACAGTGTTTTGCAGTTCCCATTCTGTGAAACACAAGAACTGTTCTCCAAAACCATACTTAATTTCTGAATATAATATGTTTATTGTTAGCCACAGAATTCAACTACGCCATGTTTGAGCTGAGGTCTTGTGCTATGCATAGGTCTTGTTGCCTAGAAACCTTGATGACACCTTGCTCTTGTTTGTGTGCTCTTGGTTTCACTTGCACACAAACAAATCAAACTCGTTTTAATCCCCAGAAATAGTTAATCAGTGCTTTAAAAAGAAGGGACGGTTTGTATCCTGTGACATCACTCTCCTTTATTCTCTCATGTGCTGCTCCACAGAGATAAAGCAGACGCTTTGCTGCTATAGGGATGCTGACGTGAAGTGCACTACGTGTTTATGTGTGTGAGATTATGGGCAGGAAAAGGTAAACAGATCTGCCAATGACGCAAGGTTTTGCCTTGACCTTCGATAAACCACAGATCGTTTCTTGCCCTTGGGCGGCAGAGGCAGTTCGTCTTTTTATCTTTTTAAAAACACGATCTGGCCGTCTGGATGGAGATCACTTACTGCTCATAACTGCTGGGACATGAGTGTGAGACCTGCAGGTATTTTCCTTTTGTTTTTCACTTTTGTGTTGAGGTTAGCTGTTGTAAAATGCTAATGTTGCAAGTGGAAAGTTGGGAAGCCAGTGTTGTAAGAATGTTGCATGAGTTTTCATCAGTGTGAGTGATCACGTACACAAAAAGGAAGAATACACACGCCTCCATGTATTAGTCACTGAGGTCATTTAAACATTTTGTGCATGCTCGGTGTAGCCTACTGTAACACACTCGCACTGTAATTTCCATAATTGTTGAAATGTTTGTCAAGGAGCCCTTATGCAAATTCAAGAGGGGGAAACTTTATCCTCTATTCTTACAAATAAACAAGAACCAACATTTTTGTGACTTTAGCACATGTCTGTTAGCTTTATGCTAGTCAGAAAAATAAACTTTTAGCAGATGCACATGTTTAATTTAGTCTCTTCTAGGAAAACGACGCAAAAATATTGATGACTTACCTTGCACTCAAATTTGTAGCAAGTACGCGCATAGCCAGATTATTCTAACCGTTTACAAGGTGGCAACACTTTTCACAGTCAAAAAAGAAAGAGGTGAGAGCCGAGCCTAAAATAATTTTTTTTGCCACACCTGCCAATGCCCGCTGACTTCAAGAGGTGGTTGATTATGATTTCACTTGTCTAACTTTAGTTTGTGTGTAATGTTGCTGTTTGAGCATAAACAACATCTGCAAAGTTACAACGCTCAAAGTTCAAAGCATTTGCTTTTAAAGAAACCCTCCCGGGTTAGTGACATCACCAACCCTAGAATTTACATAAACCCCGCCCCCTGAACACGATTTATAGATTATCAAGACAGAATATGCTAATCAATGACTAGAAGATAACTACACAAAAGCTACATAAATTCATCAACTAGGCTAACCATTCAGAAATATCCTGTTGCATTCTACATGTTGTCACTTCTTCTTGAGTCTCTCCATCATTGACAGGATCTGACTCCGGTTTGAACATAAAAGGCGAAAAGGTTTTGAAATGTTCAGTGGATGTCTGTGTGAGGTAAAATGATGACACAAGCTGTTGAAGCTCCACTGTGCGTTTTTGCTCACCCTCAAAAAGTAACAACTTTAAAATGCTATTTTTAAAATATCTGTGGTGGGGTATTTTGAGCTAAAGCTTCACATACACACTCTGGGGACATCAAAGACATATTTTACATATTGTGAAAAGGGACCCTTTAAAGGTGGTATAAATCGCTTGTGTGGGAACTGTTGTAAGATGCATACAGAGTGACATGCTAGTGCATTCGTGTTACGTACTGTATTGCATGTGAAAAGACGTATGCGACAGCTTGAGCAGACTCACAAATGTGCTCTACTACAACAACTCTCCTCTTCTCAACATGGACTGCGTGTTCTCGGGGGCGGGGTTTATGTCAATTTTAGGGTTGGTGATGTCACTAACCCGGGAGGAATGTCGTGTAGTCCCTACCGGCCGTTTGTTGTAGTCCTTAAAAAACTATTTCTTTAAAAGCAAATATCTTCCTTTGCTTTGAACTTTGAGCGTTGTAACTTTGCAGATGTTCTTTATGCTCAAAAAGCAACATTACACACTAACTAAAGTTAGAAAAGTGAAATCATAATCAACCACCCCTTGAAAAAAATTACCAAAACTTTTGATGCTAGTGAAAATGCTTGTTTCCGCCACAGAATAAAAAAATAAAAAAGGTAATTGCGACTTTATATCTCGCAATTCTGACTTTATAACATGCAATTGTGAGTTTATATCTCGCAATTCTGACTTTATATCTCGAAATAAAGTCAGAACTGCAAGATGTACTGTACTGTAAACTCGCAATTGTGAGATAAAAATTATAATTTTTACTAGTTGAAATAAAAATGTTAACATTAAGAATTTGATTTCTATGAGTGATATCAAGAATTCATGTTTTTACTAGTGGAAATGTAATTCCTGATATCAAAAATAGCCATTGTTACTAATTAAAATCCAATTTCTGATATCATGGATTAGCATTTTAACTAGTAAAAATGTAATTGTTTATATAAAGAATTCATATCCTGGGAATGAATAAAAATCAAAACGGCTTGCCATACAGTGAGACCCAGTGAGCGTTCAAGTTTGGCACAGATGTCTCCCATACACAAATACACAAATGTCTTGGTGATTTAAACTAGTTTAAAGCCAGATGAAACAGCGATGACATTCTTAACAACACTGATATGGAAAACAGGAGAAACATTGAGCCACAACGATAGTTAGAAGGCTTTCAATCCATAAGTCACCAATATTTACCATGATTTACTGTAGTAAAACTAACTTAAACCATGGGATTGTGGCAAAAATGTGGGATATTCATATTGAATGTTTTTATATTATTAATGGAGACATTAAATTATTATAGAGTAATGGACTATAATAACAGCATTTTTTTGTTTGTTATTAAGCTATAGCGATTTTTGTGCATTATATTAATGTCTTTAGGCTACTTTTTTTCATAAGAAATTTCATAGAAACAATATAGTTACTATTTACCATGGTAGTTAAGTGCAATGTGTGGTTTTACCTGTGGTAAACATGATCCAAATACTATGGAAGACCACATTTTACCCTATAAAAATTAGGGATGCACCGATATAAAAATTTTGGCCAATACCGATAATTCTTTATATTTGAAAATCTAAATCCAAATTTACTAAAGCCTGATTACAAAAACAAGTCTCATCATTAAAAGCCACGTCCCATGCACACAATTATAATGTTCTAATCATAATTTTATGTAGCCTATATGACGGACTCGGACTTAACTGTTGCACGCCACACCCATGCATTGTAGCAAAAAAGTTGTACAAACTAGAGTTGAGGTTTTTCTGCTAAAACTACAGGTCTTTAGCAGAAAAACCACAGACTCATTTTACATGACTTCTGCATTTCTTTTGGTTTGGCAAAGTTTAACATTCTCAAAAAAAACACTCAACCCTTTATCAGAATAGGTCAATCATTTCTGCGGTAATATGAATAGGTTCATTCCTGCTACAGCTTTGTGAAACATGAGAATTGCTCAGGTGCTACAACCATCACCAACCATTAATAATTGAAGAGTTTCCACACCCAGAGATGCAGCAGATGAGCTTACACTCAACACTCTTTGTACAAATTTGCCCCCATCACACCAATGACACATGGCAAAAAGACACATACAACGTGCCTAAACTCTAAATGTGCTTCAATGGTTCAGGTTCTTGAGTTAAGCTACGGTTCGGTGCAGATTCTGTATCAGTATATTGGATCCGTGCATTCGGTCTTAAAGTGACAGCAGCCTAATAAACCTGCTGCTGCTGTTTTAATTGTTGATCAAACAACAAAAGACAAAGAAAAAAATCTCTCACTGCTCTTGACTGAATACCTTTTGCAACTTTATTAAGGATTAATCTATATTTAATTTATACAGTGAAGATTTATATTTGATTACTTTGTTCAATTTCTATACCGAAAAACTACTGTCAGACCTACCTGAAAAACCTAAAAAGTACTGTTTATTTCATTTGTATCTTTGATCTACTGACTGTTTGTTTACTTGTCTTTAATAATGTTTTATATTTATATTAGTTAGGCTATAAGCTTGTTTCCGCCACAGATTACAGCATTTTAAAAGATAATTCCGAGTTCTTGATATCTGTAATTGTATTTTCACTAGTTACATGTCACCATAGGCTGCCATTCAGATTCAATTGTTGATATCAATAATTGATTTCTTACTATTTCACATATCAGAAATACTAGTAAAAATCATAATTTTTGATAGGAATAGGAATTTTTCCCTCATCTTCTAGTCCACCAGGCAAAAATGGTCAGTTTGATCATTATTCATGTCAGAAGCGCAAATAGTGTGGTAAGGTCACTCATTTGGTAAGTCTTGCGAACAGTTCCTGTTCAGCTCATGTGGCTGTGAACTGGCTGTGAACGTCTGGCTGTGAACGTCACGTTCAGCGGTACTTGAGGAAAGTCTGGAGTGACTGCAGTGCAACTCAGGCCATGATATAAAGTGACCCTCGAGTCAGCAAAATATAATCTGTACTCCAGCCCAGATCACCGAATTTCGATCGATTGAGATAGATTATGTTTCACACCACCATGATGTTATAGTAACACAAAGAACATCGTACAGTAAATCCTCCTGCGGTTGAACGGTACATCCAACATCTTCAGCTATTGAGTCACAGACTATAAACATATGAGATACTATGAAAAAGATTGAGGTTGAGTGTGCATAATGTTGTGCTGAAAGTGTCCATGTTATTGTAAGGACTTGTAACTTTTCTTACATTTATGGTAAAAGTTTTTTATAAAGTTTATTGATAACCAGCTTAACTTAGCCTATTTTTAGCCTATTTCATATTCTGGTGTCTATATTAGGCTAGTGTTTATTGCTAGAAAATTCTGGAAATTTCACTAATTAAGGTTTTATATTGTATTTAAGACAGTGTAAAGAATAACCTCAAATAAAAAGCTATTTTTCTGATCGTTAGCTCGTCCTTTCATGTGTCCTTATAATCTTTAATCAAAATAACTTCCCCCTCCCTCAGCAGCAACATCTCTTCTCTGATGATGTGTTTAATGGTGTGAGGGCGGGGTCAACCTGTCACTCACATGAGATCCACCAATAGCAAACCACAACCATCCAATCAATTCCCAATGGACAAAACCAAGCCCCGTCCAACATTTTTTTCTGGTTGGAGAAGCCATTTCACTCGGATATACATCACACTAGCGTATAAAAGACTATCGCAACTTCCGTTTCATGCTAACTTGTCTGTAAAGATATTTCCCAACAGTGTTGTTCATTCCTTTATGTCTCAAACAT
The DNA here is from genome assembly GCF_029890125.1 of Rhinichthys klamathensis goyatoka. Taxonomy (NCBI): domain Eukaryota; kingdom Metazoa; phylum Chordata; class Actinopteri; order Cypriniformes; family Leuciscidae; genus Rhinichthys; species Rhinichthys klamathensis. The sequence goes on from NW_026606752.1 coordinate 2,424,824, forward strand.
TTTTAATGAGCAAAGAATAAAAGAGCAACTTCAGGAACTTCAATAAAATATTATTCTAGGTTTTCCGAAACCAAGTATTGTGTTTATAATGCCAGACGCCTCCCTAACTCCTCAGTTTTAGCTAGTAAATGATTAGGAGTAGTTTTATGCTAATAAGCATAAGCCCTTCAGGCGATGAAATTCCACAGACGGGACACGTCTCAATCTCGCGCACTCACAGACAAGTGTAGGCAACGTCTGCTGCCTTCCACAAACTCGCTGCCCAACAGAAAGCAGACTATGCAGCGCTTCATGGTTTGTTAATGACTCTGTAATTTGATTTCCACTAAAGTTAGGGTTTAATCTAATGCCTGAACGTTTGTCTGTGCCACTCGAAGAATGACATTGCAAACAGGCAATGGCGCTGCGATGGCTATGGATGTTAGTACCAGGGAGAGGAGGCTGGAACCCACGCTCGAAATCACCCGGACAAGGTAGAGCTTCAAGGACTTGTGGGGCTGGGAGGGCGAAATGATAAACGGGGAAATATCCTGGAAGAGCTGGATTACATTTATGGAAACTTCTCCCAGGAGATGTTTGATTTCTAAGAATCAATGATAGGTTCTCACTTACACTCTTTCTATTTTAACTTCCCTCATTTGCTGAGTGACCGATGATGTCATAGGCATCGCTCTTGAGACATCGCTGTTAGTGGCTTTTGAAAATATCGAGTCCATTTATGGCTCCTCGCTCACTTCCAGAAACAAAGTAAGAGGAGATTATGAGGAGTATCTTTTTAGTGGACAAACTAATCCAGACTGACATTGAGATACACTTTGGATCTTGGTTTTGGGTGTTAGTGCATGTTGTTCTGAAAGTTCACGTCTGTTGTAGGATTCTATGGAAATGTACTTGATGGTGCCTCATGCGTTTCTTTCCAATAATTTACTAAACTTAACTTCTGTTCAACTCTAGAGGAGGAACGACATGTTCGAGCCAACGATCGGGACTACAATGAGAGGTTCAGTTACGCTGTAAGTCTATAAATGTCTTTTATTGGTGACACTTTACAATAAGGTCCCATTAGTTAACATAAGTTAATGCATTAATGTGCAATACATTTGTCACAGTATTTATTAATCTTTCTTAATGTTAGTTACTTCATGTTACCTCAGTTCCATTAAATAATATTAACAAATGCAACTTTTTTTTATTTTAATAATGTATTGAATGGATTGATTTAAATTAACATTAAAGGTACAGTAAGCAATTTTTGAGAAACACTGTTGATTAGGGGTGTAACGATTCATTCGTTTTCTCGATGCATCGATTACAAATCCTGACGATGCATATGCATCGATCTTGAAACATGTATTTCGAATTGTGAATCGTTTATTTCGGTCAATATTCGATTTAAAATGCTAAGAATCGAATAATTTGCGATTCTATATCGATTCAGTGCTTTAAAACATAAAAACAGTCATTAAATGACTACATGCGCGAATTAATGAGGCGTTGTGCGGCGTCATTTCGCGTCCTCACAGCTCTCACATACTCGCTGCACTCTTTACCATCTTTCACTGGATTTCGCTCGCGCTCGGTCCCATATAGCTCTCATCTACAGATTTTTGAGCAGTCCATGTTTGAGCTCTCCTCAGGACAGCCATTGGTGTTCACATGAGCAGATGACAGCTCTCTATCGAGAAAGCAAGCCATTGATAAAGCTGCCATATCATTGCGCGGTCACTGCTATGAAACAACGCGTTCGTTGCGTGGAAACGTCACCGTTATTTTCTTTAAGATAAGATACTGAAGTTTTACGGAAATGGGTCATACCCGTCCTGAGCAGTTAAAGTAAAACCCCACTTATTCAAGGGTGCGCATTTATTAGATGGAAAGAGAAAACGTATAATAGGTGTCTAAAATGTACACCGATTAATCATGAATGATGAATGAAATGTAACTTAATGTCGTTAAACTGAACTGATGAAATAACTACAACATTAATTACACTGAAATAAGAGCGTGTGGTTTATCCATCAATCAGATGCGCATTAAAGTTGCATTCGTAATCGTTAATATAGCACAAGTAGACAGCCGGCGCGTTTTCTTTCAGAATCACAAGGAAAATGTTCAGTCGGATAAAGAGAAAACAAAGAGTATAGCTATTCCATGAGGAAACGTTAGTTAAGGTTTTAGTTGGGAAAGTTCATGGTATTTTTAGTCTCACAATGGAAGGATGTTTAATGTAGGAACACTTTAAGGTTGTGTATCCATTCCTACAAAATAGTTAGCATGATGAACTATACTTTTAAAGCCTTTTTAAATCTTGGTTTACATTTTTACAAATGCTAATTTATAGGCTTTGGAAATATTTTTTATAAGAATAGATTCATTAAAAACTAACATGAACTAACGTTAACAATAGACAAAATGTCGTTGTTGTTTTTTTTCTTTCTTTTTTTTTGTTCCCACTCTCTGACCCCCGAAGCCAGCTGTATAATTCACACCCTGACTAAGACCCATTGGGGGAAGCATTTAAATAATCCTATGAATGCATATAAAAAATTAAGAATCGAATCGAATTAATCGAATCGCATCGAATTTTAATGTGAATCGCATCGAATCGAATCTTTCTGAATTTGCAAAAATCGTTCTTGAATCGAATCGAAAACCTATGAATCGTGAATCGAATCGATTCACTGCCTACCCAAAGATTCACAGCCCTACTGTTGATATTTGAAATCAGCCTAAACAAACACACCCCTCAGTTCATTGCTCCGCCTCCAAAATGCACAAACGCAATGCAGGAGTGGATGTCTCTTTATCATAGCTGAAGTGAAGCTAAATGTGATGCAAACGATTGGCAAACGATTGACAAGGATGAACAAAAAAATTAACATACAGTACACTAGAGTAAATTATATACAAGCAAGAGTTGGTTGTTAGTCGCCAGCAGCACAGCAGCCCCAGACAAACAATGACATTCAAAACTGTCATGTTACTATAGTTAACATTACAACAACAGCAGATCTTGTTTCAGTGAAACATAGAGAAAAATTAGAAAAATATAGAATAGAAAATAGAAAGCTTTTCTAATATTAACACGGGTCCTAAATAGGGATGTGACGGTGAGGATATTTTCACACCGGTTAATCGACGTGTGACGACACCGATAATACCGGTATCACCGGCGGGGGCTTTTAAATCGCTAATTTAAAGGCAAATGTAAAATGCGCGCGTTTGCACGGGCATGCATAATGGTGGTCGTGCGGAGCAACACTGTTTTGTTATTGTGCGCTGAATTGCCGCTAATTTGAAAACGAAACAATTTTTTTTTTTACATCGTTTATAAAAAGCTGGTGCAGCAGTGTGCACTTCATTTTCTTTTAAATTAGCCTCAATTCATCCTTCGCAGGGAGTTTGATGCGATGTGACAAATCAAAATCCACCGTTTTTGTCCGACAAAGCAGTCAGGAGAGTTAGTAGATTAACGTCAGTGGATTTGAACTTGTCTTTAACTGAGGCAATCTCTCACGACACATTAGAGCCACAAAACGGTAGGCCTATTTATTGTTTCATTTTCTTTGACTGACCAAATTTGAAAGTTGAGACAATTTGTTTCATATTAAATATTACCTGCTCTGTCCTGTCTGTCAGTGCGTTGTCAGTGTCCCTATAGGCTACGTGAGTTGCACGTATAAAATGAAGTTAACGAACAACCTCGATCCATCAGGAAACGCCATAGGTCGCTGAATATCACTGCGCTTCATGAAGAGTTTTTCTTTTGCGTGAAAAAGCCATTCGCCGGAGATGTGTTAAAAGATAGCGGAGTGCATTCATGATTATTAGGCTATACCGGTTTAATAATCCTCCTGGCTCCGGGTCTGAGTGAGTCATTTACTCTCTTACCTTTGTTCTTTGATTAACATTAATGACACTTTAAGACCAGCTGCTGCTGCTGACAGAGACGCGATCGACACGCGTCCCATTTTCTCACAAATCTCTACGTTAATTTAAGACTTTATTTAAATAATTTAAGACTGCTCTTAAGAGGACACTCGAGAAAAAAACGGACATTTTGGCATAATTTGTGTGTTAGGGTTTGTTCAAGCCCGAAAGAGAACTCGATACTGACGCGCGTCTTTTCTGTGGGGCGCGCGCGCGCTCGTGTGTGTGTGTTGGCACTGCGGGACAGCGCGGTCTCTTTAGTCTTGTCGCGCTTAAAAGCATTCACATTAATAAGAGCGTGATCATACAACGCTAGTCAACGGGTGACAGAAAAAAACGGATACTGCGTAATTGCGTTAAATATAAATTAGGCTATATAAATATATATATATATACATATATATATATTTTTTTTTTCGGTGTCACGGTGGGCAAGTGATGAAACCGGTGTTGCGACTGAACACCGTGTAACACCGGTAACACCGACTACCGAAGCAAGCCTAGTCCTAAAGCCCTTCCCCGATCACGACCCTTCTTTTTCCAGTGATATTCCTCTGAGCTTTTCTCTTTTGTAATGTCTCTCAGCCATCTCTCTTTCTACAGTCTTCTTTAAATCTTCCTCTTGCTCACTCTCTCTCCTCCCACCTCATGAGTGAACACACCCCCTGCTGCTGATTGGCTACAAGTGCGTTGTGCTGCTTGGTCCAATCCACTTTCTCAGAAATTGCTTACTGCACCTTTAACTGAGATTAATGAATGCTTAACAAGTTAGTTCATTATTCATTCAAAATAAGTGATTACCTACTACTGTTCACCAGAGAATCTTGAAAAAGATGGTTTCGACAAAAAAATTAAGTAGTGTTAAACACAATAAATGTTGAAAACATATCAGCAAATCAGCACATGATTTCTGAAGGATCTTGTGACACTGAAGACTGGAATATTGATGCTGAAAATTCAGCTTTGATCACAGGAATAAATTACATTTGAAAATATATTGAAACAGAAAACAGTTATTTTAAATTGTAATAATATTTCACAATATTACTGTTTTTACAGTATTTTGGTCAATTAAATGCAGCCTTGGAAAGCATCAGAGACTTCTAAAATGTTTAAAAACCCTAATGTTCAAAAACAGTAAAAAATCTTACCACTCCAAACTTTGACCAGTAGTGTATCTTTAAAGCACTTGGGTCAACTTCTTTTGTTTTAAAATGTGCTGTTGAAAGAAACTTTTCTTGTATTGTAATTGTCAGTTAGAATTAAAATTCAAAGTTAGAATTATTTTCTTTTCTATGATTCTTTCTCAGGACAATTGCATCAAGACAGCAAAATACAACGTTTTCACCTTCCTGCCCATTAACTTGTTCGAGCAGTTTCAACGTTTTGCGAACGCCTACTTCCTAGTACTGCTGATAATGCAGGTTTGCCAGCCTTTTAAGGTCACTTATGAAATTACTGAAGGCCTCATAAATCTGGGCCCTCATTTATAAAACGATTTGATCCTGAATTTCATGGATTTGGTTCTACATTACACTGAAAATGTTGTTATGCGTATGGCAACTGGCAATGTCGTTCCAAACCTGTATGACTTTGAAAATATTTTGAAAAATGACTTTTTTGTCCATAAAATCAAAGTCCCTGTGGTCCATTGTTGGTTTGGACCCCTCTGACTTTCACTGTATGGACAAAAACTGTTACGTGGATGAAAGGAGATGAACCCAAAACAGACAGAGTGCAACGAACAGGGGGTTTATTGGAACAAAACAGGAAAACAAAGCCCACGAGGGGGCAAAACACGACTAGGACAAGGAATGGATGGCAGACTAGACTAGACAATGACAGTACAATAAACTGACAATACTTCAAATAAACGTTCACAAAGACAAGACTCTACACTAAGTACTCACGGGTAATAAATGGCAAGGTATAGCAACAAAAAGCGATCTGACAACATTCAGCATAGATAAAGCAATGAACCGACACAAGACAGCAAACACAAGGGGATTAAATACTAAGAAACTAACGAGGGGAACAGGTGACGCTGACAAGGCAATCATGACTAAACACGGATAACAAGGGGGCGGGGTTACAAGACGAGACAACACAAGCACATGGCCAAACAATTGGCCATGCGCTTGTACACAAAACATTGGTTCTGTCATGATCCTGCCACAAGACTAAGAATAATCAATAACATGATGGCAGAATCATGACAGAACCCCCACTTTAAGGAGCGGCTACCAGACGCTCCTCAAAGAGACACTAAGCACAGGACAAGACATAGACAAAAACCAACAAAACATGGAAAACACTAATAACGGCATACATGAATAAACAATAACAGGGTTGGGATGGAACAATAAAAACATCAAGCAAGGCAGGGGAGGTGGAGGAATAACAGAGTTCATGGGGGGTGGTCCAGGGAGGATGGGTGTGCTGGGGTTCTTAGGTCCATGGGGTAATGGCAAAGAACGAGGAATCCGGGCAGGCTTGGAGGAAGACAAACGAGGATGGGACTTGGGCGAAACAGTCCGGGGTTTAGTGGTGACAAGGGGAACAGTCCGGGGACCAGTGGCGACAGGGGGAACAGTACGGGAACAAATGGCGACAGGGACGAACGGGGAAACAGTCCGGGGATGAGACGTGACAGAGGAGACAGGGGAAACGAACGGATGACCGGAGACAGCAGCAGGTAGTGGAACAGAGACAAGGGGATTAACAGGTGGTAGGGGGGTGGGAACAGGAACAGAGCTCCCAGAGGTAGACCCAGAATCAACGCTCCAGAACTCTGATTCAGTGACCGCCATGGGCTCTGAAACTGTACCCTCAGCGGCAGGCTCGGGTGCAGCGCTCTCGGCGGCAGGCTCGGGTGAAGCGCTCTCTGTGGCAGGTGCGGGGACTGAGGGCGAGACAGGACGGACAGGGACTTCGAGGATCTTGGCTAGACACGACAAATACTCAGACAGGGTCCTGGCAGCTATGATGACAGGCATTTCATGTTGAGATGAAACAGACTGTAAAACTGCATCAGCCGCTCGATCGGCCGCGGCTCTCACGGCATGCTTCACTGGAGGCTTGGGCGATTCGGACGCCGGCTTCACTGGAGGCTTGGGCTGTTCGCCGGCAGGCTTCACTGGAGGCTTGGGCTGTTCAGACGCTGGCTTCACTGGATCAGACCTCACCCTCTCAACCGCGGGCTCAGGAATCAGGCTTCCAGCAGCAGATACAGGACAAGCGCTCACAGATGCCACCTCAGAAACAGTGGTCACAGCTGCAGACTTCGGAACAGCGCCTAGAGCTGCAGCTTCCGGAACAGCGGTGGCGGCTGCAGATACAGGAACAGCACATACTGGTGCAGCTTCATTAACAGCACTCGCCGCAGCAGACTCAGGAAAAGACGGCGATGGGGAACAGGAAGCTCCCTTCTTTCTCCTCTTCTTCTTTGGCCGCGGGACAATGGTCACAGCAGGGCTCGCGACCGGCTGGCCGGGCTCAACAGAAGACGAAACGGGAACAGGAAAGACCACTTCTGGTTGGGTGAGCTCAGATGACGATGACTCCGAGGGGGAATCCCAAGAAACCCGTCTCCCTCGTTTACCACGGAGGTCAGCGGGTGTGGAAGACGCCTCTGGAGTCGAAATGAGGTGAGCTTGGTTCTCCTTCGTGACCACCGCTAATACGCGACCCTCTGGGATCACTGGCAGCGTGCCGGGTGAAGACGATATAGTGGGAACCTGCGAATCCTTCCTCGACAAGCAGGCCACCATATCCGGGAACGGGCGGCGAACCAGACTCTCCCGTTCAGCCAGGGGAGGCAGAACATTTAGACCCGCGATGAGGTAGCGATTTACTAGAATCTCAGGCAAGAAGAACCGCCTCTCCTCCGCAACCCGGGCGTACTGTCTCAAGGTCCGCTCACCCTGGGAAGGAAACGGAAGCTTTCCATTCCTGGAATCGGAAATCGCCTCCCGCCACCAATATACAAGATCGTCCGGATGATCGTCAGGCATACTGTCTGCAGGGTTCTGTTTTGGTCAGTTCATTCTGTTACGTGGATGAAAGGAGATGAACCCAAAACAGACAGAGTGCAACGAACAGGGGGTTTATTGGAACAAAACAGGAAAACAAAGCCCACGAGGGGGCAAAACACGACTAGGACAAGGAATGGATGGCAGACTAGACTAGACAATGACAGTACAATAAACTGACAATACTTCAAATAAACGTTCACAAAGACAAGACTCTACACTAAGTACTCACGGGTAATAAATGGCAAGGTATAGCAACAAAAAGCAATCTGACAACATTCAGCATAGATAAAGCAATGAACCGACACAAGACAGCAAACACAAGGGGATTAAATACTAAGAAACTAACGAGGGGAACAGGTGACGCTGACAAGGCAATCATGACTAAACACGGATAACAAGGGGGCGGGGTTACAAGACGAGACAACACAAGCACATGGCCAAACAATTGGCCATGCGCTTGTACACAAAACATTGGTTCTGTCATGATCCTGCCACAAGACTAAGAATAATCAATAACATGATGGCAGAATCATGACAAAAACAGTCCAAAATATCTTCTTTTGTGTTCTGCAAAAGAAAGAAAGCCATGCAGGTTTGGAACGACATGAGGGTGAATAAATGATGACAGAATTTTTATTCTGGGGTAAACAATCTCTTCAATGTTATACAACATTAATACTCTGTTGTGTGTTCTAGTTAATTCCAGAAATCTCATCTCTTTCGTGGTTCACCACCATTGTGCCTTTGGTGTTGGTTCTTGCTATCACAGCTGTCAAGGATGCTACTGATGACTTTGTGAGAATCTATTCTTGTCCTGTTTATCTTTACAACTCTGAACACTGCATTCAGAAAGGTAGACCACTGTTTGTGGGCTGCCTGAAATAAGATAAACCGATGTTTGTTGTAATTAATCCGTTTTGGATTTTAGTTCCGCCATAAAAGTGATCAACAAGTCAACACCCGGCAGTCTCAGGTACTCATCAAAGGAAAGTAAGTGCATTTATGCCACATATCAGCATTTTCTGCTGTATGTCTTGCTGTTGAGACACAGTTTTTGAATTGTAAATGCTTTAAGAGATGTTTAGGAAATTAATAACGATTGACACATGAAAATATCTCTCTTTCAGACTGCAGATTGAAAAATGGATGAATGTAAGAGTGGGTGATATCATCAAACTTGAGAACAATCAGTTTGTTGCTGTAAGTTTGAATCTTTTGCTAATATATACAGCCTAACAAACTAACTTTAGTATGGCAAATATAATAAATATAGCGGATATGGTAATCACATCTTGTGCGTTGTACTAATCACGATCCAAAGAGTTAAACAACATCAGACATATTATTTTATGCCAATTGCTTCAAAGCTTATGAGCAGATTTAACCCTAATTTATAAACTTTAATTGTCTAAAACTGTTCTGAGACTGATTCATTTCAATTAGTGAAACTATGGTCAAGATCCAGATTCGCTTCCAAGTATGTCTTTAAGGTCAAACTAATTAGTTTCTTTCTTTTTTCATTGGAATGAAATAATTAATTATACTTATAAAAACTGGTCTGAAGATTATCAGTCAGTTTTGCTTAAAAAGAAATGTTGTTAACAAAAAAAGTAATTAGGCTAATGCAATAAGCCAATAATATCTTTTGTCATAACCTAAAACTGAAAAATGGCCAATATTAAAATGTATTCTATTTATATTATTTTGTCTATATAAATATTATAAAACAAAATATATAAAAATAAAACACTAAAAGCTAAAATAATAAATAATGAAATAAAAAAAGATAACTTTATATATACAATATTTTCTCTCTAAACTCTATGAAAATAATATTATAATAATCAGGCAGAAATTGTGTTTTTGTGAGTGTATTAATTTTTTAATTTATAGAATTTAGTAGCGTCCATAGATTAAAATAACTTAACTAAATGTAATGAAATTAAAATATTAGAAGTTTGGGGGTGAATTAAAATAAGAAATATCTTGATTTTTAGTGGTTTTAGCTTATTTTAAAGTTTTGTTTTGTTTTTTTATTTGAAAAATTGAAAGCAATCTTGAGGACCCCTTAGCATTTTTTTAAATCCCCGGTTGAAAGTTTAAAAGTTATTTGCATAAAGGTAATTGAAAATTTGGTGGCGCCAGAGGGTTGCAGAGGCAGATCTCAAAATTGCCATCACGAATGTTCATTCCTTCCCCAATCACTGCACCAAATTTTTTAACGTTTTACCATATGGTTATATTGGCTGCCATAGACAACCAGCCAGCAGCAGAATAAAAACTTACAAACTTTGGCACCTAAATACAACAACTATACCATCAAATTGACAGAAAAAGATTTTTGATGATCCCAATATGACTGGCATTATCTGCGGACTTTAGTAGATGATAGCACTGTTTTGTAAAGAGTGGAGTAGACTCATCCAGCACATGATTTATGGGTTTTGCACAGCTTTCAGTGTCCGCTCTCTCTCCTGTGTACAGGCTGACCTTCTCCTCCTCTCCAGCAGTGAGCCCTATGGACTTTGCTATATCGAGACTGCAGAGCTAGATGGGTGAGATGTTTTCTGTGAAATGTGTGTGGTGGCGCTTATATTGCGGGCTTCACTTCCCTTTGGACGTGCTCAACATCCAGCACAAGCATCTCAAATTCGATTTTGTGACTGACTGTATAGCAGTGAGAGTACGACACGATCATGAGCTTCTTTCATTCTATCAATTCTTTCCAATTCCAACAGAGAAACCAACCTGAAGGTGCGCCAAGCCTTGACTGTAACCTCAGACCTCGGGGACGATGTTGCCAGGCTTGCAGACTTTAATGGTAAAGCTTTTATTCAAACACACACACACCATTAATGCACCATCAACAGAAATGAACTTGAGTCAACACGAGTAAACATAAACACTTATTGCATCCGTCACATCGATTAGATCGATCTCTGTGGCTTTCTCTCGCGGAACCTTTGGTATGCTTGTGTATTTCTTTCGCAGGAGCGATTGTAATGAGATTTTGTAGTGTTTTCGCTTGGATTCCATTAAAGTTGTAAGTCCGTCTAATTTGATCCAATGGCGGCATTCAAATTAGCGGTGGAGGTCTCAATGCGCGTTCCGTCTCTTCCAATGGCAAAGGGATTTTTAATTAAATGCAACACATTTATCTTATGTATTAACTCGTTTCATCTGACTCCATAAAATGAAAGTGTTTTTCAATGATATCTGTGCATCATTAAATATACGTTAATGTTTGACTATTCCTTTTAACTCCAATGAAAATAAAGTCAAAGTCTGTTAGAATAATCAAATATAACAATTTATTATGTCAGGTAAAAGTATTATGCCAATTTCATAATCAGTTCAAAGATCATCAATACAAAACATCAAACTGATAAGAGAAATAGATGCAAACCCAACATTTAAGAACTACATGAGCTAACCTCACGGGCTGATCTGAGATACAGAAAAAAGCCCTGAACTCTCCGTTGCATTTCATTATATATCCAGACCTCCTTTGATATGTAATTTATAGGGCTGTCAACTTTAGTCGTTTAGTCGACTAATCGGTCGATGCCGTCTTGGTCGACTGACATTCTTATTGGTCGACCAGTTGCATTTTTTTTTATTTTTTTTTACCAATAGAAATAAATTTTCAATGATTTACTCCTTTATATTTATTTCTTTATAAGCAGTTATATATTACTGTATTCTAAATATAATTAGCCTATGGTTTATCCCCAACTTTAAATGCTTTAATTTAGGCTATTTTGTAACAGCGCCACAGTTTAGCGCACACACATAGAACACTCGGTTCGCACCTAGCTGTGGCTGCGCTGCGCTGCTGCTTCGTGCTCAGTAAGGTAGGTAGGTAGTTCAGCTGTATTCATTCAGTTAGAACGCTACTTGTTTCGGTTATGTTTTTATACACTATATGTTTTTATCTCGATGCGGCGTGGACGCACTTGGAAAAAAAAAGAGCGCGACCGCGTTGCTTCCATCATAAGCGCGCACACACGCGCCTACATTTGAAATCGAACTTGAGCGCGCAAAAGACGTGAGCAGTCCCTTTAACGGCTTTATCACGCTGACTCAATAGATTGTGTTTTCCTGATATGTTTTTGTTTTTATTTGTACACTTGACACGTTTGAAAATAGCCTAAATAATGTAACAAAACGAAAATAAACCTATATGCGGTCCTACAATACAGCCTATTATTATTAGGATTGTAGGCTCTTTGTTTTTTTGTGTGTGTTTGTTTTAAAACTCCTAGATCGGCTGGACAAAAGTTAACCCATAGCTTTGAAAGTAAAGAAGAATATACAGCCTGTATAAACGAGAGCTTTTGTTAGGATTTTTCATTGTGGCAGATAGCAGTTATATATTTTTGTAGCGTGTGGTGTGGTCAGGTGCGCGATTGTGACTGTTACTATAGACCTAGGACAGTGCTCCTCACTTTTTGCAGTTAAAAAAAATCACTTAATTTTCAAAGAATTGTATTATTATAGTTTTATGTATTTTTATGTTTTTCGTTGTTGTTTTATAAATGCTCTATGACAATTGTTAAAAAACGTTCAATCAAAACATTGCGTTTTTTTTTTTTTAGTCGACTAATCGTTGTGCAGGACAAGACTTTGGTCGACTAAGGATTTCTTTGGTTGACTACAGCCCTAGTAATTTACTGTGGTCCCCTCCCCAGACTTACTGGGGCTAGAAGTTGACCATTTGCTAAGAACAGTGGAAATTAGCATTCATGAATTTACACCTTTGGGAGTGCCTAGAAATCACATTCTTTTGTGTGCCAGTTATTCCTAAATTCTTAAAAACCTTATTTCCTTTGTTTTACTTATTTGGAAATGAGACATATGTACCAGCCACCCTGAGACCTTTAAAATGATACTAAACACAATACTCAATGATAATCATTCACATTAAACCATAGATATTCTTATGTGAGTTTTTATGTGTCACTGTGAGAGTGGGGGATGTGGGGAAGAAGTGTGTGTGTGTGTGAGAGAGTTCAAATGTTAATTTGCCAAGGTCCTTTGTCTCAATAGAACATGTGGTCAGATATTTTCTCTTCAACAAGTTTTACAGTCTTACAAAGTTTATCTAGAGCGAAGCCCATGCATTCGTGAAATTGGAAAAAAATAATATTGGCTATAGTACTATTTCCAATGCTTCTAATTAGGATTAGGGATTTGAACACACTCATTCCATATTGTTTGTAATACAAACATGAGCGATAGTTCAAATTATATGGCTTTTATGGGGTGCTTTTAATTTAGTGTTTAAACAAACATCAAAAATCCCCTTAAAATCCCATTAAATGAAGGACCTGAGCCACATCTAAACAACAGAATAGAGGGTATGCGTTGACGTCACTCTCCCGCCGGTACAGGCCCCCCTCAGCCGGACTGGATCTAATAGGGGAAACTGTGAAAACGCGAGTAAAACAAACGATTATCAGTTTAAACTAAAGGTTGGACTCGATATAGTGTTCCTTACAACTTACCAAAGATCCAGCGATCCATGGATATTGACATGCAGCCAGGAATCATGTTTCCTGACATTTATATGTGCCTATTTGCCTATGAAATCTTTATATAAACACAATATAGGTAGGTCTAAATCCGGATGATCACTTATATCAATGCTATATATGTATTCATATCGTCCAGCCCTAAAACTTAAAGTTTTTTTTCCAGTGTTTGTTTAAAAACATCCAATTATGCAGACTATACGATGGTAAATGTTTAATCGATGAGTTGTCAATACAATATATAGGGTATGATTTTCCCCCCAAATTCAGCATATTGACACAAAATGATAAACTGCAAATCCACCTTTCGCTGCCTGGAGTTCAGTTGTTTCTATGAATTGCAACGAGCCATTTGCTTCTCTTTTCTGTAGCTTTCGGCAGTCTGTAAAAATATACCTCAGATTTCTTGTCAAATATTTTTATATAGTCAATCCCAAAGCTCTTTCCTGTTTTAGATGTGTTTTTGTGTGTTCTTCGCGGCATTCACGCTGAAAAACAAATGCTGCCGCTCAGTCTCTTTGCCACTCAGTGGGCGTAACCGCAGTCACTCCGGCCGACGGTGACTTCACGCGCATACCATCTATAGAGATTTCACTTTTGGTGGACTTTCCAATAGGTGAAAGTGTCTAATGACAAATGATGATGCGATAAAAAATAAAAATAAACATTTTCCTGTCACATGTTGTCTTTGAACGTGTCTCCCAGGGGAAGTCATCTGCGAGCCTCCCAACAACAAACTGGATAAGTTCACAGGGACTCTATACTGGGAAGATAATAAGTATCCTCTGGACAACGAGAAATTGCTCTTGAGAGGCTGTGTGCTCCGTAACACCGAGTGGTGTTTCGGCTTGGTCATCTTCGCCGGTACATTTCTCTTCAATATCCCTCCATTAATTGTCCTAGACGAATGGCATTTTCACAGACGATTGATTAGCTATCTTGAGTAGATGTTCCTCAGAGACATATTTACTGCCTAGTTCTTCTGCCTCATCTGTAATTAATGTTATCATCTATGCTTAGCTCCTAATGCACAGCGTGATCTGTCCTGAGATGAACTCTGTTCTGATTGTCTCCATCAGGACTCCAAACCAAGCTCATGCAAAACTGTGGGAGAACGAAGTTCAAACGGACCAGCATCGACAAACTGATGAACACCTTAGTGCTGTGGGTGAGTGTGTGTGGAGCATGCTGGGAATGATCGACATGTGGCATCTCACTTACTCATGCCGCCAGCCTTTCAAAAGGGCAGTTTAATTTTGTTATGGTAAAACGCTTTGCATGCGTTAAAGGGATAGTTCACCCAAAAATGTTGTCAATTACTCAATCTCATGTCATTCCAGACCCATACAACTTTCGTTCATCTTCGAAACACAAATCTCTGAGAGATTTCTGTCCATAAATCTGTTCATCATATAAGCGATCGTGTTTCTCTTGAAGATTTGGAGTAAGCAGCTTGATTCAGGATTCATGAACGTTTTGAAGCCTCAGAGTTTTGGGTGAATAGACTTTCAGTGGAGGGAAAGCAATCACTCAGATTTTATTTAAACCATCTTGATTTGTGTTTCAAAGATAAATGAAAGTCTTTGGAACGACATTAGGGCGATTAAATGATGAGAGAATTTTCATTTTGAGGATTGAAAATGATTCAGTAGCGACATATTTCCTGGTTTTCCAGATCTTTGGGTTTCTCATCTGTATGGGGATCATCCTGGCCATCGGAAACACCATTTGGGAGCAGAGTGTTGGCAGCGACTTTTGGGCGTATCTTCAGTGGAAGCAACTCACGATCAATTCAGTCTTGTCTGGCTTCCTGACCTTCTGGTCCTACGTTATCATCCTTAACACTGTTGTGCCCATCTCACTTTATGTTAGGTAGGTCAGATCATACAATGTGGTGGTAAACTGGTTTTGCTTCAGGACCTGGATTTCACATTAAATATGATGTATTTTAGTCATGGTCTAGCTTAAGCCTTGTCTCTGAAACCGGGGGTGTATCTCTTAATTTATACTCATAATTTTAACTTAATGTCATCATTTTGATTCTTTATCTAATAATTGTGATTTTAAAAAGCATGCTGTGGTAAATCATAGTTTGAATGCAGTAGTTATGACTTTTTATGTCCTAATTATGACTTTATCTCACAATACTTTTAGACAGAATTATAACTTTATCCCCCGGTTTCACAGACATGGCTTAAGATAGTCCAGGACTAAAATACATGTTTGAGCTGTTTTAACTGAAAGCAGCGTATCTTAAAATATGTCATGGCCATTGTTTTGTTTTTTCTAAGGCACGTTTATAAAAGCTTAAATGCCCTAATTGAACTAAGGCCTAATCCTGGTTTAATCTAAGCCCTGTCTGTGAAACCGGGCCTATGTCAATTATGGCTTTTGTAATATCTCATAATTTAGACTTTCTATTTTATAATTTTAAATTTTTATATATTTTTTATACAAAAAATGTACAAACAAAAATTCTTACAGATAAATAAATGACATGTGCAGTAAGCGATTTCTGAGAAACACTGTTAATATTTGCAATCGCAAACACACCTCTCCCTTCATTGCTCCGCCCCCAAAATAACGAACATGTCACGAAACACAGGCAACCACTAACAGCTGCATCAGACATCAGACAAGTATGGATGAATCAGCTGTGATTCAACAACAACAGTATATCTTAGTTCTGTGAAAAAGATTTATTGAGCAGAAACAAAGCAACCTCAGTGTCCGTTTTCAGACTTCTAAAAAGCTTTTCCAATATTAACACTTCCTAGATCTTGCTCATCGCATCCCTTCTTCTCCCAATTATATTCCTCTGACCTTTTCATCTTTGGTAATATCTCAACCATCTCTCTTTCCACAGTCTCTCCACAAATGTCCTGCTTGCTCTCTCTCTCTCTCTCCTCCCCATCATGAGCGGATACGCCCCCTTTTGCTGCTGATTGGCTACGACAGTGTTTCTGTGCTCCGTGGATCATTTCGAGTAGCTTTAATTCTTCTATTTACACAGCCAGGACTATGTACAACACACAAAAAATTAGCACACATACAGAACAGACATCTAACAAATATTCATAAAATTGTTCGTTTTGGTGTTGATTTAAATGTTCAACAGCGTTTCTCAGAAATTGCTTACTACACCTTTAAGGACAAAAAAAGAAGACTTGGACATTAACATAAAACGTACTATATTACAGCGTAGAAGTTTTGCGGCTGGGCCACAGTTACTTCATAAACTGGGACAGACGAATGTACTACAGCCGCAAGGACACTCCCGCCGAGGCGCGCACCACCACCCTCAACGAGGAGCTGGGCCAGGTGGAGTTTATCTTCTCAGACAAAACAGGCACCCTGACCCAGAACATCATGGTGTTCAATAAGTGTTCCATCAATGGGAAGACCTACGGTACGCTTCAGCACTTCCTGCTATACGCCCACACTTACAGACACATGTGGATATATGTATTAATAGATGTGATTTTGTTTGTCTAGGTGATGTTTATGATGAGTTTGGGCATAAAGTGGATATTACAGAGGTAATGAAACAAGTTGTTTATTTAAATTATTTCAAAATTAATTCATTTATTAATAATTATTTTAAAAAATGCATAAAATATTACTTTAAAAATAACAATTATGTTGGCTTTCAGACTGTTCTGACTCCGTGTGCTATATATTTTCTAACTGATCCGACTTACGATTTTCATTAAACGGACGATTAAAACTGCGAAAAGTCGCATAGGGTGGGTCGAGCAAAACCTTTGTACAATAAGACTTATAGAGTATTTAAGCTGTCTATCAATAGCAAAGCTTAATGAATATCATAAGACAACATACTAATTCATGTTAGCAATGTGGTAAACCATGTTAATTTATGGTAGCAGTGTGCTAAAACTGTTAACAACATGCTAATTCATGCTAGCAGAGTGATAAATAATGCTAGCAACATGCTAATTCATGTTAGAAATGTGTTAAAACATGTAAATTCATGCTAGCAGCATGCTAAAATATGCCGGCAACATGTTAATTAATGCTAGCAAAGTGCTAAATTGTGTTAACAACATGTTAATTCATGCTAGCTAGCAGTGTGTTAAAACATGCTAGCATCATGCTAATTCATTCCATTCAAATTTATTTGTATAGCGCTTTTCACAATTCATACTGTTTCAAAAACTGTTAAAACATGCTAATTCGTGTTAGCAACGTGTTAAAACGTGCTAGCAACATGCTAATTAATGCTAGCAGTGTGCTAAAACATGTTAGCAACATATTAATTCATGCTACCAACGTGCTGAAACATGTTATTAGCGTGTTAAATCATGTTAGCAACATGTTAATTCATGTTAGTAACATGCTAATCATGCTAACAACCTTCTAATTCATTCTAGCAAAATGCTAAAACATTATAGTAAAGTGTTTTCCTTCTCTGAGTAAAACCTTACTTCCAGCTGTTCAAAGTTATTTTAAACTTTCAAACCAGGCTTTGTCAAGCCAACATCAAAGTTTGTCTTCAACCTTTACTCATCTAGTTACAGTATATTTAAATGTTTGGGAAAACTTTAGATTTGGGAACACATTCACTATTTACTAGTTTCTTATTAGTTAAGTCAACTTTATTTATATAGCGCTTTATACAATACGGATTGTTTTAAAGCGGCTTTACAGGGATAAAAGGAAAATGATAAATTTCGGCTGTTGTTCATATTACTACTAGCATATTGGCTGTTTATTAGTACTTATAAAGCACATATTAATGCTATTATTCTGCATGACCATATTCTAAATCCCTTAATCCTACCCAATACCTAAACATAACTACTACAACAACTACCTTACTTATAAATAAGATATGTATATATTTTTAAATATAATAAACAAAAAAACAGATTTGGCAGTCACACTTGTCTCTGGCTCTTGTAGAAAACACCATGTGTAGATTTCTCCTTCAACCCACTGATGGACCGGAAATTTCGTTTCCATGACAGCAGTTTGGTTGAGGCCATCAAGCTGGAAGAGCCTCTGGTGCAGGAATTCTTCCGTCTGTTAGCGCTCTGCCACACCGTCATGCCAGAGGAGAGAAATGAGGGTAAACTGGACCCTAAACACCTTAAATATATCTTCACATCCTAGTAACACTTTTGTTGTATATGCAGCAGAAGAGATTTTGAGTGGACTTTGATTGAAATGCCTCTGAAATGATTCTATGTTGAAGGTGAGCTGGTGTATCAGGCACAGTCTCCGGATGAAGGAGCCCTGGTTACTGCTGCACGCAACTTTGGCTTCGTATTCCGGTCTCGAACGCCGGAAACCATCACTTTATATGAGATGGGTCAGGCGGTCACCTATCAGCTAATAGCCATTTTAGACTTCAACAACGTCCGGAAGAGAATGAGCGTCATTGGTTGGTTCTGATTAATTTAAAAAAAAATCTTCAAGACATTTTAAATTTAAAAAACCTGCAAATATATTTATTTTTTATTTTTATGAAATCTTAGTCTCAATCTTGTATTGTCTGATACCTTTAATATTCCACAAAAACTATGAATCATCCCTGACATAATTGTCTCTCTTATGGGTCTAAATGCATAATTCATCCATTCACATAGAGGAATCAATAGCTTGCTGGTCTGTTGAAACTGTTTTATTGTATACTTGTATATTTATAAGTAACACACGCATTTCCTGTCTCTTCCGCAGTGAGGAACCCAAAGGGGCAGTTAAAGCTTTACTCAAAAGGAGCTGACACTATTGTCTTCGACAGGCTGGACCCATCTAATGAAGAGCTTGTGTTTACTACCTCAGAGCACCTTAATGTGAGTCTCTATTCTTAAGCCATCCTTCCCTGTAGAAAACATCAGCTTAGCTCAGCCCTATGTTCTGGATGTTGTTCCCTTGCTAGTATAGTACTATGGTGTGCTGCCACCAACAAAAAAGTGTCAAAAGAGTATACCATAAAGGATATTACTGTTTTTTTTTGTGTGGATGAGGCACCATGGTAATAGCATTTTTTGGGCATGTATTATGGCGATAACATGCTTTTTTGTGAATGTACCATGGCAATACTATGTTATTTGGTTGAGATAACATGTTTAAACTATGTTTTGGGCCATTTACATTATAATACCATGTCAGTTAGATGCATGGGGGCATTTACCTTGGTAAAACCATAGTTTTGGGGCATGCACTGTTGTAATACCATGCTATTTGAATGCAGCACCATGGTAAACCATGTTTTGCTCATGTGCTGTGATAATACCATGTTATTTGAATGCAGCACCATGGTAAAACCATGTTTTTGCTCATGTGCTGTGATAATACCATGTTATTTGGATGCAGTACCATTGTAAATCATGTTGTTGAGCATTTACTATAATAATACCAAGTTTTTTGGATGTGATACCAAAGTAAGACAGTGTTTCTTGGGCATTTGCTATGGTAATACCATGTTTTTTTGCCATTTATTATAATAATGCCATTGTGGATGCAGTACCATGGTAAAACAATGTTGTTGGGCATTTACCATGTTAATACCTTTTAACTTGGATGGAATACCTCGGTAAGATTATGTTTTGGGGCATTTGCCATGGAAATACTGTATCTTGTTTCCTCCACATGTTCTGGGTACTATGTTGGATGCATTACCAGTATCATATCATTTGGATTTTACATGGTAATACCATGTTATTTACATATGATACCATTGTAACACTATGTTCTGGGGCATTAATTTGGATGCAACACCATGGCAAGACCATGTTTTGGGGCAAGTGCCATGGAAATACCATGTTTTTTGTACAGTAAAACCATGGTAAAACCATGTTGTTAGGTGTTTATCATGATACAATCATGTTATTTGGATACAGTATCGTGGTGAAGCCATGACGTTGGACATTTACCATCTTAATATGTTGTTCGAACGCAATACCATGGTAAAACCATGTTTTGGGCCTTTATCACAACAATACCATGTTCTTTCATGTTCATTTTACCATTTCATTTACCATGGTAATCTTTGTACTTTTAGGCTAAAACAAGTTCTTTGGAGTGCCTCATAACCTTGAAATAGTATCGAAATACCGTGGTATTACTGTCTGAAACTCATACTGTTACCAAACTTTGGCCTTATTCAGGCATCACTAAAAACCTTAATAATTATAAGCTTCAGGTAACGCAGATTCTTGTATTTTTTAAGTCTTTTCATTCTGTGTTTGTTTCTACTTCACTGAATGCGCTTGAGAATCGTGACACTTAGAGATGTATAGACGCACCGTTCCACTTGACAAATTACAGCAAATGCACACCGTGAGTGTAAGAGCGGCACAATCGATACAAACAAGGCTCATTTTCTCCATGGCTAAAAGCTCTGTCTTAGTAGAGATAAGCTTTATTTTATTCAGATCAATTCCATTAAGTTTCTTGTAGGCTTTTCAGATGGAAAACAATTTATACAAACACATTTGGTGGCTCCAAGCAGTGTGTTTCTTTAATGTCCTTGCCTGCACATTATTGTTAGCATTTATATTAGCTACTTCGACAAAGGTACTTCTATTGCAAAACCCAGAAGAATTTCCTTAGAAAATGTAAAAGTGTAGTTTTTAGCTGTAAATATTATCAATGAAATCAACCTCTCAAACCATATTCAAAGAAACAATAACGCTATTGTCTAGAGCTCGACTGGTCAGTCTAAAAGCAGCCTATGGGCCGTACTTATTACAGACTATGAGACGCTGTCCATTATTCATGTCTCATTTATGGCTTTCTGTGGGTCCTCAAAGTGCAATTAGACTCACGTCACTGGAGAAGCTATGCGAGTGGGATAAAAATAGCAAATAATGATAGCAAACAGATCAAATCAGATCAAAGATGGGAAGAACTGCGTAGCGTGCTCTTTATTTTCACTGAAGAAATATTTGATGTAATTGTAATGGACTGAGTTTCAAGTTTCATGGTGAGAGATAAATATATCCCTCTGCTAAATGAGTGTCCTCTGCTTCTGTGTGATAGGAGTTCGCCGGGGAGGGTCTGAGAACATTAGCGCTGGCGTACAAAGACCTGGATGAAGACGTGTTTGATGAATGGACGAAGAAACTGCTGTTCGCCAGCACGACACTGGATAACAGAGAAGAAAAACTCGGGGCTCTGTATGAAGAAATAGAGCAGGGCATGATGGTAAATGAGACTATTATTATTGAGACCATCTATTTATCTGTCTGTTTATCTATCTGTCATCTATCTGTCATCTATCTATCTATCTATCTATCTATCTATCTATCTATCTATCTATCTATCTATCTATCTATCTATCTATCTATCTATCTATCTATCTATCTATCTATCTATCTATCTATCTATCTATCTGTCTGTCTGTCTGTCTATCTGTCTATCTGTCTATCTGTCTGTTTATCTATCTATCTATCTATCTATCTTTCTATCTATCTATCTATCTATCTATCTATCTATCTATCTATCTATCTATCTATCTATCTATCTATCTATCTATCTATCTATCTATCTATCTATCTATCTGTCTGTCTGTCTGTCTGTCTGTCTATCTGTCTGTTTATCTATCTATCTATCTATCTATCTATCTATCTATCTATCTATCTATCTATCTATCTATCTATCTATCTATCTATCTATCTATCTGTCTGTCTGTCTGTCTGTCTGTCTGTCTGTCTGTCTGTCTGTCTATCTATCTATCTATCTATCTATCTATCTATCTATCTATCTACCTGTCTGTCTGTCTGTCTATCTGTCTGTTTATCTATCTATCTATCTATCTATCTATCTATCTATCTATCTATCTATCTATCTATCTATCTATCTATCTATCTATCTATCTATCTATCTATCTGTCTGTCTGTCTGTCTGTCTGTCTGTCTATCTATCTATCTATCTGTCTGTCTGTCTGTCTGTCTATCTATCTATCTGTCTGTCTGTCTGTCTATCTGTCTGTTTATCTATCTATCTATCTATCTATCTATCTATCTATCTATCTATCTATCTATCTATCTATCTATCTATCTATCTATCTATCTATCTATCTGTCTGTCTGTCTGTCTGTCTGTCTGTCTGTCTGTCTGTCTGTCTGTCTGTCTGTCTGTCTGTCTGTCTATCTATCTATCTATCTATCTATCTATCTATCTATCTATCTATCTATCTATCTATCTATCTATCTATCTGTCTGTCTGTCTGTCTGTCTGTCTGTCTGTCTGTCTGTCTGTCTATCTAGATTTTGTGCTCACACAATGCTTCACACATAAAGCCGCCTCTCAGTACTAAATTGATTTCTTTTTTGCTGCTTATTGCGCTTAAACAGTCAAATACACACAAAATAATGTCAAAATGCCGGTCTTGGCGAGTATTCATGTAAACACAGTCAGCTATGTTTTAAGTAACAAAAACAGTTGAGAAAGAAAATGCATGTGTAACAGTATAATGGATCCGTGCCTAATATACCTGCTGCCAAATTATGAGATAAATTTTAAAATATCTATATGGCAGTTTTTCCCCATGGTATCATTGTCAAACTCGTGGCCAGTGAAAATGCTGAGTGGCTAGTAACTTTGGAAAACCACTAGCCAACAGTGGCTCGTGAGCAAAAAAGTTAATGTAAAACCCTGATGCTAACGCTTGCCGTGCCATCTATGCAAATATTACACAACAAAGTATCGAAACATTTTTTACACAACTGTGTTTTCTACCGCACTGTCTAGCCACACACTTAAAAGTATGACATTTTCCATAATTAGTGAACTACATAGTTTTCAATTGCATAGCATTAGTATGCAAATTGAGACACAGCCTAATCTACAATAGAAAATAAAAAATCCCAGATGAATCATTCAGTCATTCACAATGATTTCATACTGCGTTATGTTACATTTTGCTTTTGAAACAATGTCTCTCATTTTCCTGAAGCTGCTTGGTGCTACAGCGATAGAGGACAAACTTCAAGAAGGAGTTCCAGAGACGATTGCCTGTCTGACCTTGGCCAACATCAAGATCTGGGTGCTCACCGGAGACAAGCTAGGTAACCAGTGCTAATGAGAACCTATAGCATTGATCGAAGACCTAATTGAGACAAATTCTCACTGTCTCGTTCGTGTTGTGGTTGCAGAGACGGCGATGAACATCGGCTACTCGTGTAACATGCTCAGAGACGACATGGACGAGGTGTTTATAATCTCAGGTCACACCATGCTTGAGGTTCAACAGGAGCTCAGGTAACGTTTAGCTAAAAAAATGTCATTCTTGGACAAAGATTAAAGGTCTTACAACCTGTTTTGACACATTGAATTGAACTATTGTTTGTTCTAGTAAAATAAAATGCCATTTTCTGATGCTTTGTGCAAAGGACTGCTAAAGAGAGAATCATGGGACCCAGTGGAGAGAAATTCAGCGGTGGCCTTGACATGGAAAAGACAGAATTGTACTCAAGTGACTCCGTCTTTGAAGAGACCATCATCGCAGAGTACGCTTTAATCATCAACGGACACAGTTTGGTAAGGGCCTCCGTCTGGGTCCTGAAGAGGATTTGACTTAATTGCTGTCTTAATAATGTGTTGCTAAGCTCCTAACCATGGTCGTTGTCTTCAAAAAAGAACATTTGGTTCAGCACTATCCTGACATTTTTTTAAGGTAGAGAGTGCCTGAAATTGGTTTTGCTTGGACAACTGTCCTTGAGGCCAATGACATCAACTCAAGACTCTCAAATTAACTTAATTGAAACAATTCTGCCGACACATGCTGACATCGTTTACATGTCAGTAAATGTAAGGTTTGTGTGTATTGATCTAACATGAAGGCTCATGCCTTGGAGGCAGACCTGGAGCTGATCCTGGTGGACGTGGCGTGTCTGTGTAAGACAGTCATCTGCTGTCGGGTCACTCCACTGCAGAAAGCTCTGGTGGTTGAGCTCATAAAGAGACACAAGCAAGCCGTCACTCTCGCCATCGGAGACGGAGCCAATGACGTCAGTATGATCAATAGTAAGACGTCATTTTACTATCTTTATCTATCTATCTATCTTATTCTTACAGTTTTTCTCAGTCGCTTTGGTGCATTTCTCACATCACTTTTTACATTTGCACAACAGTTAATGCAGTTCTCAAAACAATTAGTTCAAACTGCAAAACCTAGTTGATAACCTGCAAAAGCGTGTCACTTGCTCAAAATGGATAGTTCATTCCTCAAAAGCAAGTTTTCATGTCAATGAAAGTGTCAGTGTCGTCAATATGAAAAGTCCTGACACCATTGTTTATGAACAAGATAGTCAAATGGCTTTGTCATGTTTTCATTATGACAGTTTACTCTATAAATGTTTTCCAATGCAAAAAAGTCAGATCTTGGTGACAATACCTGAAAATGCTCAAGACAGCACTATATACTATTTGCTATATACTATTAAAATTACAGTAAAGTTACACATTGCTGTATTTAGTGAGATAACTGAGTACAAGACACTGAATGTGTATGTTTCACATTTTTACTGCATATGCTCTTTGTAATTCTAATTTGTTCACAGCATTGTGGAAAAGAAAAAATACACCCTTATTTACAACAAACATAAACTCCCTTTGGGTAGAGCTGTGCACAACTGTAAACAATATTGCAGTACATATTGGAACTGAACATACAACATACATAGTACTGTAATCATTCATGCACATCCAGACGTTCCTCTCTGTCTGGCCACATACAGTAAGTTCACCTGAGAGAAATTGTTCAATTTACAGTAGGAGACATTTTCATGAAAAAAAAAAGATAAAAAAATGTTCTTTGACAGATTTTGACAACTAGTTCAACATTTTTGTATGTGATGACTCAAACAATGAAATGAGGACTATTAGTTTTATATGGAATGACTATTCAGCATAAACAAGAATAGTTCATTTTGACTGACATGACATAAGCAAATGATAATGTTATAAAACAGCAGAGAGTTGTATGAAAGCAATTGATGCATGTCCAAAAGCATTTGCAATTTGTTGGAAGGAATGAGAAACTGCTACTATGATGTGCACAAATGACTAAATGTTCTGGAGGTTGAACTAACTGTTGTGCAAATGTAAATAGTGATGTGAGAAATGCACCAAAGCGACTGAGAAAAACTGTAATGCACAGTATGATCAGGTGCTTGTGACATATGTACGCCATACGGCTGAAATATTCGATGTAGATGCACTGCTGGCTGGTCTAATAGAGTGGTTGCTATGGAAATATGCTGGGCTTTTTGATCTGTAAAGATGTGTGTGTACGGTCTGCTCTCCCCCAGCGGCACACATTGGTGTGGGCATCAGCGGACAGGAGGGCATGCAGGCGGTGTTGGCTTCTGACTATTCCTTTGCCCAGTTCCGCTACCTGCAGCGCCTCCTGCTCGTCCACGGGCGCTGGTCCTACCACCGCATGTGCAACTTCCTCTGTTACTTCTTCTACAAGAACTTCGCCTTCACACTGGTTCATTTCTGGTACGGGTTCCTCTGTGGATTCTCTGCCCAGGTAAATATTGAAATGAAATATGCATATGATTTCAATTGAAGATTGTAAATATATATATATACTTTTTTTTTTTTTTTTTATTGCAGACGGTATATGACCAGTGGTTCATCACACTCTTCAACATTGTCTACACCTCACTTCCTGTTCTGGCCATGGGCCTGTTTGATCAGGTAAGCCTGGTCATGATGTCAGTTTTTGGTCATGAAAGCTGCATTGTGTAGCAGCACCTTTTAACATTAAGATTCACGAGTTCACATTTACATCAATTAAACAGAGTAAAGATTATGCGTATTTGGCGTGCTGTCCAGGGGGAGGGCTCCGAGCTCGGAAATTTTTGCCCGAACCCAGAGTGCTCCCCCTTGTTGTAAGAGTATTTAGGAGAAGAAGTGAGGAGATGGGGTGGTGGAGGGATGCTGTTAGACTGTCAAAGAACTGAGTTAAGTTTGCTGAATATATACCTCTTACCTCATTGATTGGGAGTGTGCTCCACTCGTGTCTAATTAGGCTTGATTACCTGAATGTGCTCCACATGTGTTTAATTATCTGAACATGCTCCTCCCGAACTTTGTTAGGAAACATCATTTGTTGGTTTTGCAGGATGTGAACGAGCAGTACAGTTTACGCTATCCAAACTTGTACAGACCTGGGCAGCTTAACCAGCTCTTCAACAAGAGAAAGTTCTTCACCTGTACGCTGCAGGGGGTCTGCACCTCTTTTATCCTCTTCTTCATCCCATATGGAGCCTTCATGACCGCTGTGCGGGATGACGGCGCACACATCTCTGATCAGCAGGCTTTCGCCGTCACCATAGCAACCTCTTTGGTCATTGTGGTCAGTATACAGGTGAGCCAATTTAACAACTGTGCTTGTTAACTCAGTCCATTAAAAGAACTACTTCAGAAATAAATTACAAAAAAGCTGAATTTCTGTTTATCTTGACTGTGGAATCTAAAAGATTGATGTTAACCCTAACTTTAACCCAAACCATTTATATACAGTAGATAAAAATAGGTGAATTTGAGAAATAAAAATCTATGTTTTATTTACAGTTTTTCTCCATTGGTTTGGCTCATTTCTTGAAACAGAAATCACATTCTCAAAACAACCTGGACAAACCTCCAAACCACTTGGCAATTGTTCACAACAGAATTGAATTTCTCCTTCATTTCATCAAATTGCAAATGTCTAAGTACATGTCTCAATGTCTCAGTACCTCTTTCCAAATGATTAAGTACAGGTAAGCCTACATTTAGCACAATTTCCAAGTGAATAGATCTTGTTGATCTAAACTGATTGTCGATTCTTAGTCTAATGGTTGTTCACTCCAAAACGTGTCAGCGTCATTTCATTGTATAAGTCATCATATGCACAATAGTCTGTTCAATTGTCAAAATTAGTCAAGAACATAAAACCATTAATACCATATATGAATCCATTGGAACATTTGATAAATGTATTACAGCAATTGACAGTCAGGTGAAACTAGAACTTGACCAACAAAGGAGTTTCACACATCTCAGATGACCAATCAAACAGAATGTTCAGTTACAGTAACTGACAGGTGCTGTCCATGACTGTGAATGCTGCCAAACATGTATGTAAAGAGCTTGACCATGCAGGACCAGCACAGTTTATGAACATGGAGGCACCTGGCCAAGTAAATGAACAAGGGCAACTGCCTGCTCGAGGAAGAGGAAGATGAGGAAGAAGAAGAGGAGGAGGAGGAGGAGGAGGAAGGGTGCTTGGTGGTGGAATAGGGAGAAGAGGCCGAGGAGCACGGAGACACCATGCTGTCCCGGATGAAATTCGGGCCACAATTATAGACCATGTTATCAACCATGGCCTCACAATGGCGGAGGCAGGTCGCCGAGTGCAGCCTAATGTGCCTCGCTCTACAGTCTCCTCCATCATCCAAACCTTTCGCAGAGAAAACAGGTATGCAGTCAGTCAACCTGGCCAAGGGCCGAAGACGTGGCCGTAATATTATTGGCCATATAACTATGTGTGCTGCCAGATCTGAGAATGGTGTGGCCACTCACATCCCCAGTCTTGGCCCATACAATACACAGAAGCCCCTCATGTTCTTGGAACGCCTTCATTTTTATCCCTGAAAATGAGAGAGGTCTCGTAGGGCCGCACCTACCACAATATGTCATTATATATGGGACAATGTGAATTTCATCCGTGGCTCGCTCATCAGGACCTGGTTCACTACTCATCCAAGGATAGTCCTGGTGTTCCTACCACCTTACTCTCCTGTCCTCAATCCTATTGAGGAGTATTTCTCCGCTTGGAGATGGAGAGTGTATGAGCATCGGGCTCAAGATCAGAGGTCCCTGCTCCATGCAATGGACGCTGCGTGTGAGGATATTACAGGAGATCAGTGTAGGGGGTGGTTGCGACATGCACGCCGTTTCTTCCCTCGTTGCATCGCAAGGGATAATATACGCTGTGATGTGAACGAGAATCTGTGGCCAGACAGACAGCAGCGTGTGGATGGCCAGGAGGGTGAGGACAGCGACCAGTGAAGAACTGTTAGTGGTGAAACTCCAGCTTTATTTACAGCACTGTAGGCTGCAATAATTTTCATTGTTTTTGTTTGTGTGTTTATATTACAGTATATTATGCTGTATACATTTTCTTTTTACTCTGATGTATGGAAGGTACTTTATGTGTGTGAATGATAATGGTTACAATTTCCTTGGTAGTATGAGTGTAATGTGTGATGTCAAACCTTGGAAGCTACTCCTAAAATCTTTTTTCTTTTTTTCAGTTTTATACACAATTGTGTTCTGTTAGCTAGACAAAAAAAAAAAGTACAGTAACCATTGTCAATGAAGGACTGGGCTAAGACTGAGGGATATTTCAATGGTCCTCTGCCATAGTGACAAAACATCTAAACATTTTGACTTGCAGTGCTTACACAATGCCAAAGGGACGAAGCATTTTGGGGGCACTGACTGTTTAAATGAGAAGGAAATTTAGTTTTGACACATGAGTGAACAGTTTTGGGAGAGGTATGAGCTTTTGGAGGTGAACCATGGTGTTGTGCTGAACTGTAAGACTGTTTTGCCAAATGATCTTAGAGTTTTGAGAATGTAATTTCTGTTTCAAGAAATGAGCCAAACCAATGGAGAAAAACTGTAATAAAGCTGCTTTACTAATTGTATAATAAAAATTCATGACATTCAAACACAATTACCCTAAATCTCATTCTATTTTCTGAAATTCAGAAAATAAGAGAAATGTACTTAATTGTCATGAAAACAGCATGATGCAAATAATCTTAATGGTTTTAACAAAATCCTATATTTATGTTAAAGATGTATGTGCATAGATGTGCTGGCTATTCAACATCTAATACTCAACCTCGATCAGAAGGTTTATAGGCAAAAGATTTCATAACCGCTTCAGTTCCCACTTCCCAGGCATTTATTTATTCCAATCAAATCCACAAGAAGTTTGTTTTATTATGTGTAGGTGTGGTTTCTGAAATAAATAAAGGAATAACAATGAATAAATTCAATAAACTTCTCAAATATTAAGTACGATGCTTGCAAATATATATTGCAATAAATAAAGCAACATTTAATTGGAAATAAAGTAGTACAGAATGAAATTAAACTAATCAAGTTCAAGTGTTTTTTTATTGTCGTTCAATCATATACAGTTAGTTAGTTAGTTAGTAGGGCCATGGTGCCACACATAGGACAGTCACAAAATCACATGAGACTACACAGACTAGATATAAATTCCTCCATAAGTGCATGTGCAAACGTGTGCAAAAGTACGGGATAGTACCATACAATAAATTACTAAAGAAACAGGACAATAGGCACAGTAAAAGACAGTGCAGCACTGACCAGTACACATTTGTGATCTAAGTAGTGCAA
The DNA here is from genome assembly GCF_029890125.1 of Rhinichthys klamathensis goyatoka. Lineage (NCBI taxonomy): Eukaryota > Metazoa > Chordata > Actinopteri > Cypriniformes > Leuciscidae > Rhinichthys > Rhinichthys klamathensis. Next base: position 2,454,719 of record NW_026606752.1, read on the forward strand.
AAAGATGACACTTTCAAAAATGCTAAATGTAAACATACCATACTATGAATAGTGTTCTATGGACATAGCAGTTATTGAGGTCGCAGCCAGGTATAGAGTGAAAATGAATTAAAGTACAACTCTGGACATGTGCAAAAGTTGGAAACACACAAGTAAGTGTGTGTGTGTGTTAGACCAGTCACTGAGTATTTAGGAGTCTGATGGCTTGGGGGAAGAAGCGGTTACACAGTCTGGCCGTGAGGGCCAGAATGCTACGGTACCTCTTGCCAGATGGCAGGAGGTTGAAGAGTTTGTGTGAGGGGTGTGTGGGGTCATCCACAATGCTGGTTGCTTTGCCGATGCAGCGTTTTATGTAAATGTCTTTGATGGAGGGAAGAGAGACCCCGATGATCTTCTCAGGTGTCCTCACAATCCTCTGTAGGGCTTTGCGGTCCGAAATGGTGCAAGTCCCAAACCAGGCAGTGATGCAGCCGCTCAGGATGCTCTCAATAGTCCCTCTATAGAATGTAGTGAGAATGGGGGGTGGGAGATGTGCTTTTCTCATCCTTCGAAGAAAGTAGAGACGCTGCTGGGCTTTCTTGGTAATAGAGCTGGTGTTGAGGGACCAGGTGAGATTCTCCGCCAGGTGAATACCAAGGAATTTGGTGCTCTTGACGTTCTCCACAGGGGAGCCGTCGATGTTCAGCGGAGAGTGGTCACTCTGTGCTCTCCTAAAGTCAACAACCATCTCTTTTGTTTTATCCACATTCAGCGACAGGTTGTTGACTCTACACCAGTCTGTATGCTGACTCGTTGCTCTTGCTGATGAGACCCACCACGGTCGTGTCATCGGCTAACTTGAAGATGTGGTTCGAGCTGTGCATTGCTGCACAGTTGTGAGTCAGCAGAGTGAACAACAGTGGACTGAGCACACAGCCCTGGGGGGCCCCAGTGCTCAGTGTGGTGGTGGTGGTGGAGATGCTGTTCCCGATCCGGACTGACTGAGGTCTCCCAGTCAGGAAGTCCAGGATCCAATTACAGAGGGAGGTGTCCAGGCCCAGTAGGATCAACTTTCCAATCAGGTGCTGAGGAATGATTGTGTTGAATGCTGAGCTGAAGTCTATGAACAGCATTCGAACGTATGAGTCCTTTTTATCTAGGTGGGCGAAGGCCAGATGGAGGGTGGTGGCAATGGCGTCATCTGTTGAACGGTTGGGACAATATGCAAACTGCAGTGGGTCTAGTGAGGGGGGCAGCTGGGTCTTAATGTGCCTCATGACGAGCCTCTCGAAGCACTTCATGATGATGGATGTGAGTGCGATGGGACGGTAGTCATTGAGGCAGGACACTGAAGACTTCTTTGGCACGGGGACGATGGTGGTAGCCTTGAAGCACGTTGGAACGATGGCGCTGCTCAGAGAGATGTTGAAGATGTCGGTAAGAACATCTGCCAGCTGGTCTGCAGATCCTCTGAGCACCCTGCCAGGAATGTTGTCTGGTCCAGCAGCCCTCCGTGGGTTGACTCTGCGTAGAGTTTTCCTCACATCAGCCATGGTAAGACAGAGCACCTGGTCGTTGGGTGGAAGGATGGTCTTCCTCGCCACCACATCGTTCTGTTTTAAGCATATAGTTGTCGTGTAAACGTACCCTAATTCACGAACACAACACAACAATCCAGCAAAGACATGAAGCAAGAAAGCACAATATATAGGGAGGAAAGCACAAAAGGACCAGGTGAGCACAATTAGTGAAATGAGGACTAGACAAGGCCTAAACAAGGGGGCTTGGTAAATGGCAACAAGAAGGCAAGACAAGGGGAGCACATGGCCAACATAAACAAAGACAAAGCTATGAGCTCAAGCACAAAACAAACATGGAAACATTGAACAAAGACAGAACAGACAAGGCTATCAAGGCAGAGCCCTAACAAGGAGAACTTGAACACATGCACCATTAAAGAAAATCCTGAGCTTCCCACTGGTATTATTAACAGCATTGTGGTGGCGATCTTTACGACATGACTTGAACGCACCATATGAACTTGATCGGGCATGTCCCTGACTCCGCCCACATGTTATGTCACAGACTAATTCAAAATAAGAGTTTAACAGGGATTCTATACAATTGATGTTAACAATTGTTGAAATATTACATTTTGTTTCAGATTGGGCTTGACACCAACTACTGGACCGCTGTGAACCATTTCTTTATATGGGGCAGTCTAGCTGTTTACTTTGCAATCCTTTTTGCATTGCACAGCGACAGCATTTTTACCATATTCCCGAACCAGTTTCCTTTCATAGGTAAGAATTTAAATGCATTTAGAGATGTACCTTTAGTATTTTTTTATTGTTTAGTCATATATATTTGTATTTGAATTCCTAAACAACCAAGGCAGTTGGTCTTGGGACTTCATACTGACATCTACTGGTGTGGATGTAGCATCATATTTTTGCTGTAAATTTCATTGTGAAAACCATATTCACAGCATTTTGTTATCAATGATTGGATCATTCTGCGACCAAAATGGTCAGATATTAGCGAGTAGTCGTCAACTGATCATATAATCTCAATGAGAGGGGGACCATAAAACAGCTTTTTCAAATATTACTGAAGTTAAATATTTTTTGTTTGATTGTAGGTACCGCACGTAACTCTCTGAATCAGAAGATTGTGTGGCTGGTCATCCTCCTCACCACAGTCGTGTGTATAATGCCCATGGTGGCGGTCCGATTCATCAGGACTGACCTCTATCCCACACACACTGACAAGGTTTATACATATACACATGAGTTTTACAGCAGTGGGAAGAAAAAAATAATGAATATGTTCTTATGAATGAGTGAATACACTACCGTTCAAAAATTTGGGGTTGTGAAGATCTTTTAAATGTTTTTGAGTCTTAAAAATGTAAAAGAACAGCAGTTATTTTGAATAGAAATCTATTGTTACAATACAAATGTCTTTATTGACACTTTTAAACAATTTAATGCAACCTTGCTTAATAAAAGAAAGAGAAAATCTTACTGACCCCAAACTTTTGAGGGGTAGTGTACATCATAACGAGCTGTCGAAACCGTTTGCCCTCCCGCAGGTGCGTTTACTTCAGCAGGCCACTAGGCGGCAGGGTCCCCAAGAGCAGAACCTCAGGAGAGTCCGCAGGACGAGTTCCCGGCGCTCGGCGTACGCTTTCGCCCACCAGCAGGGATACGGAGAACTCATCACCTCCGGCAAGAACATGAAGGTACCAACATCCTCTACTTCCACGGATCCACTATCCTCACCGTCGAGAGGCCCTGCGGACACCAACCTGGTGAAAAACACCACCAATGCGGAAGAGACCACCTCAACCACCTCTAGATTTAGGAGGGAAAAGGGCCAAAATCAAGAGGTAACGGTGGAAGACTTGGAGGCCAGATAAAGGGCTGTTTTTCTTTCTTTACTGAAGGAAGAGGAAATAGTGCCCGTCTTTAATGGATTTTGGGCAGACACACTCTGGGCTCCCAGAGATGCCCGTGGGCACGGCCACACATGCACAGGAGACTCCAAAGAGCCAGCACAATGAAGCCTTTCCTTCACCTAATTTTCACTCTCATGCAAATCTGTTGCCGTCTCACAAGGCTCCCGTTCATCGAATTTGAAAATGAACCTCAGATTAATTTTGTATTCTCACCGATTCAAACGTTTTCTCAAAAAAGGCACCGTTTTTGTATTTTGAGTCCTAAGAACTTCCCTTTATGTCCCTTTCCCGAATGTTTTAGGCATCTGAAACGTTAAAATTCACGAGTTCTATAACCTGCACAATTTTAAACACGAGTTTACATTTAGCAAATGACATCGGTCTAATAAGACTAATACCGTAAGGCATAAGGGAGCTAATAAGTACAAGCGTGTGAAATAATACCTCTTGTTTTGTTATAAACACAGATACAACCATCTGCAGTGGATATGTTTAAAGACCTGGAAGTTGCTTCTATACCCTCAGTTTACTAAAGCACACCCAAATGAATCGCACTACTGGATGAGTACTAACTATTAGGAATGTGCGAAATCAATGCCTCAGAGAAAATGCACCGGCTGTAAATCTTACGTTGGCTTTGCGAAGCAAACTCTAGCTTTCTCAACTATTGAATGAGTTTTAAAAGATTTTAAAAAGCCAAGTTTGGTTTTTAAATATACCTCTTTTTTATAAAAAAAAGAAAACATCTTAGGAAGTGTAAAAACGTTCCTCATTTGTCCATAGTTAGTGCTTTTGCATGCAGCTCAGCGAACTGAGAAGACTGAGTTTTATTGAGTCGTGCCTTCCATCAAGCGATAGACTGAAGCATTTACACGATTAAACTTCTAGGATTCCACATCTATCTACTAAAAAGGTCTATAAAGTGGGCATTTCTTTCAAACGATCCTTTACAGAAGGAATTTGTGTGCCTTTTTGTTTTCCTTTCATCAAAGGAAGTACTTTTTAGTTCTGTCGTTTGAAACGTGTCGGCACTGTTTTTTTCTCTGAATGTATCACAGGCATATTAGCTGTTCATTGCCCTCATTGCCTACTTAGATAATATTTTCGAAAATAATTTATTTGACGAGGGGCATCGTGCAACATTTCCTTTTTATGAGTGTACAGTTGCTGTTATTTTAATGTTATGTTAAATATATATATGAAGAATGTATACGATTTTTCTGCTGTACAATTTTGTCAACAAAGACCATGCAGATTGTTTATTGGTTTTATTTAAAATTAAATGCATGGATTTTTATACAATTCATTGTAATTTTTTATGATATGCATTAAATGGCCATTGTTTAATTTATTTAAAAATGGATGGTTTGCCTTCATGTTTCATATAACAATTTTTTTACTAGAGTTTTTTACTTGAGTGCTGTAGGTTGTTGCCAAGGTGTTGAGTGGTTGCCAGGGGGTTGCTAGGTGGTTGCTATGATGCTCTGCTATGATGCAGTATGTGTCTAAAGGTGCAGGGTCACATTTGGGAAATTCCATGAGCAAAAAAGGTAAATTGTCTATTGTCAATGCCTCACGCAAAATACACTGTCACGTTACGTAGATTCCTGCTGAAATTATTTCGCCCGTGAAAGAACGATAAATCTAAAAGCACCTTAAAGGGATAGTTCACTTTGAAATAAATTTTTGGTATGTTTTAGCTTACCTCAAGGGCATCCAAGATGTAGGTGTCTTTGTGTCCACAGTATTTTCAATTTTGATATTTTTAGGTCAAACCGTTCTTGTCTGTCAGTCATATAATGCAGGTCTATGGTCACTTCCTCAAAGAGCATGCACAGAGAAGTCCAAATTAAACATGATTTAATGACTCGTAAATGTAAGTACACATTGATGGCCTAAGACACGAAACAAGCGGTTTGTGTGAGAAAACGAACAGTATTTATATCGTTTTTACCTCTTGTAATCACAGTCACGTCCAAGTACTCTGATGGCGCGGGCGCCTCTGTCTGCGCAAGCGCCGGCAAGCGCCGGAAAGCCCCGGAAGTGATCTCTCGCGCGTGTACGTCATTCTCTGAAGTCACTCATTGTTTACACAGAGATTTCGGGCGTTTTACCTTTCACTGTGAAGATCTAAACATATTTAGATATACAGGAAATCGCAATGGAAGACGATTTCAGAAAGAAATTAGAAAAAAAGAGAGATTTTACGTCCGAAATCTCAGTGTAAACAATGAGTGATGTACACGCGCGAGAGATCACTTCCGGCGGAAGACAGAGGCGCCCGCGCCATCAGAGTACTTGGACGTGGCTGTGTTTACAAGAGGTAAAAACGATATAAATACTGTTCGTTTTCTCACACAAACCGCTCGTTTCGTGTCTTAGGCCATCAATGTGTACTTACATTTACGAGTCATTAAATCATGTTTAATTTGGACTTCTCTGTGCATGCTCTTTGAGGTGGTGACCATAGACCTGCATTATATGACTGACAGACAAGAACGGTTTGACCTAAAAATAACAAAATTGAAAATACTGTGGACACAAAGACACCTACATCTTGGATGCCCTTGAGGTAAGCTAAAACATATCAAAAATGAATTTCAAAGTGAACTATCCCTTTAAGTGTAATACTTACACAATACTAAACGCAAGCATGAGCAACAGTAATAGTGATGTTTATTGCAACGGTAGTAAACACCACTAATGACATGTTTATTATTAAATTAAAAAAGTAAATGATGAGGCTTGGAAACATTGAAATGTTTTTATTGAATGTTGAATATTGACCTTGAACGCTTTCAAAGTAGGAATGTATAGAGAAATTCTTGGTACTTTACAAGTGCCCTGACAACCTCGAACTGGGGATAAAATTATCACTGATTTCTTCATTCTTTCAAAACGTACAGAGTGAAAATGCCCATTCAGAGTTTATAAAGTTTCCCTTTCATCAGATTTGCCATTACTATTTCTGAGGCCACAGGCTTGATTGTGTAGCTAAAAAGAGAGAAAATAGCCCTGCTACTTTTCATTCCTCTATGAAAATTGCCGCCCCTCCTCCCGGCTTTGTCACGAATAAACTCTGCTTTTCCAGAGCGGATCGACGGGCGTCAGGCGTGTAATAACGCGCACTCACGGTTCGGAGAAAAGAATCTATCTTTTCCCCGGGTACCATGGAAACCGTGCAACCTCCCCATCCAGCTCCGGTCAACCTCGACCCCACGGCGCCCGCCTGCCTGCGAAGAGAGGAAGAGGTTTCGATTAAACTACAAATCATTAGACAGACTCGAGCAATTTCCTGTAGTTTGCCAGAGAAGCTCAGAGATGTGACTCATTTGGCGTCACAGAAGAAATACACTACAGGTCAAAAGTGAATTAACTCAGATTCATTAAGATTTTAATGAATAATGTATTTGATTAAAGTACAGTAAAACATTAAAAAAAAATACCCAGCAGTAATTTTATTATACAAAAAGTATAATAAAATAATTCCATACAAAAAATGTTTACTGTTTAAAACTTTTAAAATATTTCAAATGTAATTTATTCCTGTGATAAAAAGCTGAATTTTCAGCATCATTACTCCAGTCTTCAGTGTCACATGATCCTTCAGAAATCATTCTAATGTGATGATTTGCTGCTCAAGAAACATTTCTGATTATTATAATCAGTGTTTAAAACAGTTGTGCTGCTTCATATTTTTGTGGAAAACATAATAAACAGTTTTTCAGGATTCTTGAATGAATAGAAAGTTCAAAAGAAAGAAAACATATTTTAATCCAACATACCCCAAAAATTGAATGATATTTTATGGTAACTCTAATGGCAGCTTTGCATCACAGGAATAAATTACATTTTAAAATGTAGTAAAATCGAAAATAGTTGGTTTAAATTGTAATAATATTTCACAATTTTACTGGATTTTTGCTCAAATAAATGCAGCTCTTGTGAGCAGAGGAGACTTTCAAAAACATAAAAAAGAAATATTCCAAACTTTTGACCAGTAGTGTATGTGAAAAGAAAAAACCCCACTGCATATTGTAAGATATACGAGAGCATGACCACATGATGGTCAGCTGACTGCGCTCTCTCTCACTCACAGACAGATGTCCACCAGCTGGTCCAGCTCGGGGCAGCTGCACTCGTACAGGTCTCTGCAGCTGGCGTGGCTTCGGTTCATCAGGTCGCCCAGCTGAGCGACGGCGTTGGCAGGGGAAGAGTCGCACACGGCCTTAAACTGCAGGACGCGGGCCGCCTCGCCGTACACGTGTCTGGCACGCTGGTACAGTTTAAACTGAGTCGCTGAGGAACAAACAGAAGAGGATGTAGAGCGAAATGACAATAATATATAATATCGGTAACACTTTACAATAAGGTCCATTAATAATTTTTCTGATAGGAATTTAAAAAAAAAAAGATTAACAAATGTATTGCTCATGGTTAGTTCATACACTCACCGGCCACTTTATTAGGTACCCCATGCTAGTAACGGGTTGGACCCCCTTTTGCCTTCAGAACTGCCTCAATTCTTCGTGGCATAGATTCAACAAGGTGCTGGAAGCATTCCTCAGGGAGTTTGGTCCATATTGACATGATGGCATCACACAGTTGCCGCAGATTTGTCGGCTGCACATCCATGATGCAAATCTCCCGTTCCACCACATCCCAAAGATGCTCTATTGGGTTGAGATCTGGTGACTGTGGAGGCCATTTTAGTACAGTGAACTCATTGTCATGTTCAAGAAACCAATTTGAAATGATTAGAGCTTTGTGACATGGTGGAAGTAGCCATCAGAGGATGGGTACATGGTGGCCATAAAGGGATGGACATGGTCAGAAACAATGCTCAGGTAGGCCGTGGCATTTAAACGATGCCCAATTGGCACTAAGGGGCCTAAAGTGTGCCAGGAAAACATCCCCCACACCATTACACCACCACCACCAGCCTGCACAGTGGTAACAAGGCATGATGGTTCCATGTTCTCATTCTGTTTACGCCAAATTCTGACTCTAACATCTGAATGTCTCAACAGAAATCGAGACTCATCAGACCAGGCAACATTTTTCCAGTCTTCAACTGTTCAATTTTGGTGAGCTCTTGCAAATTGTAGCCTCTTTTTCCTATTTGTAGTGGAGATGAGTGGTACCCGGTGGAGTCTTCTGCTGTTGTAGCCCATCCGCCTCAAGGTTGTGCGTGTTGTGGCTTCACAAATGCTTTGCTGCATACCTCGGTTGTAACGAGTGGTTATTTCAGTCACTGTTGCCCTTCTATCAGCTCGAACCAGTCTGGCCATTCTCCTCTGACATCAACAAGGCATTTCCGCCCACAGAACTGCCGCTCACTGGATGTTTTTTCTTTTTCGGACCATTCTCTGTAAACCCTAGAGATGGTTGTGCGTGAAAATCCCAGTAGATTAGCAGTTTCTGAAATACTCAGACCAGCCCTTCTGGCACCAACAATCATGCCACGTTCAAAGTCACTCAAATCAACTTTCTTCCCCATACTGATGCTCGGTTTGAACTGCAGGAGATTGTCTTGACCATGTCTACATGCCTAAATGCACTGAGTTGCCGCCATGTGATTGGCTGCTTAGAAATTAAGTGTTAACCAGCAGTTGGACAGGTGTACCTAATAAAGTGGCCGGTGAGTGTACATTACCTAATGAACCTTATTGTAAAGTGTTACCGAAAAATAAGACAAAAGGTACAAGACTGTTACTTAAAGGCTTTAAAGAGGGAAAGAACTACAATCCCATGAAGCATTGTGAATGACAAATTAAAAACGATGGTGAAATATAAAACCACTCATTTAGAGTAGATCATATAGAAGCAATATATTTAAATGTATTGCAAAAAACATTACCAGAAAAAGTATGATTATTTCCCAGTAAGAGGAGATTTTGAGCTCCTCCGGTTGTCTTTAACTGCTCTCTCACCATGTTGTGTGTTGGCGCTGAGGATGTTTTGAGCCAGCTGTTCTGCGCTGATACCCAGAGTCCTGCAGATCTCCTCTCTGCTGTACGGCTCGGGGTGAAGCACCTCCTCCAGCAGCTCCAGCATCTCCTCCAGACTCGCCTGCAGCTCCTTCTGCAGATCCCCCAGCTTCAGCAGACGCTGCCAGTCCACACCTCGCGCTTTAGCCAGCATCTGCACACATGCTACCGTCAATATACTCAAGCAAATGTTGGAAATTAGGATGGGAACTAGAAAAACTTTGAGCATTACCAATAATTATTAGTGGCCAATCACTAAAGCTGAGTAACTACTTCTGGATTTATAGATCTGTAGATTTAAATTATCAATTTAAAATATCACTTTCAACAAATTTGATAGCAGATAAAAATTTTGAGAAAACAAAAAAAGAGTCACTTCTGCAACTGCAGATTAACAAAACTGTTCTTATTATTGCCCTTAAAATAGCACATATATGTGGTTGCAGCGCCACCTACTGTAAAATAATGTTAAATGTACTCAGTCTTTGAGCTACTTTTAAATTCACCACTGGGGTCTTATAACCGAAACATCCCAAGTGTTCACTATTATGATTAAAACTACAGAATATATACTCGATCAAAAAGATACACTAAAGACATTTATGTTATTTTATTTTAAATAAATGCTGTTCTTTTGAACTTTCTATTCAAAGAATCCTGAAAAAATGTATCACAGTTTCCACACACACACACACACACACACACAAAAACAGCACATCTGTTTTCAACATTGATAATAATCAGAAATGTTTCTTCAAATTCAGATTTGATCACAGGAATAAATTGCATTTTAAAACATATTACAATAGAAAACAATTATTTTAAATTGTAATTATATTTCACAATATCACTTTTAATGTTTACTTTATATCTGATCAAAGAAATGCAGCCTTGGTGAGCAGAAGAGACTTATTCCAAAGTTTTAAACTGTAGTGTACTTTTTTGGTGAACTCTTATATTACAAAGACTAAACTTTCATTCTAGATGTGTTATTTTAAAACTATCATTCTAGAAGCATCCCTGACGTTCAGACCTTTGTGGCAATGCGGCACTCCACCACCCTCATGTTGAAGTGAGATGAGGCCGCCTTGTTCATCTCCACACAACAGTTGGCGATTACAAAGAACGCCCCGTCGGGCAACCTCACGTCTGTGGCTCGCAGCGGGTTAAACTCGATCAGCTTTGCCTTGAGGGAAAAAAGTCAAATCAAGCTAAATCCTCATAAACATATTTGTAATGTAGATGCACAGTGTTAAAAATGTCAATAACAAATAAGAGGTAAAAAGAAAAAAATATATATTTTAAAATTCTACATTAAAACACATGTGCCTTAGAAATGTACTCTTTGTATTCATGTTGGTTTTATATGGTAAAAAAAAAAATTGTATACAATTTTCAAAAAAAGAAAAATGTCATGTGGTGTAACCAAAAATAATCAAATAAAATAACACATTTTCCTTAAACCTTGAATAGATCTTAAAGATTACTTTAAAAACGTTTTGAAATATATATTTTGTCAACGTAAAACATCATTTTTATACAAATATCATGCATTTTTCATTTATAAATGACAAGTTATTTGGGTCGTTGTTGTACTACCGTATATGACATTTTTAACAAGTAACAGCTTAAAAAATTGTTTTAATGAGGCATTTTGTCTTCATTATAATATCAAGATGCAACACCCTGACAACTTGACTATTCCCCCAAAAATATCAAAATTAATTTGATGAATTTTAACATATTCATCATATAAAAAAGGTATATTCGGTCACTGTATTGTATGTATGTATGAATTGCATTTTTTATGTATTTTTGAAAAAATTAGATCATACACACACACACCAAAAAAAGCGTCATAGCATCCACCCTTCAAAAATAAATTAAATACCACGTATATTGTTAGAACAAATATGAAATACATGTGGCTTACTGTTCCCTCCTCGCCCAGGAAAGAAATGGACTGATCCATCCCTCCCCCCTCAGTGCCAATATAACGCTCACACTTGGCACACGTCTCCGCGAGAGTCACCTGAAATGAAATCAAAGCGAGCACATGTATGATACGCAGCAGTTGTATGTAATGCAGGATGTACATTAAGGACTACCTTAGAAAGAGACTTCTGATTGGCCTCCATGGTGACCAGACCTGCACAGCACACCAGGGCACTGGAGCTGGAGAGCCCTGAGCTGGCCGGGACAGTCCCGTCTACCACACAACACATCCCTGCTAATGAAGACAAGCTCAAGTGCTCCTGCATACACATGGGCAAGGGGGTCAAATGACTGATTATAATGAAATAATGCAAACATGCATTATGTTTGTCATTAAACACCCCACCTGGATTCCTCTCACTCCACAAAGGAAGTAATAGTACCATTGAGGATTATCTCTGTCAATGGTGATGCCATCAACAGACACAGTGAAATCCCTGTAAGAAGGAAAGAAATAAGTGAGTGAGTAATGAATGAATATTTGAGTTAATAAATTAAGTGAATGAGTAAGTGAGTGAGTGAATTAATTAATAAGTGAGTGAGTGAATAATGAATTAATGAGTGAGTGAGTGAATAATGAATTAATGAGTGAGTGAGTGAATAATGAATTAATGAGTGAGTGAGTGAGTGAGTGAGTGAGTGAGTGAGTGAGTGAGTGAGTGAGTGAGTGAATAATTACTGAGTGAGTGTGTGAATGAATGAATGAATGAATGAATGAATGAGTGAATAATGAATGAGAGTGAATTAATGAATAAGTAAGTGAGTAAATGAATGAATTAATAAATAAATGAGTGAGTGAATGAAATAATGAGTGAGTGAATAATAAATGAGTGAGTGAATGAATTAATTAATAAGTCAGTGAATAATGAACGAATAAGTGAATTAATGAATAAGTAATTGAGTAAATTAATGAATTAATAAATAAATGAGTAAGTGAATAATGAGTGAGTGAGTGAATAATTAGTGAGTGAGTGTGTGTGTGAATTAATTAATAAGTGAGTAAATGAATGAATTAATAAGTCAGTGAATAATTAACAAATAAGTGAATTAATGAATAAGTAATTGAATAAACGAATTAATAAATAAATGAGTAAGTGAGTGCATGAGTAAGTGAGCACATTAATAAAAAAGTGAATGAGTGAGTAAATAATGAATGAATGAGTGAATGAATTAAGTGAGTGAATGAATGAGTGAGTGAGTGTGTGAGTGAATTAATGAATAAGTGAGTGAATTAATAAATAAATAAATGAGTGAGTGAATAATTAGTGAGTGAGTGTGTGAATGAATTAATGAGTGAGTGAATAATAAATGAGTGAGTGAATGAATTAATTAATAAGTGAGTGAATAAATTAATGAATTAATAAATGAGTAAGTGAGTGCATGAGTAAGTGAGCAAATTAATTAAAAAAGTGAATGAGTGAGTAAATAATGAATGAATGAGTGAATGAATTAAGTGAGTGAATGAATGAGTGAGTGAGTGTGTGAATGAATTAATGAGTGAGTGAATGATGAATAAATAAGTGAGTGAGTGAATAATGCATGAATAAGTGAATTAATAAATAAATGAGTGAGTGAGTGAATGAATTAGTAAATAATGAATGAATGAGTGAATGAATTATGTGAGTGAATAAGTGAGTGAGTGAGTGAATGAATTAAGTGAGTAAATAACTAAGCAAGTGAGTAATTTAATTAATTAATTAATAACAATTTGTTGACAAAATGTGACCAATTAAATTGTGAAGAACAGAAGATAAAGAAGATTGTTACTCACTTGTATTTGGGGTCAGTGTTGGTCAGCTGGATTGTTTGGGAGTCACTGACAGAAACTGCAGCAAGAATATTCTGCTCTATTGCCATTGGAAGGACAGCATAGCCACAATAATCAATATGCTCACCTGGAAATGATAAGATTTATGATAAAACATCAAATGCAGTGCTGATGGTATTCGTTATGTTTACACACTGCTTGCAAGTTGCAACCCACCAATCAAATTCACCCTCCCTGGAGCACGAGCGTAGAAGAGAGGCATTTGTCCATATTTTCCATGAAAAGCCTCTTTCAGTTTCTGCAACCTAACAAAAAGAGGGGAAAGTGTATGTGTAACACAAACAAAAACAAACATGAAAGTTAAAAGTGGACTCCATTCATTCACAATCGAAGTTTTCCGAATAGCTGCACGAAGTGTCCCGAACTTACCTTTCATTTCCACTGAGCAGCACCTTGATTTTCGGTGGAACTGTGGCCATTGTGCTGTTTTTAATCTTTGTTTTACAGTGAGTACACTATGCAGGAGTGGACAGACACCGTACAAGTGCTGTCAGCTGACTGTCATACCCGGAATCATGCGTCTAAAACCTAAACAACACGGAAGAAACTCACACGAATCCCTAAAACTGGATTCGGAAACACTCGGAAGGAATCGGAGCTGCGCGCGCACCGTACAGAACGCGCGGCGTGATGTCATAACGCTTTGCCGGTGAGCATTGTGGGTAAGAGTCTCTCTCTCCGGTCAAAATGTCTGACATGGAAGATGATTTCATGTGCGATGATGAAGAGGATTATGACTTGGTACGGCTGTCTAAAATAAACTCAACTGTAAATGCATGTAATTCAATGCTAAGCAAATGTAGCGACATCAGTAAATGTTGTTTAGCGTGTTAATAGGGACTTAATTTCGCAATGGTGTTGTTTAGCAGGTGGCTAGTTTGCTAATACTGCAAAGAATAAGTCAACAAATATGACAGCCTTCTTTTAGTTGGTTTATTTGAAGTTTCGTAAGAGATGCGATGTATTTACAAACCTGATTTCTGATGTCGAATATCTTATGTATATATTGATAACTTGCAGACTCATGTGAAGTTGACTAAATTATAGCTAATGTCCTGCTAGTTATGAAACTGCATGATATCTGATTTCAGTTTGTTGTTAAATATATTATTACGTATACATGTATATATGTACAGTTGTAAATAATCTTAACGTAACTATTGTCATGCTGTTGTCATAATTATAACAACCATGCACTATTAAGCTGTACAATATCCTTCAAGATGTTTTTGCAGGCAAAGACTTTAATTAATCCTTTATGAATAAATTATCCTTTTAACTGTAATTAACATTACACATACCATTTGTTTGCTTTCACTTCAGGAATACTCTGAGGACAGCAACTCTGAGCCCAATGTTGATTTGGAGAATCAGTACTATAACTCTAAAGCCCTCAAAGAAGATGATCCTAAAGCAGCCCTGAGCAGCTTTCAGAAGGTCAGACGCTTTCTGTTTCTGCATCCGTACTGTAACTTTGAATAGGCGTAATAAATAATCACTATTTTCTGTTTTGCAGGTGCTGGAACTGGAGGGTGAGAAAGGAGAATGGGGCTTTAAAGCACTGAAACAGATGATTAAGATCAACTTCAAACTGGTGTGTAACAATAGTAGCACAATATATTGTATAAGATTTAATAAGTAATATTTATAATTCATTTTCTTATTCTCCTGCATTGTCTAACATTTTTTTTTTTGTGCAAATTAAATGTAAAATATTACAATAAAAAATAAGTTGATGTACTATAAAAAAAATCTGCTCATTTGTTTTGTTTTATTCTTATTTTTACAGACAAATTTTCCTGAAATGATGAACCGGTACAAACAGCTTTTGACGTATATTAGGAGTGCTGTCACCAGAAATTACTCTGAGAAATCCATCAACTCTATTCTAGATTATATCTCAACCTCCAAACAGGTATTTAATACATTTTAAACTCCTGTGTTCAGTAATATATGTATATATTAGGGGTGTCGCGATATCCGGCATTGACAATAACCGTGATATTCAAACCATGAAATATCGAAATTGTGTTAATTAAGGGTGTGACAATATATCTCGATAACTGCAACGAGTAGTACACATATGATAATAATAAGACGCCGTAAATAATCCAGGGTCAGCACCTGGTTGGCAACCCAAAGTACAATAGGAGGTGTTATTGCACTTTTACGCTGCCATCTGTCATAAAGCAGAATTTATTCTCATAAATTGAATTTTGATGCCGTGCTATGCTAAAAACGGTTAGCATTTCATCTCCTCTAAATGAAATCATATAGCATCTCTTAAAAATGTTCTATAGATATCAGAATTTTATCATTGATTTAATAAATTCTGGCAATATGACAACAATTTGCCAAATGTTCTTTTCTCTGTAAATACTTTCAAATAGTCTACCATGTTTGAAGTCCAAAGGCTTCATGGACTATGTATTTTAATTTTTGCATGCCATTTCTTAGATATGGGTTCAAAATGGGGACACAAGTTATCAAGTTAAGCTATTAGTTGTGTTTAAAACTCGTTTATAATACTGTTGAACTTGACAGTATTTTCTCTTTCTGTCTCCTATTTCTTAGGCAGTGTCAAAGAAGCCAGAGAAAGCCAGAGTCTCAGTTGTTGTAATTGTTGTATGTAATGTTGTGATTCATTGGCTTAAAAAAGAAAGCAAAACACAAAATATACAAACTAAAGATGAATTTGACTGATAACATAGTTTTTTAAGGTTTCTGTAGAATAGTATATCGTCACTCGAATTCTTAAATTCTGTTAAAAAACTGATATCGTGACAGCCCTAATACACACACACATACACACACACACACACACACACACTTTATATATAAAATTTAAGATCATTATGTTGTTAAAGATAATTAAGTAATATTTATCTATTTACCTTTTTTCCAGATGGACTTGCTTCAAGAGTTTTATGAGACCACACTGGATGCTTTAAAAGATGCCAAAAATGACAGACTTTGGTTTAAAACTAACACCAAGGTTTGTGCTGTGGCAGTGCATTGTGTATTTAAATGATCTGTTTTATATTACAGATATACACTTATGTATCAGGAACAATAATATGCACAGTATAAATGACTGTCAATCACAGTATATAATTGTCAATGCAATGCCCTTTAATAGTGACCAGCAAACTGCAGAAAGGATGTGTAATTCAAGAATACTGCTAACTTCTGCTCCTGTGTTTCATGTAGTTGGGAAAGTTGTACCTGGAAAGAGAAGAGTTTGGAAAGCTCCAGAAAATCCTCAGGCAATTACACCAGTCATGTCAGGTAGAGTAAATGATCAGTAAAACCAAACTGTCAATGTCTTCAAATGTCTAATGTGCTGTCCTGAACCTGATCGATGTTCTTAATAGACGGATGACGGAGAGGACGACTTGAAGAAGGGCACTCAGCTGTTGGAGATCTATGCTTTGGAGATTCAGATGTATACGGCACAGAAAAACAACAAGAAACTGAAAGCCCTCTATGAGCAGTCATTACACATCAAATCAGCCATCCCACACCCACTCATCATGGGAGTCATCAGAGGTATTTTACACATTTTTAGTCTATTTTAATACCAAAGATAAAGTTGATAAAATGAAGACATAAAAAAAAAAAACGTTTTTGTTTTGTGCATAATTAGTTTTGTTTTATTTATTTTGTACAATTTGAAAGTTGGTTTGTTTTATTTTGTTTTTGTATAATAAAACTTTAGTTTTTTTTTTTTTTTTTTTTTATGTACAATTGGAAAGATTTGGTTTTGTTCAATTGGAAAGTTTACTTTTGTTTTGTGTATAATAAGCATGTTTGTTTGTTTTGTTTATTGTGAATAACGAAACCAATTTGGTTAGTTTTTTTATTTATTTTGTGTGTTTAACTGGACAGTTTCTTTTGTTTATGGTGGAAAGTTGGAAAGTCCACTAATTTTCTTTGACTTGTGACCTGTTCTCTTCAGAATGTGGTGGTAAAATGCACCTGAGGGAGGGCGAGTTCGAGAAGGCGCATACAGACTTTTTCGAGGCATTCAAAAACTATGACGAGTCTGGAAGCCCCAGACGAACCACTTGTCTGAAGTACCTGGTCTTGGCCAACATGCTGATGAAGTCTGGAATCAACCCATTTGATTCTCAAGAGGTATATGGTGGCAGTCATGCACAGGCCCACATGCAATCTGTCTAAGGCCATCAGAAAGTTCAGCAGAACCATCAATTACACAATTCTACACATTCTTCATCATTGCATGTTCATATATTAAATATTTTGGTGGATTTGCTTTCATTGACCAATAAGTATGTTGGACTCTGTTTCACTTAGCATCTCAACTTGTAAAGCAACTTATTTCCCCCAGAATCAGTGCAGAAAAGCACAACACTGCAGATTATATCTGGGTCTGGTCATAGAAGGTCAAATTTTGTGGTCTATTATAACAAAAAATAACAAAAAAAAACAAATTCTTTCCATGTCGCTCTGTGACTAGGCAAAACCTTACAAAAATGATCCAGAAATCCTGGCAATGACAAACCTAGTAAGGTAAGTGTGCACAATACCACTTTTCATTTATCCGGTCCTCTTCTATTTAACTCAATTTTTATGGTCTGAATTAATTGCTTATAATCTGTCTAGTTCCTACCAGAACAATGACATCACAGAATTTGAGAAAATCCTAAAGACGAATCACAGCAACATAATGGACGACCCCTTCATCAGAGAACATATTGAGGGTCAGTTTGGGTGGCTTTTGGCTTCCTTGTACATATTCTACTTATTACTCATAAATCTCATACATATTTTTATTTTCCCTTTTCCCTTCAGAATTGTTACGGAACATAAGAACGCAAGTGCTCATCAAATTGATTAAGCCTTACACTAGGATACACATACCATTTATTTCAAAGGTAAATCTATATTGTATTCTAGTTATTATAGTGTAGTAAATATATGATATTATTATAACATGCTTTCATGTCCCTGTTTTTCTTTAGGAATTGAATATTGATGTTTCAGATGTGGAAAGCTTGCTTGTGCAGTGTATTTTAGACAAGTAAGTTTAATCCAATTTTTATCTAGATTATTTTAAAAAAAATGTACAAATGTTTTTTTATACTCTTTCACTGCAAATATATACACTCACCGGCCACTTTATTAGGTACACCTGTCCAACTGCTCGTTAACACTTAATTTCTAAGCAGCCAATCACATGGCGGCAACTCAGTGCATTTAGGCATTTAGACATGGTCAAGACAATCTCCTGCAGTTCAAACCGAGCATCAGTATGGGGAAGAAAGTTGATTTGAGTGACTTTGAACGTGGCATGATTGTTGGTGCCAGAAGGGCTGGTCTGAGTATTTCAGAAACTGCTAATCTACTGGGATTTTCACGCACAACCATCTCTAGGGTTTACAGAGAATGGTCCGAAAAAGAAAAAACATCCAGTGAGCGGCAGTTCTGTGGGCGGAAATGCCTTGTTGATGCCAGAGGTCAGAGGAGAATGGCCAGACTGGTTCGAGCTGATAGAAGGGCAACAGTGACTGAAATAACCACTCGTTACAACCGAGGTATGCAGCAAAGCATTTGTGAAGCCACAACACGCACAACCTTGAGGCGGATGGGCTACAACAGCAGAAGACTCCACCGGGTACCACTCATCTCCACTACAAATAGGAAAAAGAGGCTACAATTTGCAAGAGCTCACCAAAATTGAACAGTTGAAGACTGGAAAAATGTTGCCTGGTCTGATGAGTCTCGATTTCTGTTGAGACATTCAGATCTTAGAGTCAGAATTTGGCGTAAACAGAATGAGAACATGGAACCATCATGCCTTGTTACCACTGTGCAGGCTTGTGGTGGTGGTGTAATGGTGTGGGGGATGTTTTCCTGGCACACTTTAGGCCCCTTAGTGCCAATTGGGCATCGTTTAAATGCCACGGCCTACCTGAGCATTGTTTCTGACCATGTCCATCCCTTTATGGCCACCATGTACCCATCCTCTGATGGCTACTTCCACCATGTCACAAAGCTCTAATCATTTCAAATTGGTTTCTTGAACATGACAATGAGTTCACTGTACTAAAATGGCCTCCACAGTCACCAGATCTCAACCCAATAGAGCATCTTTGGGATGTGGTGGAACGGGAGATTCGCATCATGGATGTGCAGCCGACAAATCTGCGGCAACTGTGTGATGCCATCATGTCAATATGGACCAAACTCCCTGAGGAATGCTTCCAGCACCTTGTTGAATCTATGCCACGAAGAATTGAGGCAGTTCTGAAGGCAAAAGGGGGTCCAACCCGTTACTAGCATGGGGTACCTAATAAAGTGGCCGGTGAGTGTATATTAATTTGATGTTGTATGTCTTTCAGCACAATCAACGGTAGAATTGACCAGGTCAATCAGCTGTTGGAGCTCGATCACCAGAAAAGAGGCGGAGCCAGATACACCGCTCTGGACAGATGGACCAATCAGCTGAACTCTCTCAACCAGGCCATTGTGAGCAAACTGGCTTGATTTGACACTGACGATCACGGAGAACAAATTCACCCATCAGGCAGCCGGTCGATTCGAGGCTGTCAGTGACATTAACTACTTTCGAGCCCTTTACTCCCCCGATCACAGATTGACTTGAAGCGGGAGCGTAATTTGGCTAGTTTGTATTTTTACAGCTGTAGTCACTTAAGTCTGTTTTAAATGTCCTTAACAAAGCAGAAGTTCCCACAGGATGTCTGCTGTACTGATTTGTTAGGTCTCTAATATGAATATGTTTGCATCACCTGAAAAAAATCTTACTTCAATAACACATATTGGCACTTGGCAGACATTTTAAATTGTTTGTCTTAAATGGAAAGCGTGAAGACGTGCTGTGTGAAATTGAGTCATTTATCTGTTGAACTCTGTCTGTCTCTTGTTAGAGTCAGCATGTTTTACTTGGTTTGCATAAGATTCAGTTGAGTTTTATGATGTTGCACCGCAGCACATGCGTATTGAAAGTGCCGTCATTGCTAGAATTCCTCACCAAACTTTACAGATCTGTTGAAACTTTAACGCTGCCTGAGCTCTTCTGTTTCACTTTTCAACAACAAAAATAAAGAATGCATTTGTTGCTTCAGCGGAAAATGTGTCTGGAATGGTTTATGATTTTATATGTGATAAGCAATGAAGTTTATCTCAATAACACAGACCAACATTATACAGCAGCCTTCATATAGAGACTATATTTCAACTGATAAAAAAAAAAAAACTGAATATTAATCAGATCACAGAAAATATCATGCATACACTATACGGCCAAAAGTCCTCAGCTGGAATAACCAATCCCATTAAGTACAATGGAGTTTCACATACATTTGTATGTTTAGGCATTTAACAATAAAACTATTATATTTTAAACAACGTGTAATATAAAGTATATTAAAAAATGTACATAATATCTATATAATTTTATAAACAAAATATTATGGCCATCACCTTGGCCAGGTTTCTCTTGTAAAATAGATTTTTGATCTCAATGAGACTTCCTGGTAAAATGAAAAAATTAATAATGAATTACAATGGGATTTCACTTGCATGTTTTGGAACTTTACAGTAATTTTATTTTATATTTAATGCTAATATAAATATTACATGAACACACACAATCCTTATAAATTGTATATGCAACCTAAAAAATATATATATAATAATGTTATTATTACTACTATCACTTTTGTCATGAATAATATATTCATTGAATTACATTTCTGTCATTTGATATGCCGTAACCATTGGCTGTAACGTTCACGTGACGTCATCCCTCCCGTCAGCCAATCAGAATCCAGGACTTTTGCCGCTGTTTAGAGCGCCATGTTTCAATGGACGGATACTATATCAATATATTTGCAGTAATATCGTTTTTAGTCCGCATTAAACGAGTTTTACCATCTGATTCTGTAACGGCTGAACAGACATTCGCTGACCGTTTATTTATCATGCTCGTGTCATTTCAAATCAATATTGAGCTTGTGAGTCTCCGAGACACTGTTATGTTCCTCATATTAAAAGCACTTTATTTCGGATTATTGTGTTAATGTAGCACTCCGGCGACTTTTGAAAGACTTTAAAGGTAAGAAGAGACTATTTAAACACGAATACCGTTTGTATAGTGCTAAATGAAATACATTTCTGCTGCGACAGTCCGAATAATGTGTTAGGGGTTGAAGAGAAACTATAAATATATAGTATTAACAATGTTCTATGATGCTAACTTACATACGCTGCGCACTACTAGCATATAGGAAAGCAGTTGGTCTCGTTTTTTATGAGTTGGACTGGTTAAATGAAGTGGTTGCTGGTTATTTCCTGTCTCAGGTGTGTCGTGTCTCCTCTCAGGTCAGCAGGATGTCCATTGATTTTGACAGTGCTGCTTTACAGACCCAGCAGGAGGAAGAGGAGTATGATCAGGAAGACTACGCCAGAGAACAAGAGGTATCTGTCCCGTTACTGAACCCTGCAGTTATTTCACAGTAATACACAAACACACCCACCAAACTCGCTTCTGTCATCAGTAGAAATGCATAACTTACTGCAGACACAAAAAAACAACAATCTGATAAATTGTGTGCAGGAACATCAAGGGCTGGTTATTTTAATCTAGTAGATTCAAAGTTTTAAATGAGACCTGTCAGTGATATTAGGAATGGAAGCCACGACTTACTGATGAAATTGACTGTTTATGTCATAATTTTGACTGTTTTTAGGCTATGTCATAGTTTTGGCTTTTCATCTTATAAATATGACTTATGCTGCGTCCGAAATCAAATACTTTCCTACTATGTAGTATGCGAAAACAGTACGCCAACACAGTAGTATGTTCTAAAGAGCACATTCGATAGACACTTTGCTATCCCATGAGGCCACGGGAGAGGATTTGAAAAACAAAACAATTATTAGGCTTTAAACAACAAAATAATACAACATACACTTTGAAGCCAGGCGAGCAAATAACACGCGCATTAAAAAAAAAAATAATTCACAAAAATACAAGACCTTTGTATCATTCAACGGGAGAAGATTTATGAATGGCAGTGCAGCTAAACTGACTGGTAGGTCACGTGACAGTAACAACATGGCGGATGTAGTACATCCGAATTTCATTCATACTACCCTTATTGATACTAAATAGAACATACTTTTAACGATCACAAAGTAAATTTAAATGTTGTACCTACTCAGACAGCATGCGATTTCAGTCGCAATGTTTGTGTCATAATTTCATAAAAGTTAGTGTCAAACTTTTTATGTCATAAATAATTAAGATTCACAAAATACAGGTCCTTCTCAAAAAATTAGCATATTGTGATAAAGTTCATTATTTTCCATAATGTAATGATAAAAATTAAACTTTCATATATTTTAGATTCATTGCACACCAACTGAAATATTTCAGGTCTTTTATTGTTTTAATACTGATGATTTTGGCATACAGCTCATGAAACCCCAAAATTCCTGTCTCAAAAAATTAGCATATCATGAAAAGGGTCTCTAAACGAGCTATTAACCTAATCATCTGAATCAACTAATTAACTCTAAACACCTGCAAAAGATTCCTGAGGCTTTTTAAAAACTCCCAGCCTGTTTCATTACTCAAAACCGCAATCATGGGTAAGACTGCCGACCTGACTGCTGTCCAGAAGGCCATCATTGACACCCTCAAGCAAGAGGGTAAGACAGAAAGAAATTTCTGAACAAATAGGCTGTTCCCAGAGTGCTGTATCAAGGCACGTCTGTGGGAAGGAAAAAGTGTGGCAAAAAAACGCTGCACAACGAGAAGAGGTGACCGGACCCTGAGGAAGATTGTGGAGAAGGACCGATTCCAGACCTTGGGGGACCTGCGGAAGCAGTGGACTGAGTCTGGAGTAGAAACATTCAGAGCCACCGTGCACAGGCGTGTGCAGGAAATGGGCTACAGGTGCCGCATTCCCCAGGTCAAGCCACTTTTGAACCAGAAACAGCGGCAGAAGCGCCTGACCTGGGCTACAGAGAAGCAGCACTGGACTGTTGCTCAGTTTTGCATGTCATTCGGAAATCAAGGTGCCAGAGTCTGGAGGAAGACTGGGGAGAAGGAAATGCCAAAATGCCTGAAGTCCAGTGTCAAGTACCCACAGTCAGTGATGGTCTGGGGTGCCATGTCAGCTGCTGGTGTTGGTGCACTGTAGTGTTGTCAAAAATATCGATATTTCGATAAATATCGATACTGAAATATCTGAACGGTACCAATACTAATTTCCCGAAGTATCGATACTAGCCGAGCAGTCACTTTCACTTCTCTCAAAAGGCGCGTTGACAAACACCACACGTGACGCACTCGTCTCATTCGCTCTGGTTAAATAGCAAAAGTGAAGTGAATGGAAAGATGGCGAGGGCCGAGCCCCCGCGACCGGCTTTGGTTGATTGATAAAGAACACCACGAGCGGGCATGTCGGACAATAGCGCGGACACGCGTAAAAAACACACCGCGAGCGGGCATGTCGGAGTCGGAGAATAGCGCGGACACGCGTAAAAAACACTCCGCGAGCGGGCATGTCGGAGTCGGAGAATAGCGTGGACACGAGCTACACACCGCGAGCGGGCATGTTGGAGTCGGAGAATAGCGTGGACACGCGTAAAAAACACACCGCGAGCGGGCATGTCGGAGTCGGAGAATAGCGTGGACACGCGCTACACACCGCGAGCGGGCATGTTGGAGTCGGAGAATAGCGTGGACACGAGCTACACACCGCGAGCGGGCATGTCGGAGAATAGCGCGGACACGCGAGCGGGCTGCGGGCACCCAACAGATTGTTTGACTATCAATAATCCCTCACATCACTCATTTTTTAAAATTATTGTATAGGTGTAAACACACTTAAGGAACAGGCTCCAGGGGTAGGCTACTATTTAGCAGCATATGCTCCGCATCAGGGGTGTTTGTTGTTTGGACAGACCTGCCCCCACTGCTAAAAAAATCCTCAAGGAAACACTGTAACTCTTCTCATTTGAACTTTTCTGAAACATTAACCAAGATGGCCTAGTATTGTTGTTGATAAGAGTCTGTGTTGTCTCGTTTTAATTCTTAAAGTTAACATAATCTGACTGAGGAATCTTAGACAAGTTAATATTGTAACTGTGGCCAAATGTAAATTAACTGGTGCCTATTTAACTTTATTCAAAAATTATTATTTATTCTGCAATTTTCCTTCATTAGCTATTATCATCAATTTGATTACACAGATATTAATTAAACTAAACAGCTAGACAATGGCATCTCTAAATTCAATAATGACATGCCTTTAACTGAAAATTGAATGTTTAATCTTATCATTATACATTACTGACTCTCTATCCTCCAATTTGATACTGTTAAGTGCTTTTTTGTTACAGTATATTTTAATCTTTGATAACAGTAGGTAATAAAAATACATCATGTTAGCTCTGGTCCAATTAAAAAATATAAACAAATAGAACTCAGGACATTTTTGTTCATGTAAAATATACCTCATTGTCATGTTCTAGACTTGTTATATTTAGCTTTAAATTAAAAAAATACCCCCTTAATATTGTGGCAGTTTTTTCTCCGTGGTATCGAAAATGGTATCGAATATCGATATTTTTCAAGGTATCGTATCGAAGTTAGAAATTCTAGTATCGTGACAACACTAGTGCACTGTGTTTTATCAAGGGCAGGGTCAATGCAGCTAGCTATCAGGAGATTTTGGAGCACTTCATGCTTCCATCTGCTGAAAAGCTTTATGGAGATGAAGATTTCATTTTTCAGCACGACCTGGCACCTGCTCACAGTGCCAAAACCACTGGTAAATGGTTTACTGACCATGGTATTACTGTGCTCAATTGGCCTGCCAGCTCTCCTGACCTGAACCCCATAGAGAATCTGTGGGATATTGTGAAGAGAAAGTTGAGAGACGCATGACCCAACACTCTGGATGAGCTTAAGGCCGCTATCGAAGCATCCTGGGCCTCCATAACACCTCAGCAGTGCCACAGGCTGATTGCCTCCATGCCACGCCGCATTGAAGCAGTCATTTCTGCAAAAGGATTCCCGACCAAGTATTGACTATTGAGTGCATAACTGAACATAATTATTTGAAGGTTGACTTTTTTTTTTTGTATTAAAAACACTCCTTTTATTGGTCGGATGAAATATGCTCATTTTTTGAGACAGGAATTTTGGGGTTTCATGAGCTGTATGCCAAAATCATCAGTATTAAAACAATAAAAGACCTGAAATATTTCAGTTGGTGTGCAATGAATCTAAAATATATGAAAGTTTAATTTTTATCATTACATTATGGAAAATAATGAACTTTATCACAATATGCTAATTTTTTGAGAAGGACCTGTATAATCAGAAATTCGACTCCTGTGATACCATTAATAAACAATGCATCTTTCACTCTGTTAATTTCTGTCTGTACTTCACATGTAAATCATTGATTGCACATGCTAGTTTCAGTATTTTCAACTAGTTTCACTTTGTACGATTTTGGCAATGATTTGGCTTGACAAATTTTAAGAATGTTTAAAGATTTCTCTGTTCCTTGGCCAAAATCTGAAGTCTTTGATCGCTAGATTGACATGTTCACCGACAGCCGATTCAATAGGAGCGCAGATCCTGATGACGCAACTAGTGAGACAACAACAAACCACCACTTGCTCCACACACACACACGTCGTCTTCATTTTTCTTCGGTTTTCAAGACAATCCATGATCAAAATTGGAGACTGTTTTTGTTTGCAAGCCACCAGTTCAATCCCGCATGTACATGCAGCTCACGTCACTGAACGTGTGTGTCACGGATTGATGATGTTAAACGCTGGATGGGTTTTCTTGCATCTTCTTGACTGTCAAACAGTCTGACATTACAACAGAGATCTACAGTGTGACATGATGGCTTATAGCGAGAACTGTACAGCTTACATCATCTAATTACACGAAGTCTGAGCAGTGAACATGGAAACATACACAACAAGATTATTCAATAAACTCTGCTCTTTTTATTATCATCACTTTGTCTCCTGCTTCTGCTCTTCCCTGGCTTTCTCAGTCAAACTCTCAGGCTGATAGAAGACTTATATTCAGCGTCCGGGGTCGGATCTGATATTTCTGACATGGAGATCCATCTGATCTAACATTTTGGCACGATCTAACAAATTGAATAGAAGGCTAAATTGTGATTTTACAAAAAGAGTGAAAATGGTGCCCAGTTTCTGCATTTAAACATATACACTTCCCATTATACACTATCGTTCAAAAGTTTGGGGTTAGTAAGAATTTTCTTTTTTCAAAGAAATTGATATTCAGCAAGGATGAATTAAACTGATTTAAAGGTGACAGTAAAGGCATTTTTAATGTTGTAAAAAAAAAAAAAGTTTAAATAGATACTGTTCTTTTGAACTTTCTATTAATAAAAAGAATCCTGAAAAAATCATCATCACCATGATTTCCACAAAAATATGAAGCAGCACAGCTGTTGTTTCAAGAAATGTTTCTTGAGCAGCAAATCATTATATTAGAGTGATTTCTGAAGGATCATGTGACACTGAAGACTGGAGTAAAGATGCTGAAAATTCAGTTTTGATCACAGGAATAAATTACATTTTAAATATACCCAAATAGAAAGCAGTTATTTTGAATTGTAATTATATTTCACAATATTACTGTTGTTTAGTGTATTTGTAATCAAATAAATGCAGCTTTGGTGAGCAGAAGAGAATCTTAGTGACTCAAAACTTTTGAACAGTTTTATATATATGTTATATATATATAAACAAATGTATTCATAACATTATATTGTGTTCAGGCGCATAACCTAGGCCTATGTCAATTAAGATTTATGTCTATTATGAGACATAATAGGTCTCCACCCTAAAAATACCATGTACCACTAACAATAGCAAGCAGCAAATCATGTATGTATACTTTGTATAAAAATTAAAAATGTGTTTGCTTTCCAAAAACTCGTGTGTGTGTGTGTGTATATATATATATATATATATATATATATACACACACACACACACATGCATTTTTGGAAAGCAAACACATTTTTAATTTTTATATCTGCTAAAAGTTATTTTGACCGCTTTTAGAAAAGACCTCAAAGCTTACAGATATTTGATCATTTTTGTGTCTTCAATATTGGGTACTGTAATGCTAATCAAGTCCTTCTGTCTGTAAAATTCTGTGATATGGCTTGCATGCACTCACTGATCTATATGTCATTACATAGATCAGTGCATGCACTGTAACCATTAATAGTGCTGTAAGAAATGGAAGAGTTAGCCTAGATTTAGTGTTTTCTTGTGATTTTTGTTTCAGCGTTAGCAAAAAATAGGGTCTTACAGCTGACTTTTACTGTAGGCAGTCACCCGGCCCACATTTGTTGAATAATACTTCATGATTATTCATATTAGTAGTTAAAGTTCTTCTCTTTTCGGTCACATGCAGTAACCGTGTTTGTTTTTAAAGGGCAGATCTTCTCCAATCAGAAACGTGTGTGTTCTGACTCACCTCACAGCTATCAGCTCCATGAATGAACATTGGCTGCCATTGGTGCAAGTGCAATGCAGTCAGGTGTGTTTGCTGTGTTTCCACTGCCCTGCATACTCAGAGCTCTTAACTGAGAGATAATGAGAGATTCTGTCTCTGGGTAAACATTTGCACTGAATGGAGGGAGAAATTGTCGCCACTTTTCATATGGATTAGAATCGGAAAGTAATAGTATGAGGTGAATGGAACCATCGATTCATCGGTCATTTTCAGCGGCTGTTTGTCTTTTTTGTCCATCAGAGGAGGAATGTTTCTGCTCCAGTTAACTGAAGCGTATATTCTGACCCCCACAATGGGCCGACCTCAGCCTGGACAAACGAGGATTGCTTAGTTCCTCGTTTTCTGCTTTCTTTTCTCATATGACTCACACTGCTGAAATCCAGCATTGCACACAATACTCCTTCAGTATGTCATTGAGTCCAAGAGCTCCTGCTGTAGCTGTCGTAAGATTGTAAATGCGGGAAAGTTTCATTTCCGAGGGAACGTTTCAGGATGTGCGAGTCATCCAGCAGGAGTTATGGAGGGTGAGTTTGACTGTCTGTCCTCTGATCTGTTTTATCATGAGTTGCTGAAAGTTAAGTGTGCTAGGCTCCTTTAAGACGCCTCAGGGCCATGTGTTGGTGTTTGTGTGAGAGTTCAGCGTGTCTGTAACCGGGCGGGTGTGTTTTTTTAAACGGTTGCTACGAGCTCTGCGCTGAATCGGTTGCTTGCACATGCTTGTTTCATTTCTCATAGTTTCAGTGTTTCCCTTAAAACAATGTTGTATTGATGTCAGCTGATTTTAAATACCAAGCAAAGAAAGTTGTCATGGTCAAACTCACAAAGATTTGCATTCATAGCACTGAATGACTTTTTTTCTGACTTTCGTAAATTGTTTTGTTTGAGGAAAAACATAAAAATATACAGTTATAGTTTAGTTTTTATCAATTTAATTTAGTTGATTAGTTTGGAATCAACTGTGTTTAGCTTTGTTTTACTTCAGATGACAAGGACATTTCCATTTAAGTTGATATTAAAAGGCTAATCCCAACAACACTCCTTCTCTCGAATGGCTCGGACACTGCAGAGCGCAGTTTATCTGGACCAAACACCGATAATAACATTGTCATAGAATTATTGATATGTATTTGGTTTTAAATAGTAAAATATTGTTAAACGAATAAAGAAAAGTCAATTCGGTAAAAGCACATTTAGTTCAAATTAACCAAGATCCAAAGTTACTAATAGCAGTAATGTCATACTAATATCTCCAGTCTGACCTTGGCTTTTCGCATCCAAGTGGACCTGAGAAGACCTTGCGCCGTAACAGTCTGGCGGAGGTGAAAAAGCCTCATGGCTACGGTTCTGAAAGATGGGTTTCTTGTTTTAGCTCCACAAGCTCCTGACTGATCTCCCTGATGATATGCTGGATGACAGTGGTGACTGCTCCTCACCTGAGCTCCACCGCTCCACCTGCAGTCTTCCAGGAGACAACAACAGGTAAACGGTACCAAAACTAGTGCTTTACTGATGTATCGCCAAGGTATATTATTATTCTTCAAGTTCTCGGTATCTGCCAATACATTTTTCTGAATGGCCGATAAGTGTTGGAAGCAGGACTTTTATTTTGTCCCAGCGGCTGAGCGCACAAGACACACAAGAGCTCCCATTCTCCATCTTCATTATTACTGTTCTAATAATTGGTGGCATTCAGAAAACACATTTTAATATATTTAACATTATAATATCTAATAAACATGTACTGACTCAAACCTCATAAACTTGCAGTTCAGATTGTTAGATATGATGCGCAGCCTGAATATAAACTGCATTACTGATTACTTTTTTACTTACTAAATCCTATATCAACCTCAACCAAGGATAGACATGAAACTGCTCTTTTAATTCTTTCAAATACCGGTAAATAATATAAAATTGCATAAATGACTTCCCAGACTTACTGAGTGCACGGTTGGTTCAAATGTTTGCTTTATTTATTCTTGTTTTTTATTTATTTATTTATGCAACTAATAGGATTATAGAATCAAGAAGTTGCCATCTGAAGTATAAATCTGTTTATTTTATAGATTATTTTTGATCGATTTCAAATTATTTTTACATTTTAGTAAATATTGTGTAATATAAATTTAATTGCAGAAATTTTGCAAGTGTTATTTACTATCGTTAAATGAAATAGAGCAATGTCATATAGTCCTATATCCGCTTTATATCTGCCATCAGCCGCTCTGCTCTCTAAGATCCAAAAATCCATATCGGCCAACCTATAATCAAAACACCCTTATGCAACACTTAACTCAAATACCTGTTTAATAAAACATGCTGTACATAAATGTATTGTGTTGTCTGTTTATCTTTCAGACTGGAATGTGCTCAGCAAGCCTGGAATGTGCCACAATGGGAGCATCCAAGACCTTCCCATGAGGAAGTGAGTTTATCTTAGGACCCCCTTGAAAACGAGATGATGCATCTCAAGGGGTTTATCCTAATA
Source organism: Rhinichthys klamathensis goyatoka (assembly GCF_029890125.1). Taxonomy (NCBI): domain Eukaryota; kingdom Metazoa; phylum Chordata; class Actinopteri; order Cypriniformes; family Leuciscidae; genus Rhinichthys; species Rhinichthys klamathensis. The sequence goes on from NW_026606752.1 coordinate 2,485,043, forward strand.
AATAAAATTTACAATAAATAATCAGTTTAATTCTGAGGGTCATTGAAAGGAGGAAACCGGTCATGTAAAACTAAATTACGGCTGGTGCATTTAATATACTATTACAAGTTTGTTTTTCTTGCATGTGTTACAGCACTATGAAGAGCACGATCAAGGCTCTCTTCATGAGGACTACAGTTATAGGAGTCACACGTCTCAGACCAACAGTCACCCTCATCACCTCCAGGCCGGGACAGAACATTTACCCACCGGCTGGGACCCGCAGAACGGACAGAACTACCAGTACCAGAGAGGAGACTATGCACACTCATCCGCAGGCACGGACGAGTCCCACGCCACCGACTTCTCCACTGGGGACGGGCCGGAGCAGGACACGTACACTCATAACGCTCTTCATCACGGGGCAGTTTACCAGGGAGACGAGGCCCAGGGCCATGGAGAGCATAACCTCATCAGAAACCGCTTTGAGGTGAATGTCTGCAGCCGATCTTTACTTCCTTTATTAAAAATTGTTTGGCCAATTTATAATTTTGCACATTTGTTGAAGGTTTTTGATAATGGAGGAGCTGGGAACAAACCCACTGACCACTACAAGACCAGTTACCACCCACATCAACCTCCAAATCAGCCGAAGATGTTCAATCCTCAAGTGAGCAGTGAGAATGGCCACTTTGACCAGCTTCAGAGGGACTTCCTGGACTCAACACAGAGTGAGATACTGTTATACACTACTGCTCAAAAGTTTGGGGTCAGTAAGAGTTAAGGTTTTTGAAAGAAGTCTCTTCTGCTCACCAAGGCTTCATTTATTTGAAGTAAAAACAACAATATTGTGAAATAATTATTACAATTTAAAATTCTGTTTTAATGTATTTTAAAATGTAATTTATTCCTGTAATCAAAGCTCTTTTTTCCGCATCATTACTCCGGTCTTCAGTGCCACATGATCCTTCAGAAATCATTCTAATATGATGATTTGCTGCTCAAGACACATTTCTTATCAATGTTGAAAACAACTTTTGCTTCTTAGTATTTTTGTGGAAACCGTTATAGATTTATTTTGTCAGGACTCTTTGATGAAGAGAAAGTAACAGCATTTATTTGAAATAGAAATACAAATCTTTTGTAACAATGTAAAAGCCTTTACTTTCACTGTTGATGAATTAAAGGATTCATTTCTTTAAAAGAAATCTTATTGACCCCAAACTTTTAAACTGTGGTATAATTAATATAATCTGAAATGGATTGAAAACCGATATTTGCAATGACTATGTTAGTAGTATTTTAGCATTCTGAAGTGTGTTGTATGAATGTTGTTCAGATACATCAGAGGGTCAGCAGCTGTCGCAGCTACAGATTTTAAACCGAGCTCAGTCCAGACAGATCGAGGAGCTGGAACAGAAACTAGAGGACTGCAGGAGGAGGATGAGATATCTGGAGCACCAGTTCGCCATCGTCAAAGGTCAGATTTATACGATTTTAAAGTCAGCTTTGAAATGAGCTTCAAAAAGGTATTAGCCCTTATAATGCATACAAAACTATACTCTTTTTATATTCTGGGTCAGTTTTGAGCCAGTGAAACGTAAGCTTACAGTCATTGGTGTTTTTTTTTTTGTTTTTTTTAATGAAAACTATTTATCTGATGTATAGTGAATGTGAAAACATTTAAAAGTTTTGCATTTTACAATGTTATTACAACACATTACTTTTTTAACTACAAAACTTTGGATATTCAAATTATACATGAAACAAAAACGCATCTTAATACCAGGTGTAAACCGTTCTCATTGGGTCTCATTGGTTTTATTACTGTTTGTTTTCATCAAGATGAGAAGGACGGACTGACGGTATCACTGAGGGAGTCCAGCGCTCTGGTAGGGGAGGCGAAAGAGAGAGAAGCTCAGCTGCAGGGGAGAATCAGATCTCTGGAGAAACAGATTCAGTCTCTCACAGACAGAGAGCAAGAGGTACGAGCAACATGAGCAAAGTAAAAGCACGCATTTAGAGCTTGTTCAAATAGTGTAAAGCGCTAAAACACTGAGTGAGAAGAACCCTTGTAAGAGAGGAAACGTGTGCGTACACAGAGCGTAAAGCAGCAGCGTGTGGCCGAGGCTGCGATGGACAGCATGAAGCAGCAGATGATGGAGCTGTGTCGCTCGGACACTCTCACGCGAGCACGTGAGCAGCACGATAGGGACACGGCCGCCATCCGGGAGCAGTCTGAAGCCAGACTGCTCACACTTCAGCAGAAACTAGACGCCCAATCACAGAGTCTGAATGAGCAGGTCAGAGATATGTAGATATGAATTATTCCTGAGTGCAGGTTAACCCCTTACAGGCGGTATTCACCAGAGGGCAGTGCAGGCCTGTGTTTCTCACTCTGTGTGTTTCTCAGGCTGAGGCAGGCCAGCGTTTGCTGGATCAGGTCCGGCAGCTGGAGCGTCAGAGGGAAGAGGATCAGGTGGACAGAGCCTCTGTCATCAACACCCTCACACAGCGCCTGGAGGAGAGCCAGCAGCAGTGTGCCAAACTACTCCACACTGGTATGTGGCATCCCGCGTGCTTCTGTTTATGTTTACTGTTGTGATTGCTGGAGTCTCATGGGTAATCAAATGGGCCAGTAATCTTTTTCTCTTGCGGTTAAAACAGTTTAAGCCTTACAGTTAAACTGCATTGACTCAAATACATATTTGAGCAACGATTAAGAATCCGGGAACCTTCACCTTACCAGAAGGTGGTTGGGTTTTTACAAATTGTCTTATGATTACATAAAATCCTATTTATTATTATTATTATTATTATTATTATTATTATTACAAATGCATTATTATTACAATTATTATTTTTTTATTCATTATTTTTTTCTTTTACTTTGATATATATTTTTTCTCTCACGTTCTCTTTAAAATATATATATATATAAAATACATGCATTTTAATACATTTTTTTTAACTTTCTTTGTTACCCTTAAAAATTAATATTTGAAATAATGTTTTATTAAATCATTATCATTGTTATCACTATTATTGTGGTTTAATAATAAAAAGTATGTTTTATTACAATTATTATATTTTATATTTTAAAATAATATAGTATTATAACGTAAATATAAATTGTATCATCTTTTTTATCTTTTTATTTTTTTACTCATGCTCCCTATATTTTTAAAATATTAATTATTTGAAATATTTTATTATATTTGTATTGTTGTTGTTGCTTAATTAGTTAATTAATTATTGCAATTATTATATTAAAAAACAAGTATTATAATAAAATACAAACAGCTCATTTCTTTAATTTATCTAAATTCTTTTATTTTTATTTATTTATTTTGTATTCTTATTTTCAAAGAGTCCATATTCTTTACTTTCGTACCATTTTATTTTTCTCCAGAAATCAATTTATAAGGTTTCTTAAAGTGAAAACTCTTGTTTTAAATAAAGGAAAATCATGTTTTCCGTGTGTCCTCTTGATGAATGCCCAGAGGAAGTTTGGTCTCCCATGTGCCGGTTACCATTTTCCCAAAGCATCTTCTGTTCTCTGCAGGCTCTGTACAGGAGATGAGCCAGTTACAGATGAAGCTTCAGCAGACCCAGTCTGCTCGCACCATCAGTGAAGACATCAACAAAACCCTGCAGGTCAGTCAATCCACTGCTGTTTGAAAAGATTTCAACTCATGGGAAACTGAAGCTGTCCTTAATACGTCTACAAACAGAGCCTGTGTGTTTCTTCACTTAACAGGAGGAGTTGACTGACCTGAAGGAGCAGATCAATCTCTATGAGTCTGCCATTAAACATGGAGCCCTTTCATTAGAGTCTAATAGAGACTGGGACAACCATCTGTCTGAGTCCTACATGGACCTGGGGATCAAGAAGTCCAAGTGGAGAAATGGACTCATCCACAGGTAACGTTATATTGTACAATAATGATCCAAACTGCGTTGCTGCATTGTATATTGTAAAATCTTATAACCATAACTTTGTTACACACTTTGTTCCAGCACACCTCAGATTGCAGAAGCAGGAGACCCCAACCTGCTGAAGGAGGACGTGGTGCGAGAGCTGAGGAGCGAGCTGCAGCGCTGCCTCGGTCACCTGAAGACCAAGCGCCTGAAGATCGCTGAGCTGCAGGAGGAGCTGCGACGCTCCCAGAGCAGAGCACAGCAGACACAGATAGAGCAGGCCGAGAGGATCGCACGAGACTCTGAGGTCTGACCTACAGCAGATCAAACCTGTGTGCTCAGTCTGCTGTGGTGGATGCTAGACTTACACGTTCTGCGTTTAATACAGGTGAGGGAGAGCAGCTTGGAGAAACACCTGGAAACCCCTCACAAAGACCTCATCAGACTGCAGGAGGAGCGGGCCGCCCTGCAGGAGAGAGTGGAGGTCAGAATACCTTTGGGTCCCGTTGTATCTTCACAAAGTTAGACGACACTTCTGTCTGGATCAGTGTTATTGTTAACTAAAATCCTTAAAATCATTTTTGATAACTGAAATAATTTACTGGATATAATAGATGTTATTATAGATAACCTTATATAGAAACTATTAAAGGTTTAATACAGAAACTGAAATAAAGGTAAATGTAATGTTTGGTATAAATGTATGTAAAAATAAATGTCTAGAGAGAAAAATCTCTAAATATTTAGATCAAATAAATTGAAGTTAAATAGAAATATTTTTTGAAAAAATATGTATTAAATATATAAAAAAAATGTAGGAATAAATCTCTAAACATGTAGATAAAATGTTTAAAATAATCAAAGACGTTCACCTTGATATAAAGAAAAAAATCACGAAACAAACTAATTGAAAATATAAATATTCAACAAATTAGAATGGTGATAATATAAATGTATAAATATATTTAGGCCTTTTGTCATTTATTGATACAGACATGAAATGATGGGGTGAAAAGTGTTGTTTTCATTAAATAAAACTATTAAAATAAACATAAATGAAAATTAGAAATGTTGCCTTGGAGTTTGTTGAAGTACTGACATTATTAAAACTGAAATTTAAAAAGAAATTAAAGCTGAACAAAAAAAAAAATTAATGACGAAAGCTCATGACTAAAACTTAAACTAAAATCTAATTCTAAATATTAATAAGGACTATACTAGTTTAAAAATAATACTACAATAACACTGGTCTTGATCTAATTGTTCTAAAAGAAGTCATTATTTAATTAGCTAGTTGTTGGACGACTATCCGCCCATCCTGACCCGTCTCTATTGTGAACTGCAGGCTCTGGAGAAGAGGAATCAGGATCTGAAGCAGAGTGAAGAGAAGGTGAAGGCCGCCAACTCTGAGCTCTGCACCAAGATGAGAGAGATGATCCAGGAGCTGGACCAGGAGAAACAGGAAGCAGAAGAGAGGTCACATATTCATTCATTTAGCTAAGAAGGGTCAGGCCTTAATCAAGTGAGAGTTAATTTGACGTCTGTGGAGCTTCATCTCTGAAGTGCTTTGTGCGTGCAGATACGAGCGGACTCAGCAGCAGTACAGGGATGATGTGGTGCATCGTGTCCGTGAGGAGCTCATGCAAGAGCACACGGCTCACATCGAGCAGCTCGCCAGCCAGCATCTGCAGCACATCCAACAGCTCCAGTACTTCCACCAGTCTATTACGTCATACTGGATTACAATACGTCATTTATAAAGCATGCAGAAGCACAACTGCTGACTTTCATTAACCCCGGGTCCTTCCACAGGTCAAAGCTGACTGATCTCAGTCAGGAGGTGTTAGCTGTGCAGGAATGCTACATATCTGTTTGCAAAGAGAAGGACAAGCTGGAGGAAAATCTCCAAAACAAGCTTGAAGAAGAGAAGAGATTGAAAGAAATTGAGGCAAGCACTGGATTAGGTTATTTATCTATACAAGTTTAATTAATTTATTTACTTTTGTTGAATTATTTATTTATTTATTTTTTTAAGTTAAATGTATTCATTTGTTTAATTTAATTTACATTTGTTTGTTTATTTTATTTATTAATTTGTTATTGATTTATAAAATAATTTCATTCTTTATTTGTTTATTTATTTATTTAATTACATTTTAATTGTTTATTTAAATAATTATATAATAATTCTTTATTTTTGTGATTTGATTTAATTCATTATTTATTTTATTTATATAATTAATTTACTATTTATTTTTTTAATTTATTAATATATATATATATATATATATATATTAAGATTGTCCATTTCTGTCTAACTGGGTAGACCAGACTCTCGTCTGGCTGTGTGAGACGTTAATATTTGATCATGTTTGCTGGTGTTGCAGTTAAAGAGGCGAGAGGAGAGTGCGGGTGCTCTGGAGTCACTGAGGTCTGAGCTGGAGTGTCAGCATCGGGAGGACGTGTCTCGGCTCAAAGCCCAGTGGAGGACACACACACAGGCTGAGATTGAGCTGCAGGTCAGAGAGCAGCTGGAAGCCCTCAGGAAGAGCTGGCTGCAGGAGCAGGAGACGGTTAGTGATGATGGGCTGTTTACGCCACTGTTCTTTCTGCTCTGTGCCAAGCCAGCATGGTCTTACTAAATACCACTGTTGTGCCATTCAGATGGAGGTCAAATGCTCTTATATGGTCTCTGTTTGTCTACTTTGCTTTGTCTCTTGTCTTTTATTTCATCTGGCTGTATGTGTTTCATCTGTCTCTTTGTTTGTTTGTATTTTTGTTCTTGTCTGTATGTCTTTCTGTCTGTCTTTGTGTTAGTTGGAGAAGTCCTGGGCTCAGAGGTTACAGGAAGCTGAGGAAGAGGTCCGGAAGGCCGGGCAGTCAGACACCCGTGAGGGAGCGTGTCAGACCGGCTCGTCTGAGTCGGCGGGGCAGCTGATTTCAGCGGAGGACCTGGAGCTCCGGCTCAGAGCTCAGAGAGAGAGCCTGCAGCAGGAGGCCTCGTCCGCCCAGGCCAGAGCCGTGGAGGAAGCAGTACGACACGCTGAGAGAGAGCTGCAGCAGAAGCACACTGATGACATAGCGCTCCAGGTGTGACGGATTTACTGCTCTTAACATTAAATACCACCATTTACATAGGGCTGGGCGATGTGGCCAAAAAAAGGATCACAATAGAACGTTTCATATCAAACTATATCGATAATTATCAAGATAAATGTCAAACCTTTATTTCATTCAAGTTTAAAGGCAGATTTTTCCTCCTGTGTGAAAGTTGTAGAAACCAGACCGTAATTGTGATTTTAAACTACTCTTTATTGTACATGACAATCTCTTGCCAAACAGGTGAACATTTCACAAATCTGTGGTAGATTATTCCAAATATTTTTTAATTCTTTACACTTTTTTCAGTCTTTTTTCCTTAATAAAATAAATATCTTAATAGAAAAATGTATTTCTTAGTTTCTGCATGTTCTAACAGGTGATATTGTTTCAAGTCATGAAACAGGTGCAGCCTGCAATATTAATAATATTACATGTTTTGTCTCTTAGAAATGCACATTTGATAGTAGCTTGAGTTGACAGTTGCAGTAACTTGAGTCGGGATGATTTATGTTCATTAACAAAGACAGTAACATCTGGAAAAGTTGAAACAACCTAATTTTTATAGGGTAAAATTTAAATATTGTAACTTTGAGTTTTATTAGAATTAACCATTGGTCTTCCATAGTATCGTACATTTCGATCATGATAACCACAGGTCAAACCAGGCATATAGCACCTCAGTATCATGGTAAAATGTAACTATATGGTTTCTATGGTATTTGTATGCCTTTTGGCGCATAAACATTATCAAACCTTTATAATTTTATAGAGGAAAATTATATTGTGATAATTATCATTATCGTTTTATCACCCAGCCTTACATTTACATAAAACGATAATGAAAATTATCACAATATAACTTATGTAAATGTAAGGCTGGGTGATAAAACGATAATGATATTTACCACAATATAATTTATCACCCAGCCTTACATTTACATATATTATATTTAAAAAATGGACTAGTTCTTCATGACCCTTGCCTACAGATTATAAAGCCCACTGTATCATATTTGATACAAAAATGTCTAGGGCCTCTAAATTATCAACATGATCAAAACTTTGCGGAGTAACTCTTGTACACGGTCCTCTACATGCCTTCTGTCGTCTGATTGATGGTTTATAATTTTTAACAAGTAAATGGCCTTTTATTATAATTGTACAAATGTCCTCCTTCAGGTTGTGGTACACCAGTCTTTACTGATTTTTATAAAGTAAACATAATAACTTTTATATTGTTTGTAATATTTCAAGATGAACACTTACTGGACTGAAGCAACTTAGGTTTACTTGATTATCCATGCATATATATATATTATCCATGCATATATATAAATCATGTTAAAATGTGAGTATCAAATATAAACATCAGGCTTTTGAGGAACTTTTATTTGTCCATCATTGTTTTGCATTGCTTTATATGTTTTTGCCCCCACAATAAAAACTACTGAGCTTTGATCATAAAACTAAGCATTTAATTATCATCTTACTAAGACATATGCATTTTATGTAAGTTATATGTTATTTTGTTATAAAGATCTCATTGATTTACATTACAAGCTATCAGAATTTCATCTTTGCCATATAAATATCAGCATCTGCACCAAAGTGCATGTTTTTGCTCCGTTTGGGCCTCTGAATTAAATCGAGGTGTTTTTCCTCCTCGAGTATGAGCTCCTTATTCTCACTGTAACATACAAGCCATAAAAGTTTGATGTTTTAAAAACACATGTAAGCTTTCGTTTAGATTTTATCTAATGGTTCAATAAACTGTTTCCTATTTCTATGTCAGGCTTTACAGGGTTAAAAATCATCTCTGCCATTTCTTAGGTTGAAGGTGCGATATCAAGGGCTCGTTCTCGATGGCTCCAGGACTTGACATCCCTCCCAGAATACAAAAGCAGCTTGCAGACGGAGAAGGATGAATGGGAGCGACTACAACAGCAGCATGTCCAGGAACAGGTATTTGTTGTATTGGCCATTCTAAAATAATTTCTTCATATTTAATTTCAGAGTTGCTCAACACTCTCCTCCTAACCCCAGGTGTCTTCAGCTGTCAAGGCAGTGGAGGAAAGGTGGCAGGACACGCTCCGCACCAGATGCACCGAGCTGGAGCAGTGTAACCGGAGAAACGGGGAGCTCCAGGAGGAAGTGCTTACCCTCTGCACCCGACTGGAGCGCTCATGCCAGGAGCAGGCCGCCCTCATCAAAGCAGAGCTGGCTGCAGCCCGAGACGTTTGGATGGAGGACAAGCAGGAGGAGATGTCCCGCCTCAGGGCGCAGCTCCAGAGAGAGCAGAACCTGGAGCAAACTGACACAGAGCTACAGAAAACCCTCAGGGAAAAGGAGCAGGAGTGGAGGGCTCAACAAGAGATCAGGTTCATAATAATCTTCATAATTACGAGGGTTTGCTTATATATATATATATATATTTATGTGTGTGTGTGTGTGTATTTCAGTTTATATATTATTTATTTACTGTTGGTATAGTATGTGTTGGTAGTATTCATATTTTCAGGTTTCATAAAAATTTTAGTGTAAGTTTTAATCATTTTGTTTTTTGTTAGTTTATTTTTTATATTTCTATTTAGTTTTAATTTAGCTTCTATTTATGTATTTTTTTGTCCATTTTATTTGTATGTCAGTTTCAGTTGAAGTACTTAACTTATTTCAACATTTCTAAACTATTTTTTTTTTAGTTTTTCATTTAATATTTAAATGTTATTTTATTTCAACTTTGTTTCATTTACGCATATAAATAATACAAAGATTAAATATTTGATGTCATATTTTAATCAAATTCTATGTTCATTTATTTATTAAATATTGCTGTTCAATGATATGAAAATACTTTTTTAGATGCTTCATTTTGAAATAGATGTATATAACATTTGTAATTCAGCAATATTTTGTTTTTTAATTTACATATTTTGTAAATTTATGTAAATACATTTTTATTTCTATAGTAACTAATTGATAGTGGTGTAAACGAATGTAAACAGAGGACTGTTGTTTTGCAGACTGCAGGAGGAGAGGCAGCGGGTGCTGGAGGATCTGAAGGAGGTGCTGCAGGAGGGAGTGAAGAGGAGAGCCAGTCCAGATGAACACGAGCTCAGCAGTGTGCCAGGAACCGTTCGGTCCAGAGTCTGGGAGATCTGCAGAGAATCACTCACTCAAGCCATCAACCAAGCCAAGCAGGAGTGGAAGAAGGTGCATACATCTCATTACACTGTTTTGAAATGCTGCGTCACTGTAATGAACACGGCCACACCCACAGAGTTCCCTGTTCTTTATTATACGTACTATATTATACGTATTATAATCATATTTATGCCGTCTCTAGATCATCGGTCTCCACCCAGAGAAACACATTAAATACTTTGTTTCTCTCACACTTTAGAGCAGCGAAGACAAGCTGAGACGTGTGCTGAAGGAAAAGCGTGAGCGTCACGAGGCAGAGATCGGTAAGGCTCTCTGCACACACACCTCACACACTGCTGGAATCAGTACCTCTTCCCTCCTCACCGGTTCCTCGCCCTGCAGCAGGTCTAACGGCCCAGAGGAAGCAGGGGGAATGCACTGAGCCTCTGGCCAAACTCCAGAAGAAGAATCAAGAGCTCCAGAGACATCTAGAAAAGGCCTGCCGCCAGCTCCAGAAGACCGTTCGAGAGCACAAGAGCACCCTGCAGAAGATGAAAGGTGCTGCTCAGTGTGAGATTCCCAATGCTAGAAACTATGGGGACACATGCCTCTCACTAAACATTTTAAGATATCAGTAAATGAATTGGGTTAAGTCAATTAATCAAGTATTATTCGTTATAAATTATAATGTAAAATAATTATGAAAAATAAGTTAGCAATTATAAAGCCATAAATCAATGAAACGGTCAAGTTATAAAGTGTCTAAAATCACACATTTTTGTGCTTGGGTTCCTACAGTCATGGAAACCGTGAAAAGTAAAACAATTCAAAGAAAACCGTATTGTTTAAATGTGTGGGAACCGTGTGCCCCGAATTCATTCTCGTGGGAAAAAATGGTTTGCGAAATGTCTTTTTGCCGTCATTTACATTTAATCACTTGGCAGACGATTTTATTCAAAGCGACTAACAAATAGAAGCAGTCAAAGCAACTAAAGGGCAACAATATGTGCTGTGGCAAGTCCCAGTTAGTCTTAGCAAAGACTTTAGATTTACAAAGACGGTTCACTCCTATTACTTATGAATGGGAGAAACTGCCATATGAAGGGTTGTCACTTAAGTTTAAGTTTAATTTGTCATCTAATATTCATGTTTTATTTTATTTCAGTTAACAAAATGATTTTTAGTTAAAGAAAATGACACTGATCTTTTCTCCCCATCATTTCCTGTTTTCTCTGTACTGTCTGTATCATCAGTAAATGGAAAAGGGACAAAAAAAACCTACAGTTCATTTTCATGTTTAGAGGCTTTTTTCTAAATATTTATTTTTATTATTATTATTGATTTTAATTTCTCAGCTAATTTATTTGATTACCAAATGTATTTGAACCCCTGATTTTGTCTAGGGTTGGAAGGGGTAACATTTAGTTTGTGATAATTGTAATGGCATGTGGGGATGGCAAGAGACACGTAAGCATAAATAATGCCAAAATAATTGATTTTTTTTATACACAGGTGAAAAGTATACAAGAGATGAGACATAATAATGATAAATAAATGATAGATAAATACACAAAGAGAAAACTACATTTACAAAAACTAATCAATACAAAAATAAACCCAAGGGAAAAGGGACTTGAGCGACGCCAGAGGAAAGAAAAGAACAAAACAAAACCCAAGACTAACTTCTAACCTAGTGTGTCTAATACATCAAAACTTCAAGTGTTAGACAATGTATGTCATGTGACGTCTTACTTGTTCACTTTCTCCGGTATATGGAGAAATAATCACCATCAGAATGACTACGAAAGTAACAAAGTTTGGATGAGGTGCAAGATGACAAGACAAAATGGTACAAGTAAACACTGTCATAATAATAACAAGCACTAGCAAAGGTTAAATTGACCTTCTTTGCATTCGCTGTTGCTCGTTTAGAGTCAAAGACGACTAGCATGCGTTCATTCTGGCGTGCTATTTAAACTTGATTGACAGCAGGAGCAGTGATGTCACGCAGGTTAATGATGATTGACAGCTGCTCAGGCCAATAGCAGTCAATAGGGGTGAGCCTAAGAGAATGACAGGGAGCGAAGGAGGAAAATATTCAGGCACACCCACAGGGACGTAACATTATTATTGATTGGCACAAATGGACCCTCATAAGAAGTAAATGGCATGTGGGAGAAGACTTTTTATTTATCTATCGTTTTTCATGTCAAATCAGATGAACATAAGGCAGCCCTGCAGAAGGAGCAGCAAGCCCTTGAGGAACTGAAACAAACCTCAAATGCAGAAGCACATTCAAGGTTTGTAAACACTTCAAGTTTGTTTGTTTTCTTTCATAAGAGCACATCGACTACAAGAGCAGCGGGTCTTAGACTAACAGTCTTCATCAATGTTTCAGCTGTTCAATCAGCCAGCAGAATCTTCAAGCAGGACTTGAGGAAATGAAGGAGCAATACATGAAAGCAGTGGAGAAAATCAAAGGTGAGTGCAAGGCCTCTATATAGATGTTTTACAGAACTAATCACATTTTATTCCTCTTAAAAAAAAAAACATGTTCTTCAATAAGACCAGTGTTGGGAAATAACTACAATTTTACTACAAGTACTGTTGCAACGCAACTAAATCATTTTTTTAATGGTCTAGATTTTACAGTAATAGATATGTTTACATAAATTATTTATTTAATAAAGTTATTTTTACACGCTTGAGTAGTTTGAATGTAGTTACCTACACCCTACCAAACTTGTAGAGTAGCTAACTACTTAAAGGGCTTGTCTGCAGTTTAACTACTTTGAAACTGAAGCTAACGGTTAATAAAGTTGCTCCCTCAACTCTGATTTTATTTCATACTTTTTTTGGTGTGTTTGTAGGCGACATGCTGCGTTACCTGCAGGAGAGTAAAGAGCGGGCGGCAGAGCTGATCAGGACTGAGGTCCTGAGGGAAAGGCAGGACACGGCCCGACGGATGCGCAGGTACTACCTCACCTGCCTGCAGGAGCTGCTGGACGACGGAGGCCAGGCCGCGGGGTATGGAGACGCACAGATGATCTCCTCTCTCTTACTCTTACTCTCCTCTTCATTCTGCTCTTTTTCTTTCTCCAGAGCAGAGAAGAAAATCATAAATGCTGCTAGCAAACTGGCCGCCATGGCCAAAGTCCTCGAGACCCCGGTGTCCAAACGCAAGCTTTCAAGAACACAGAACTCTCAAGGTATGCTTTCAACTCTGTAAAAGGTGATGTGTGTAGCATCTGTGACACTAGTGTCATCTAGCGGAATTACAAAAATAAAGCATATCACAAATACAGCTCTTAACAGGCCAGTGTAGGCTGCATTCAATAAAAGGCCCAACATATGAGGAATACTTTTAGCTGTGTTGCTATGTGTCATGAGTAAGCAACTGAGTAGGCTAAACACTGTCTAGAACGAACACGAGCGTCTTGCTTAGGCAAGGCAAGGCAAGGCAAGTTTATTTATATAGCACATTTCATACACAATGGTAATTCAAAGTGCTTTACATAGAAGAAATTAAAATAATCAAAACAAATAAGAATAATTAAAACAGTTTAGAATAAAAAATAAAATACAGTAAAAACAGTCGGACGAACAGTGGCACAGTGCTCATTCAGTAAATGCATAGCTAAACAGATGTGTTTTGAGTCTGGATTTGAAAGTGACTACTGTAGGAGCACATCTGATCTGCTCTGGAAGCTGGTTCCAGCTGCGGCTGGCATAATAGCTAAAAGCAGACTCTCCTTGCTTAGAGTGAACCCTTGGTATTTCTAGCTGATGTGATCCTAATGATCTGAGTGATCTGTTAGGTTTATATTCAGTGAGCATATCTGCAATATATTGAGGTCCTAGCCCATTAAAAGATGTATATACCAGTAATAATACTTTAAAGTCAATCCTAAATGTAACTGGGAGCCAGTGTAGAGACCTGAGGACTGGTGTGATGTGTTCATATTTTCTGGTTCTGCTCAGGATTCTGGCAGCAGCGTTCTGTATGAGCTGCAACTGTCTTATGGTCTTTTTAGGAAGGCCAGTGAGGAGTCCATTACAATAATCCACCCTGCTGGTGATAAAAGCATGCACAAGTTTCTCTAAGTCTTGATTGGAAACAAAGCATCTAATCCTTGCAATATTTTTCAGATGATAGTAAGCTGATTTAGTTATTGCTTTGACATGACTACTGAAACTAAGATCTGACTCTAGAGACACACCAAGATTCCTGACTTGATTTTTAGTTGTTAGACCCCTAGCGTCAAGGTATGCATTCACCTTGAGAACTTCATCTTTGTTTCCAAACGCAATGACTTCAGTTTTGTCTTTGTTTAACTGAAGAAAGTTTTGGCACATCCAACTGTTGACTTCATCAATGCATTGGCACAGGGAGTCAATGGGGCTGTAATCGTTAGGCGATAGGGCTAAGTAGAGCTGTGTGTCGTCTGCATAGCTGTGGTAAGAGATTCGGTTCTTTCTCATTATTTGGCTCATTGGGAGCATATATAGGTTGAACAGGAGTGGTGCAAGAATTAATACCTTGAGGGACTCCGCATGTCATGGACGTCCACTCAGACTTATGGTCTCCTATACTCACATAATAACCTCTCCCTTCTAAGTATGACCTGAACCATTTTAGGACTATCCCAGAAAGCCCCACCCAGTAATAATAAACCTTTGTCATTTGAACATTTGTCTTTCTGAACGGGTGCATTACAATGCCATATTGAAACATCCATTGTAGCACGTTGCGTCACAATGCCCTGTTCGCTTCGACGTGTTCATGGCCTGCGTTATCTTTGAAGGTCTAAATGCTGTGAATTTTGATACCAGAAGTTGAATGTCTTTTCCCATGTAACGTGTCAGTCAGCTAAACACCTACAGTAGCCACGCCCCAAACTCTCCCTATACAGCGTATGCATTGAAGTCACTTTCCCGCCAGAACACGCCCCCTCAGCCGGACTGAGTGGCAAAAGAGCTGCTGCTTGACTGGATCTAATAGGGGAAACTGTGTAAACGCGAGTAAAACAAACGATTATCAGTTTAAACTAAAGGTTGGACTCGATATAGTGTTCCTTACAACTTACCAAAGATCCAGCGATCCATGGAAATAGCAATCATGTTTCCTGACATTTATATGTGCCTGATTTCGACGCCGGGGAAATAAAGTAAATTTGCCTATGAAATCTTTATATAAATACAATAAAAACAGGTGATCACTTATATCATACATCATATATTTACTTATAAAGTAAATTTGCCTATGAAATCTGTATAAATGCAATAAAAACGGGTGATCACTTATATCAATGTTATATATGTTTTCATATTAGGGGTGGAACGGTACATGTATTCGTATTGAACCGAAACGGTACGGGCGTCACGGTTCGGTGCACGAATTTACACGGAGAAATAAAACTCGCGTGCAAATTAATTACTGTAATGCGGAACTACTGTTAGATACGCGGGTTCTTTAGGGACACATAATCTGTAGCATCGGCTTAGCTCTGAACGCGCGTTCACTTCAAACGTTGGCTTTATACGCGCGTCCTATTCGCTTTTGGACTAGCGTCGAACAAGACGCGATAGACGCGAATTTGACGCTCTATTCGCGTTTGGTGTGAGTCGTGACCGCATAATGAACAGGCATGCAATGCTGGAATGTGTGTGCGCGCGCGCGAGAGAGAGAGGCGCAACAGTGGAAACATAAAAAACATACTCCGTAATTTTGTTCATACAGATCATTAAACCTGCAAAGTGTTTACTTATATTTGTGTACACTCGCAATAAAACACAACATTGTGCTTTTGACACACTGTAAACTCTTGTCAAACTGTAACCTACAACTGTCACCCAACCAAAATCACACACACACTGTTTTAAAAGCAAAACATATTTATCCAACTCCATTTCAAAACAGTCTGTGTGTTCCATCTTTTGGACATTCATCATATTGCATTGGTTTTCATTTCTCGTCCTCGGAGCAATAATCTTACACATTCTACATTGATTAAAAAAGAAAATCGAATGTGTTTTTAATGGTAGGCTAGTATTATTTTATACAGAAATCAATTATTTATAATTCAGATGAGAATAATGTTACATTGTTAATTAATAATGTTAATTAATATTAAGGAAAACAAATATATTGATCTGAAATATAGCAAAATAATTTTAAATTAATTCAGGTACAATTACCAAACATATCGCAAGGTCTTTTTGTCTTTTTATTAATTTAATTAATAAACTAATTATATTAAACTATTGTCAGTGCACTACAAATAAACTGGTTCTATGCCTTTATTAATAAAACTTATTTAAAAAATACAATGCCTTCTGCATTTTTGTTTTGCTTTTCCCTCCATTGTACCGAAATCGTACCGAACCGAGGTATGAACCGAACCGTGACTTCTGTGTACCGTTCCACCCCTAATTCATATCGTCCAGCCCTAAAACTTGTATAGTTTTTTTTGTCAGTGTTTATTTAAAAAGGTCCAATTATACAGAATATAGGATGGTAAATATTTAATTGATGAGTTGTCAATACAATATATAAAATTCAGCATATTGACACAAAATGATAAACTGCAAATCCACCTTTCGCTGCCTGGAGTTGAGTGGTTTCTATGAATTGCAGCGACCCATTTGCTTCTGTAGCTTTCGGCAGTCAGTAAAAATATACCTCAGATTTCTTGTTAAATCTAGTTGTACAGTCAGTCGCAAAGCTCTTTCTCGTTTTAGATTCACGCTGAAAACAAATGCTGCCGCTCAGTCTTTGTGCCACTCAGTGGGCGTAACCGCAGTCACTCCGGCCGACGGTGACGACACACACGTACCCTCTATAGGTTGAAAGAGACTGACAGATCTGAGCGGACCGCTCTCAATGATTTGTTGTTGCCTGGGAGGCTTAATTATTACACTATACCATTACAGTATACCATTCACAGTGGAGATAAACCTGTGATAAACCGGTGAATGGTATATTAGTAGTCAATGAATAACAAACTGGTTTAAGAGAATGTATTTTAACCAAAAAATCTTACCCAAGTCTTCATTATTAGCATGATATGGCACTTTTACCGTACATTTATACCGTGAAAATTGACTTTTTTTGCTTAGGTGGATCAGACAAGACAGACATTGGCTCTCCTGCTAAAGTGCTGGGTGCTGCGTTACACGGAGCTGAAGCCCACAAGGATGGTAAGGACAATCGGATCCATCAGATCTACTGCCTAACGGACACAAATTATACATCCATGACGGCTAAACAGACCGGTATCAAACCTAAAGGCTTTGAACCAGATTCCCTGAAGTCTGCAGTGACCTGTGGATCTAAAGACCCTCTTACGCTTGGTCAGGTAACTCAGAAACACACACACTTTCATGATAGTGTTTTTAACAGCTATGTCAGGACCCCTAATATCACACTGAGAAAGCAGAGCAGGGAAATGCTCATGGAGGGCTTTGAGTCCGGAAGAGCAGAACCATCAGCCTGTCAATCATTCCTGATTGAAGAAGCGCCTGTTCGGGATGATGGACAGAGTGACTGGAGTTTAACCAGTCACGGCTCCAACTTTATGAACAACATTCACCTGACGTCCTCCTATCCTGAGCCTGGGAAGCCTTTCTCATTGAACGGCCCGTCCTTGGCTGGTTTGGACTTTGGAAGCTCCATCGGTGATAACTCTCATGTTACGATATACAAAGAGATTGTTCAACCTCCGTCTTACTCTAAACCCAGCGTGTGTGTGGACAGAAGAACAAATAAACACAGAGAGCCAATCCCTGGATCTGAGGGACATGGTGTCTGGAAAATGCGTCCGAAGAGCTTATTTTCAGAGTTGAAAGTGCGTCAGCAGGACAGTGGGTTCGACAGCCCGTTGGCACTGCTTCAGGAATGAAATTCCGATTTGTTTTGTGCCTGTGCAAATATTCTTTGTATATAAAAGAGTTGCAGTGTCTGTTAGCCTTGTGCAATGTGTGTTTTTTTACTTGTTTGAGCCAAATGTCTTTTGTACTCGTCTTAGCAGTTGTACTGTCAGTGCTTGAATGTGTTACCTTTTAACTTAATAAAACAACATAGTTTTACATTAACTAAACCGTTTCTTTTCGTTCTTCTTTCACACTGAATGAGCAAACCATCATACAACACAAGGCACAGAGTGATTTTATATTCTTGACACCGGACTGCAGTTTATCTTTAAGGATGTTTTATTTCCTCAGGCTGCGTCTGTACCTTCAAAGTCCAGTGCCAGATAAGATGAAATTAAGCGCATATTGTTAAACGTCATCTGGGTTGTTCTATGAAACGGTTAGTTAGCCTTTTTTGCTCGGATGAGGTCATTATTTTTTGTTAGATTTTAAATATTAGACAATTATACACTCTGACGTATACACTATTCTATAACTCATATTAAATATCAGGCAAATAATGTTTTTAAGTGTTAATAAATTGTATTCATTATTATGAACTCTAAATACATTTTATATGACTGAGATAAAGGTAACAGGGTTGACGGGTTACAGTGAACAGATTTGGATCATTTTAATGCTAATATTTATATAATAGCCCCTTTTTATCATGGGGTTGAAATTTTGAAGGGAAATCAGGCAATTCAGTCATATTTAATTCATACTCATTTCATTCTAAACCTGTGACTTTTGTTTTGTGGAACAAGAGGCACACACACAGAACAAAAAAACGAAATGTTTGTGTGTGTGTGTGAGAGAGAAGGTTACAGTTTATTTTAAGGTGCAGTAAGTCACGTGTAGCAATGACTTAGTGCTGTAACATAGTGCTACCAATTATTTCTTTAAGAATCATCACATCATGAAAAAAAGACAACTTTAACTTTTCTTTAACTTGAAAAAATAAATTTATGAAAATATAATTTATAGAAAAGTTCATTACTTTAAATGAGGAAAAATGTGGTTGTAACAAGGACACAATAAAAAATTGAATCTTTAAATTATTCACAATTATCTACAATATACACTGATATAAGCACCATATAATATCTGGCAAATAATATAATTAAGTGTTAATGATTTGCATATAAACATGATATCTCAAACTAAAACATTTTATATACAGGTTCCTGGTAACAGTTTTCTTTGGCATGTTATGAAACTGCTTCTCGGAGAATTGTTATACTAATATTTCGACAATTACCCACTTTTCAGTTATCAGTTATTATATAATATTATACAGTATCATGGTAAGAGGGTTGACATTTTAAAGGGAAAATTGACAATTAAGTCATAATTTATTTACTATATTCTTCCAGCATGTTAATATTGACAGGCTGTAATATTCCTAAAATAGAAAAATAATGTAATGTAAAATAGTCTAGCAGGATTGGAACAACTTGAGGAAAACAGGTTAGCTTGTAGAAAACAAAAGTTAACAAACAAAAGTTAGCTTGTCTTTAAAGGGTAGATTTGTTTAAAAAAAATAGTTTTAATGAAAAAGAATAAAGTTGATAGAATTGTTAACTGTTACTTTAAAAGAGGAATAATTGGGTTACAGTATTGTATACTCGTTTACAGTGTTGAGGTCTTCGCTAATGTCGCGTGGAGTCGTGACTCGTGAACCATTAAACTCTGTTGCTTTTTATCAATACGACTCGCTTCATTTCATAACTTGTTCATTCCCTCAAAACAAAGCACCGCCTACACTGAACTGTATATCTAAGTGCTGCGCTCCAGAAAGTAGGTCTTACGGAAAATAACCGAATCACTGTACAATGTTTTGGTTTTTTGTAAGTGCTGTTTTACTTTTATTTGCATTAAAATTCCGTTATCCTTACTTTATCAAAGAGGCAAAGTACATCTATCGAGTAGCATTGGTTGTATATCGTATGACAAAATACATCAAATCCAAACCTTTCTATTCCTTGGTGGATCGATTCTTGGACTCGGTTCGGAAGAGCCCACACAAAGCGTTCATTCGGTTTCAGGATCAAACATACTCGTATGTACAGTCGGATAAACAGAGTAATAAAATCGCGAGGAGTTTGTTAAAACACGCAGATCTTCATGAAGGAGATACAGTTGCGCTTCTGTTGGGAAACGAGCCCATGTTCTTGTGGATATGCTTGGCTTTGGCCAAGATCGGATGTTCTGCTGCTCTTCTCAATCATAACATCCGATCCAAATCACTGGTGCACTGTTTCACCTGCTGTGAGGCCAGGGTGCTGATCGCTGGGGCAGGTACACTACAAAGTTTTATTTGTCAAATAAATCAGTGCTTGATGTACTAACTGTAATTTACAAGCTGTTACAAAAAGAAAAGCTGTTGACTCAGTGTACAGTATGTGCTATCCGAGATGTCCTTTTTGTGTCTGTCTCTGTTGGCGACTTATTAACATGAATGGAAGTGTCAAACTATTTTGTGATACAAAATATCTTAACCAAAAAAAAACATTTCTGTATTTTCTCACTTATTGTGATGCACACTGAGTTGCATTTTTAACAGTAATTTTAAACTTGTGGTCAACACTTAGTTCTCAAATATGATTGGGTGAGTGAGATATATACAGTCCAGCAACACTGTGTGTTGTGTCACAAATGATGCACTATACACTAAGAACGTATAATATGCACTATGTATGTAGGCCTACTCAATCGTGTAGTATATAATGTTTATAAGTTTTTTTATTTTATTTTTTTATTCAGCACTGTAGTCGGATAGCCCCTCCGCTACATAATAGGAAAGCTGCGACATTTGAATCCATGGTTGCATCCGAAATTGCATACTCTCTTGTGTGGGTATTTATTTTGAATAAGTACTTATTAAAAAAAGTATGATTTATATCGTATTTTTGTAATCTGGACATACTACATTAACCATGTTGTCATATCACGTGACCTACCAACAGTTGCGTTCCTTCACCTTCATTCACAAATCCTCTCCCGTTGCCTCATGGGACAGTAAAGTGTCCATCGTATACACACTCAGAATCTCACCAGAAGTAGTATCCACTCCGGGTACTTTTTGCCTACACTTTTATGAGTAGCTACTGTGAATTCTGACATAGGCCTACTATTTTTGTCATATACTGTTTTTCGCCTACTATATAGTAAGGAAGTATGTGATTTCGGACGCAGCCAATGAAGTGTCCAACATTCCACACTGTTTTTTGGTTAATTCAGTGCATCATCTATGTATTTCTTAAACTTTTTCTTTTTGGAGGTTTCATTGTGAACACACTACTCACTGTTTATACTACAAAAGCATAGTGCGCAAGTTCACAAATTGGGACGTAGGGGAGAGCGGGGCACAACACCTTTTGACTTTCTCAGTTTGTGTAAATCTACTTAGGGTTTAGAGTGTTTATTTTTCCCCACATTAATTTCCCACATGTCTAGTACAATTTTGTGGTTTTGTTTTATTAATACAGTGTAAAATGCTAATTTTAATTTTACCTTATTTTAATTAGTGATTCCCTTTTTTCTTGATTTACCCCGAAAGAATGGAAGTGAAATGTGACAACATGCCCCATAGGTGGGGTACATTGTAACATGTAAGGGGCACATTGTAACATCACCATATGACAGCTTAATATACAAGTCAAACCAAAACATTTTCTTAATAAAATACAATTATTAACTTTTTTTTATATAAAATAATGCCATTTTTTAATAATTCAAAATAAACTCATTTTTGAGTCTGACAACGAACACACGGGAAAACACCGCTATACAGCATAGTTCAAAACAAAATAATAATGAATAATTTCTGAACATTGACTCTCAGTCTTTATTTACATGTTTCTCATGTATTCTCAATAGAATTCATAAAAGTATAGACTATAATAGCATATTTCTAATAGGGGCACATTGTAACGCAGTGTTACAACATGCCCCAACTGCACAACTGGGGTTTAAACCCTGCTAGTGTTTTCTGCTAGTTAGCGAAGCATTAAAGAACTATATCAACTGTTAAACAACAGATTGGAGATTGAAATAATATCAGATTTGTCTAATTTTAAATAAACACAAAAAAAATGTACTTAAGTAAGAAATGTACTTTTGCTATGGGTAAATAAATGTTCAGTGATATCTTACAAAAATGTCTCTATAAAATGTCTCTATATTTTTTCTCTATATAGTGTTGAAATGGCAACTAGTAAATACACCAAGTTTTGTCATGCTGGCATGTGTGGAAGTATTTAAAACAAGCGTGTTACAACTAGCCCTGCGTTACGTTGTGCCCCGCGCTCCCCTAGGGACTTTTTGTCCTCACACGAAACTCTGAGGTTTGTACCGACTCGTCAATCTTTAGCGACCCCCCTAAAGATTTGAAAAAACACTCATTGAGTAAACTGACTAGATGAATCAAACTGAATATATACTTGTATAAACACTCATGTAGAACTGCAGGATGCTGTTGAGGAGGTGCTTCCCGCGCTGAGAGAGCAGGGCATCTCGGTCTATATACTGACTGACCATGTGACCTCCGAGGGAATGAAAAGTCTTACAGACAAGATCAAGCAGGCCTCAGATGAGCCTGTTCCCGCAGACCTGAGGGCCAGCATGAGCCTCGACAGCCCGGCGGCGTACATCTACACGTCAGGCACCACGGGTGAGACTGGATTCAACCATCTTATTCTGTTTTTGCCCAGTTGAAAGTGTCCGTAATATGACAAATCTGTAATTAATAAATGAGTGCATGTGGATTTAATGAGGCGTATCCCCCGCAGGTCTTCCAAAGGCAGCAGTGATCACTCATCGGAGGCTGTGGGCCATTGCCTTCTTCCAGTCCATTTGTGGTGTGACGTCTGATGATGTGGTGTACGTCTGCCTTCCCTTGTATCACAGCGCTGGCTTTGGCATTGGATTCGGAGGTGCTATTGAAAGAGGTATGAAATCATAATTTTTTGTGTTGGCTATCCAGACACCTCGTCATTGATAAGATAAAAACAAAACAATAGTCTAATGTTTTGTGACAAATGTAACTAGATGTCTTTAGAAATGTTGCTTCTTTTTTATTTGTTTGGTTTTGTGTTTAGGAGCGACTGTTGTCCTGAAGAGCAAATTTTCTTCCTCTCAGTTCTGGGACGACTGCAGAAAATATAATGTTACTGTAATACAGTATATTGGAGAAACCATGCGCTACCTCTGCAATACACCAAAGGTATTGAAGCATTTAAGAACTGCACAGAATCTTCCTCTTTTTCTCATCTACAGGAATGTTGTGCTGGTTGCACATTGATGTATATAGGCTAGTTGTCCTTTGAGCAAGGAGTAAAGCAAGAGGTCAAACTAATCCATTTAATTAGAAAAAGTCAAAAATTAGAAAATATTAGAAAAATACTATTAGAAAATAGTCAAATGGACACCTAAAACATGCACCATGTTAGGAGGAGTAAGCGGTGTCATATCAAATGGTACTCTAGCATTCAAAAAAAGATATACAGGTCCTTCTCAAAAAATGAGCATATTGTGATAAAGTTCATTATTTTCCATAATGTAATGAGAAAAATTAAACTTTTATATATTTTAGATTCATTGCACACCAACTGAAATATTTCAGGTCTTTTATTGTTTTAATACTGATGATTCTGGCATACAGCTCATGAAAACCCAAAATTCCTGTCTCAAAAAATGTGCATATTTCATCCGACCAATAAAAGGAGTGTTTTTAATACAAAAAAAAAAAAACCTCAACCTTCAAATAATTATGTTCAGTTATGCACTCAATAGTCAATACTTGTTCGGGAATCCTTTTGCAGAAATGACTGCTTCAATGCGGCGTGGCATGGAGGCAATCAGCCTGTGGCACTGCTGAGGTGTTATGGAGGCCCAGGATGCTTCGATAGCGGCCTTAAGCTCATCCAGAGTGTTGGGTCATGCGTCTCTCAACTTTCTCTTCACAATATCCCACAGATTCTCTATGGGGTTCAGGTCAGGGGAGCTGGCAGGCCAATTGAGGACAGTAATACCATGGTCAGTAAACCATTTACCAGTGGTTTTGGCACTGTGAGCAGGTGCCAGGTCGTGCTGAAAAATGAAATCTTCATCTCCATAAAGCTTTTCAGCAGATGGAAGCATGAAGTGCTCCAAAATCTCCTGATAGCTAGCTGCATTGACCCTGCCCTTGATAAAACACAGTGCACCAACACCAGCAGCTGACATGGCACCCCAGAACATCACTGACTGTGGGTACTGACACTGGACTTCAGGCATTTTGGCATTTCCTTCTCCCCAGTCTTCCTCCAGACTCTGGCACCTTGATTTCCGAATGACATGCAAAACTGAGCAACAGTCCAGTGCTGTTTCTCTGTAGCCCAGGTCAGGCGCTTCTGCCGCTGTTTCTGGTTCACCTGGGGAATGCGGCACCTGTAGCCCATTTCCTGCACACGCCTGTGCACGGTGGCTCTGAATGTTTCTACTCCAGACTCAGTCCACTGCTTCCGCAGGTCCCCCAAGGTCTGGAATCGGTCCTTCTCCACAATCTTCCTCAGGGTCCGGTCACCTCTTCTCGTTGTGCAGCGTTTTTTGCCACACTTTTTCCTTCCCACAGACTTCCCACTGAGGTGCCTTGATACAGCACTCTGGGAACAGCCTATTTGTTCAGAAATTTCTTTCTGTCTTACCCTCTTGCTTGAGGGTGTCAATGATGGCCTTCTGGACAGCCGTCAGGTCGGCAGTCTTACCCATGATTGCGGTTTTGAGTAATGAAACAGGCTGGGAGTTTTTAAAAAGCCTCAGGAATCTTTTGCAGGTGTTTAGAGTTAATTAGTTGATTCAGATGATTAGGTTAATAGCTCGTTTAGAGACCCTTTTCATGATATGCTAAGTTTTTGAGACAGGAATTTTGGGGTTTCATGAGCTGTATGCCAAAATCATCAGTATTAAAACAATAAAAGACCTGAAATATTTCAGTTGGTGTGCAATGAATCTAAAATATATGAAAGTTTAATTTTTATCATTACATTATGGAAAATAATGAACTTTATCACAATATGCTAATTTTTTGAGAAGGACCTGTGTATATATATATTTTTTTTTTTAAAGAAATTTACTTTTATTCAGCAAAGATGCATTAAATGGATTAATAGTGACTGTAAAGATATTTATAATGTTACAAAAGATTTCTAGTCCAAATAAATGCTGTACTTTTGAACTTTGTATTCATTAAAGAATCCTGAAAAATATTAAGCAGCACAACTGTTTCAAACACTAATAATAACCAGAAATGTTTCTTGAGCAGCAAATCATCATATTAGACTGATTTCTGAAGGATCATGTGACACTGAAGACTGGAGTATTGATGCTGAAAATTCAGCTTTGCCATCACAGGTACACTATATGGACAAAAGGACTAAATACATAGACATTAATATGGAGTTAAACTCCATCAATCTATTGAAAACGTTTTAAAGACACAGCTCTTCAGCTCAATGAAGCTTGAATGAAGCGCCCATAGAATGCAGTTAGTTTCAGGGGTGCAAAACGAATTTGTTCCCACCCTAAACGTAATTGGTTGTAGCGAGAACGTACTACGATTGGTCAGCGCAATGTGGCTGTTATCTGATTGGCTTGAGTTGACGGTGGGTGGAGTCCACCTATTTGTGGATTTGTGTGCACGTCTTGACACTAGAAATGTTTCAAAATGCACACGCGATCCACAAATATACAAGTAGTGATTCACAATTGAATGCTAGGCAGAGTTGTTTGTGTGACAGAAACATATTTGTAAAAAAAAAAAGATTTGCAAATCTCATTTTATTTATTTGTGAATTGAATTCATTAAATGCTAAATACAATGTACTTCCCCTTAGATGTTATGTAAGGATGTAGGATCAGCAGATTCTTACATTTGTAATCCCACACACTAGTAAAGTAAGTGAATTACTTTTAAATTTACTAAAAAAATAATAATATCTGAGCTGCTACTTCAAAGAAGTAATGCAAGTTACTTTGTTTTTCCTTGTATTGCCCTGGTTTCTCTCAACATGGGGACTGACGATCTGTCAAAGTGCAGAGGAGTTGTTTGTGAACATGATGTTATTGCATTTACTCATCTCACTTGCACAAAAACACAATCAGTATTCTTCAAAATGAATAAAAACATTACATTACACAAACCTGCAATAACTAAATGTTATACTTTATGCATTTAATCTCACTTTATTAACCAATGTCTTTGCTGCTGACCTTCAATGATCCAATTCAACAATTTCCTTCAGCCTGAGGTTTATTCAGATTCACTTTTGGTGTGAAAGGGCCTTTAGATTTGCCAAAAATAGAACTTGTTTTTTGTTAAAACAAACAAGCAAGCCCAGCTCAGGCGAGAAAAAGTAACACAGAAGTATTGTAACGCATTACTTTCCATACAAAGTTACTAAGTAACGCAGTTAGTTACTTTTAGAGAGTAACACAATATAGTAATTCATTACTTTTAAAAGTAACTTTCCCCAAAACTGACGGTGGAATATGTAGCAGGGATGTGATTTCATGAACTGACTGCAAACGTGGCGTTATCACAGTTCAGGACGACACCATTTTTCACAAATGTTTGTAAATGCAGATTGCATAGGTGTCAGTAAAGAGGTATGTCCCAATACAGCACTTTTGTCCATACAGTGTATATTAAAATAGAAAAGTTATTTTAGTGTAATAATATTTCACAATATTACTGTTTTTACCCATTTTTTAATCAGAAATTATTTTTCAAAAATCTAACCTATCTTGTGAACAGTAGCGCATGTTGAATTATTATCACATGGAATATGTGAACAATTTACTTCAATTAATAATTTTACGTTTTTATTGCAGTACATTTTCAACATCTTGGTCTTTATAAAAAAATAGCCTACATAAAATGTATTAAGATAATTTGTGGATGCGACAGTTGCAAAAATGGTGACACATCTTACCCCACTTTCTGCTCCACTGTTTGCAGTGCTCTGTATACCAGTCTGTTTCTCATCTTTGTTCTCTTCAAGCGTGTTAGTGACCAAGTACACAACGTTAGAATGGCCATTGGGAATGGGATCAGGCCAGAGGTCTGGAGGACGTTCATCAGCCGATTCGGTCACGTCGACATCAGAGAGTTCTACGGCTCAACCGAAGGAACCTTGGGCTTTTTGAACTTCGCAGGGAAAATTGGGGCTGTCGGTAGAGTGAATTTTTTACATAAGGTAGACTTAACTAGTCAGTAAATGTGCTCTTTACTCTTTTGCTCGCAATTCATCAAATTTCTCATTTCATCTGTATGAAAACATCAATGTTGTTTCAGAAACTGTATCCATATTCATTGGTTAAGTTTGATAAGGAACAAGAGGAACCTGTAAGAAATGCAAATGGATTTTGCATAGAAGTAGCTAAAGGCAAGTAAAAGAGTTTATTTTAATGAACAGTTCTTCTAAAGAAACATGTTTGTATGCATATGAATAATATAAAAATGATTTTAAAAAGTAATAAAGCAAAATTGTTAGCCTTGTATTTGAAAGAATGTTGTCATTGACTGTAATACAGGAGAGACAGGTCTGCTAGTATCACAGATTACCCAGAAGGCCCAGTTCGCTGGATATGCCAGGGATCCGAAACAGACGGAGAAGAAGAAACTCTACGATGTGTTTGAAAAAGGAGACATTTACTTCAACTCTGGAGATCTGTTCAAGATAGATCGTGAAAACTTCATCTACTTCCAGGATCGGGTGGGCGACACCTTCAGGTGAATAAACACTATAGAAAACTTTAAAGTTACACCTGTAATGGGACAATCAAAAGGCAGAATTGAAAATAAATGCATGGTTCTGTTCTCAGGTGGAAAGGGGAGAACGTTTCCACAAATGAAGTGTCGGACATCTTGACTAATGCGACGAGTATCGAGGAAGCAAATGTATACGGCGTTGAAGTTCCAGGTTTAATGCTATTTCCCTTCATGAATCAGAAATCATCCAGTTGACTGTCATAACATTGGTTAATATTTCTTCTCACCTGACACACTTGATCTTTTGTTGAATTTGCAGGGTATGAGGGGAGGATAGGAATGTCTACCATCACATTGAAGAAGGACCATCAGTTTGAGTGTGATGGCATTTTTAGTCATGTGACCACTTACCTCCCCTCGTATGCCAGACCACGCTTCATAAGGATCCAGGTAACATCATAACACAAAGCATGCACAAATAAGCTCTCTTTAGGTAGAATCAGTATTTTTTATGTACCATTTTATATTTCCGAATGCACCAAAATCGAAATAAGCCCATGTGTTTCTGATTGCAGAACAGTTTGGCTGTAACCTGCACCTTCAAACAGCTCAAAGGGAAGTTGGCAGAGGAGGGCTTCAACCCTGCTGCAATCTCAGATCCTCTGTTTGTTTTAGATGAGAAGGTGAACAGCTACAGACCGCTGACACATGACACATATCAGTCGATATTGGAGGGTCACTTCAGATTGTGAAGAGCAGGATTTGCATACATTTATTAAGAGAAATCAAATCTTTTATTGTTTTTGTTCTGAGCCATAAATCTACATTTACACTTACAGGACAGTAACTGTCCAGAATCACAATTAACACACACAAAATGTTGCAATTAAATTGTGGGGGTTTTTTTATGTACCAAAGGCAATTTTAAAAATATATATTTAGCTTATTTTGTATATTTCAAAACTCTTGAAGAAGTTTTCACACATGCTTTCATTTTATATCACCCTATCCTTCAGAAGTTTTCTCTGACAAAACGATAATAAAAGTTTAAAAACTACTTCATTGGCAGTCTGAAAAGTGTCTTTCTAAGAATTTGATACTTTCCCCTGTAGTCTGTAGTGAACAAATAGTTTTGTAAGAGTTTACTGTAAGATGATTGGTTCCCACAGAAACCCTCCCACTCTCTCCTGTCTCAAAGGCTGAATTGGATGAGGGTTGCCATGTTGTGAGGTTAAAATACTCCCGCATGTAATATAATTTTTGTTCATTAGAAGGGAATTTTTTTATAAAAATATCTCTACTTTATACCATGTTTTTTTCCCCAACATTCTTCTATTTTAAATGCAATTATTATTTATTCATACAAAGTTCGATTTATTTGGTTTATTAAGTTTAATATGAATAATTGGAGAATATTTGAACACATTGTAATAAGTTTTTATAATGACCTACTTGATATGTAATTTTTTATTAGCACTGCATGAAAACATCAAAACATGATTTTTTTCTTCTTTTTCTTTCCTTTTTTCAACAAAAACAACAAGATTTCACTACATGTTCTGGGGAGCCAGATAAGCAGGTGTTCTTCGCCATGGGGTCACTAGAGGACCTCAAAATGTCTTTTTCAATATATAAATTATTTCAAACAATTTAAAAAGTACTAAATCTTGTTAAAAATAAATGAAATAATATAATGTGACATTATGTTTGTTACTCTGGAGCAGGGCCGTAACCACCATAGGCATTGAGTCCCCCTTTTAATCCTTTAATTATTTAATTTCTTTAAATAAAAAGACCTAAAAACCTTGGTCCCCTCCAATGTTCAAGGCATGGTTATGGTCTTGCTCTGGGGAAAAAAATCTGGGACTACATATACAACCTTGGCAAACAAAATTAACATTTTAAATTTGTTCACTCGTTGTCAGCAGATCTTGAATGTTTGTTTGGAAAAATCATCTTTTTTTTAATTAAAAATAGATTCTGGCTAAAGAAATGTGTATGTTCACTTTGTACACAAAAATGCTTTCTCTGACTCACAACTTGGTGAAAATGACCATGAATGTCCGCAGCAACTATTTTTTGCACCAGGAAAACGTATGTGGCATGATGCATAAAGAACTAAAATGCTTATTACATATTTTATTTTCAAAACAATTTGTTAAGTTAACTACAAAAAAGTTTAATTGCGATTAATTAGGCATATTTTAATGTAATGACAGACTTAAACTATTTTATTGGTGCGTAAACAACCGCACCGAGTTGAAGAAGGATCTGGCAACCCGACGAGGCTCTTGAGTCGGGGGTGGATCAGAATAATATAATCTCTCTCTGGATCCCCAAAAGGGCTGAACTTGCGTTTAGAGTATGTGGCCCATGAATTTTAAGACTGTGGAAGTAGTGTCAGGCTATGGCATGTAGTTAATCTCAAACCCTTAGTATTGTACAAACTCTAGTAAGCATGTATATGTGGATGACTCTTCTCGCGGGCTTGGCTCTTCTCCCAGCGCTGCTGAAAACTTTCTTCCCGTATTTTTTCCAGGACTGCGTGTATATATACAGAGCGCTTGGATTTGGAATCCGATTAAACGTATACAAAAGGAAAACTCCATTCTATAGTATTGTGGACTGTTTTTTGGAAGCAGTAAAGAAACACCCGCGGAGAGCGTTTATTCATTTCGAGGGGAAGACTTACACTTATGAGGAGGTGGATAAGGAGAGTAACAAAGTGGCGGATGCTTTGCGCTCGGTGGCCGCGCTTAAAGAAGGGGACACGGTCGCGCTCTTCCTGGGGAACGAGCCTCGGTTCGTGTGGACCTGGCTCGGCCTGGCCAAGCTGGGCTGTCCCGCTGCACTCCTGAACTTCAATATCAGATCCAAATCACTCCTTCACTGCTTCTCCTGCTGCGGCGCGAACGTGCTCATAGCAGCTGCTGGTGAGACATATATATGTATATACAGTAGCTCTCTTCAGAGCGCCTATACATGGATGTAGACTATAGTCTATATACAGATCATATACATGGCTAGCCTACTATAGTCGCTTCGAGGCCTTGGCACTGATTCGCAACCATTCTCTTAATGTGTAGCCTACACACTTTTGAAAAGTACTTTGCTTTCTTAAATATATAAAACAGAAATTATGACTAAAAAAATATATACGTACGCATGCATTAAGGTAGGCCACATTGTGAATATAATCACAACTAAAGGGCTCAGACAGTGAATATTACATAGGCTATAGCAGAGTTTCAACTTTCAATTACATTTTTTTTTCTTTTATACAATGTTACTACAAATATTAAGGATGCAATTATTTTGTTATAAAGTATTTTTTATCTAGTTAATTGGTTAACCGGCATTCTTTCTGACACAACAGCGCATTGGTATGGTATGCAACAACACTGCGCAGGGATACGATGAGCTGTGCTGTTGCACGGAGCTTTAGCTGAACAAACTCTGAGTTTCAGATTAGGTTTAGAGTTGACAAATTCAGATATATCCAGCCTGGTTTAGATCAGGTTCAGCGGTCTCGCAAAGCTCGGTATAAACGGTCTCTGTCGAGGGTTTGATTCAGTTTGTGATCACTAACTCTGAAGCGCGTGCACCTGAAAGTGTGACAGGTGCTGCAAACAGCCAATCACGCGGGACTTGGAGAGCGTCGGCTTGATTCACTTCTCTTCTGAACATTGGAAATCATTTTGTGAAGTATAATGAAGTTAAGAGCGTTTACAAGGTAGGAATAAACACTGCTGCTGCAGCGTAAGTTTGAGAAAGCAGCTGAAATAAAATATCAATGCATGATGTGAATCAGAGAAATGGGCCGAATAATTATAGGTTCGCAAAGAGCTCAAATGAATACACGTTGTTTAAAAGCAGTATATATGCATGTATTATATTTATATTAATTTAAAAGCCAAGTTTAATAGTCTATTAGCCTACTTGTCAATTAATAGGCTAGGCTAATTATTGAATGCAAGCTTGTTTCCGCCACCGAATAAAACATTTTAAAAAGATATTTGCGACTTTTTATCTCACAATTGCGAGTTTACATCTCTTACATGGCGGTGAAGTCGCGAGTTTACATCTCGAAATTATGACTGTATTTCTCAGAATTGCAAGATATAAAGTCGCAATTGCGTTATAAAGTCAGAATTGCGTGATATAGTTGCAATTGTGTGTAACAAAGTCAGAATAGTGAGATATAAACTCACAATTGCGTGTTATAAAGTCAGAAGTTTCTCTTCAGAAGTCAGAAGAATATCTCGCAATTCAGATATTTTTTTCTCGCAATTTTGCCTTTATAACTCGCAATTGCGACTTTATAACACGCAATTCTGATGTAACTCGCAATTGTGAGGAAAAAATTCGCAATTAGGCTACCTTTTTATTTTTTTATTCTTAGGCGGAAACAGCCTTCCATAAAATTCATATTATATAAATATAATAAATAATTAGCAGGAAAAGATGAGCAATTTTGTCTCACTGTAAACCTATATATAAAAAATCACTATAAACAGCTTTAATTTGGAGCGAGAGATACAGGGGGAGTGGCTTTATTGCATCAGATACATGTCACTTTGCTCACAGCTGATTGGTCCAGTTTTGCTCTGCGATCTCTAACCCAGAATAAACCAGAATAAAACCTGTTCCTGTGTAGCGTAAGTTACCATGGCGATGAACCGTTAAAAACCAGTCCACCTTCTTGAGTCCTAAAAAACAGAACTTGAGCCCTAACCCCTCATCCCCATCCATCCCACCCCATTTTTTTTACAAAAATTTGCAATAATGATAACTGATATCCAATATCCTCCTAATTTTTTTTTTACGTGAATGCCTTTTTTTAACTTTAATGTGCAAGGCTTTCGATGTCAACTTATTTTAGCTGTACAAAAACACTCCTTTATGCTGCAAACTGGTATTTGTAGTCATTTTAATTTAACAATATTTAATAATATTTTAGCAATACATTATCGTAATCTAAAAACGCATTGGTTTGTAGCTGCAAATAGTTTTACCATTTAGTTATTCAACTTTCAGTCTTAAACATTCACAATACCTCCATATTGAAATTTAAGGTGGATAATATTGAGTTAAAATTAGCAGTGGTAACCCACTTGAGCCCTGCTTATGTGGTTAAGGGGTACATAAGACAAAAGTTTGAGAAACACTGGCCTAGAGGATTCAAGCACATGCTGTGCATGTGAAAACAGGACAACTTCTTTGGGGACAGATATTTGGCAGACTTATCCATGATGTCGGATTCAGATTTTTTTTTAGTGTTAAAATAATATATATTTTTAAATGAGATGTCACATTGAAAGTCAGACTGAAACATTTCAAGCCTCTGAATTGATGCGAGCGAGTTGAAGAGTTTTGCAGTTAAGTGTTTGTTTCTCTTGCAGAGCTTCGTGATGCTGTTGAGGAGATCTTGCCAGCACTGAAAGAAAAGGGGATAACTGTATACCTCCTGTCAGATGAGAGCACTACAGACGGCATTCAGTGTATTGGTCAGGCCATCGCTAAGGCTTCAGATAAGCCGCTGTCCCCGTCTCTCAGGTCCAACGTCCATATCAGGAGTACAGCACTGTATATCTACACTTCTGGCACTACAGGTATCAGTCCAGGCCAAATGTAGTGGGTTATGTAATCTGTATTGTTATATTCCGTTCAATAGCATACCAAATCAGGCTGATACTGCTAATAAAACACGCTGTTTATGACTCTATGTGCTGTAAAAATATGCGTCCCTAAATAACACGGGTATTCTGGTCCATGGAGGTCTTCCTAAGGCAGCCTATGTGACCCATGAAAGGGTCTGGGCTTCGTCATTCATCCAGGGTGTTTGTGGAGTGACGTCTGAAGACATATTCTACATCAATCTGCCTCTGTATCACAGCGCTGGATTCCTCATCGGACTCGTCGGATCCATTGAAAGAGGTATAATGGATTATATGATTTGCCACTTTATAGATTTAGAAATGCTCGACTGGTTATAGCGCAGCTCACAAATGAACGTTGTTTCCAGGTAACACTGTTGTTTTGCGGAGAAAGTTCTCTGCCTCTCAGTTCTGGGACGACTGCCGGAAGTACAACATAACTGTGATGCAGTACATTGGTGAAACACTGCGCTACCTCTGCAATACACCAAAGGTAAAAACACGTATCATGTTTTATAAGTGTGAAGATATTTCTCTTTCAAATTGGGGTTTTAACTTTTATTAGCTCTGTTCCAAAATCTGTCCCTAGACGTCTGTTACAAAGGCTTGTCCAAAAGGTAGCAAAATTACGCTGCCTTATGAAGGTGTGGTCACATTACTGACATTTTTGCCAAATTTCGTGTCCAAAAAGTTCCATTTTCTGCAGTAAAAAAAGAAACCTTTGCTAAAACCTTTGCTATGTTTCAAAGTGTCCCGTCCCCAAGGGTTGAAAATTAACGGGGGCTTGGGGCAAAACTACCATCAAAATTAGTAACATTGGGTCTCATTCATGAAACACGAGCAGAACGAATTTTTGTGTAAATCGTGTGTAAAGTGGTTCTGGCGTAAATTTTCGGATTCATTAAAATGTTCGTATTTTCCAAATGTTAGTTGGTACGTTAGAAATCTACACCTGCTCCCAGCCACGCGTAAATAGTGAGTTTAACACCCGAACGTTTTGCTCATTAATAACTAAGGCTGCATTTTAATTCACCTTAATCGGGTACATATTTACACAGCATTTTGAAAAAATACTATATATAGTAATTACATACGGTTTTTCTTTTTACTTCTTGGACTGTTTGATTAACAGATGAAACTCCAGTAACTGCATCTGTAATATGCTGCCAAGCTTCCTTTTTTTTAGGACCTGATACGCCACTATGTAGCCTACGCTTGAAAATAAAATGTGGTGTTTTGAATGAACTTCTGATAATAAAACTTGGATTTCTGCATCTGAGAAATGTTTCTTTTTCATTCGCTTTTGAGAAGACATGTTGAAATCCTTCGTTTGGTGTCATAATATGATGCCCATATATAGTTGTCAGTCGGATTTAATGGGCGGGATTTATGGTTATTGAGAATGAGCGTGCACGCGTGTCCCATTTACGACTGATTGGAATTCATTAACACACACACTCACACATTTCACTATCACATCTGACGTTTACGAAGTATTTGTGAATCAGGAGATGAGTTTTCGGGAAGGTCTCTTTACGCGCAAATCACTCTCATATTTACTCGTATATTTACGAATGTTTCATGAATGAGACCCAATGCTTCCAAAAACCAAGATATGGTGCAAAAAAGTCTCCATATAAGTAAAAAAAATAATATATATTTATAAGCAGTCTCACACAGGCAAAAGTGCTGTTTCCCCAAATATCAGCAAATGTGATATTGTTTATTGAATTGTTGTATAAAATCAATGTTAATATGTTATTAGTTGACTTAAATTTTAGACAATATTGTCAATAAAGCCAGAATATTGTCGATATAGCAGTTTTTCCTCTATTTTGCCAACTAAAGTAGTTCCAACCAGTAGAGCCGAGCAGCAGTTTCGGTTTCGCTACTGAATACTCCAGAGACCCGGGTTTGAACCCTGCTCTGAGTGGATAGATTAGGACCGGTTACATTTGGTGCCGTGACTCGGGTTGGAGTGAGGTTTAGGGGGGTGAGTGTAACAGACGTAGGCCAGTAAGAGCTGTGCGTGTAAACCTCACTCCCCCGGTCTCAAGAGGCACGTGTTAGCGCGCCCGCCTCCTCTTGACCCCGGTTCGAATACCGCTTGGTTACACTTAGAAGGCAACTCATTTGGTTTTGGACAGAACTATTGTGTTGGAAACTTTGAGGCAGTGCAAAGATGAAACCACAAACTGGGCTGTTCTGTTTTCCGCTTTGCAGAAAGACAATGACCGAGACCACAAGGTGAAGATCGCCATTGGTAATGGCGTACGAGCAGACGTCTGGAAAGATTTCCTGAACCGCTTCGGACGCATTAATGTCCGAGAGCTCTACGCTGCCACGGAGGGAAATGTCGGCTTCATCAATTACACCGATAAAGTCGGAGTGGTCGGCCGTATCAATATTGTCAGCAAGGTAAGTGTGACAACACATTTCTTAACATCGAGAAAGGCACCTTTGTGTAAAGTCAGCTTGATTGCCATTGTATTCCACAGGTGTTTTTCCCCTTTGCCCTCATCAAGTTTGACATTGAGAAAGAAGAACCCGTGAGGAACACTGAGGGTCTGTGTATCCCAGTCGGAAGAGGTAGAGCTTTGAGGTTTTTGCGGTATAATTAATTTTATTGCCATGTGGCATCAGTAAAGAGAGTACGATGTGTTTGTTTAGTCTAGTATTTGAGGTTTTGAGACTCTTAACTTCCATTGACCTTTTGTTAGGAACACTGTCATAAAAGGTTAATGTTTAACATGTTACATGGGCATCTATAACTCTACAGTTGTCGATATTAAATGTTTCATAGATGAGGTGGGCCTTCTGGTCGGGAAGATCACGAAACACACCCCTTTTGTCGGCTACGCTGGTAACAAGCAGCAGACCGAGAAGAAGAGACTTAGTAATGTGTTTGTGAAAGGAGATCTGTATTTCAACAGTGGAGATCTGCTGAGGATCGACAACGAGAACTTCGTGTACTTTCAGGATCGAGTTGGAGACACGTTCAGGTAGCGGCGCTTCAGCTGAAGCTGCTGTGAAGTGCATTTGCACACTTGGAGTTTGAAGCATTGCATCGTCATTTGTTATTGCAGGTGGAAAGGCGAGAATGTGGCTACAACTGAGGTGGCGGATATTCTCATGATGGTGGACTGCATCGAGGAGGCCAATGTGTATGGAGTCAAAGTTGAAGGTACATGTTATAATTTGCATATAAAAATGATTCGAATGGAAAAGAGTTGGGAGTCGAATGGATTTCATGATGATACTTATGAACTGCATGTTAGTTAGAGCTGTTGCTTGATTTATTAAACCACGTCATTACCTTAACCGAAAATTGTTTGCGATGTATATGACTTTCTTTCTTCAGATAAACACAAACAAAGATTTTTTGGAAAATAATCAATCTCTGCGAGTTCATATAATGCCAATAAATGGCTGCCGCTCGGTTGACGCTTGCACAACACACACTTTGGTTAGCCTAAACACAGGCCTTACTCCCTTCATACATAAATTGTCAGATTCCGTCACTGCAACTTCCCGAACACACTCAAGAAATTAAATGCGTTCAGCCCAAGCAAAGGCTGGAAATAGTTGGTCATATACAGTCGTTATATATCACATACCCAGCACTTGATTGGTCCTGGTTAACTACTTCACTGAAACGGTCCCACACAGTGCTTTTCTTTCTTTCTTCCTTCCTTTTGTTTTGTTTTTAGTTCTCCTTTTTAAAAATTCGCAACTGCGTAGCTGGTCTGCAAATTAGTGCCTGACATAAAATTAAGTTTTAAACACGTTGATATTTTCCATCATGTTGGAAAACATTCTTATCTGAATAATTTCTGTTAAGCATGTGTATATTTTTAGTTAAAGCTGTTAAGTTATTAGAGTTAATACACCCAAAAATGAAAATTCTCTCATCATTCACTCGCCCTCGTTGTTTCAAACCCGTAAGACATTCGTTCATTTTCAGAACACAAATGAAGAAGTTTTTAATGAAATCTGAGAGATTTCTGCCCCTCCATTGACGGTCTACGCCACTGCCACTGCCACGCTTCAAAAACTTGTTCGAAAAGAGATCGTAAAACTAATCCATAAGAATCAAGCAGTTTAGTCCGTATTTTCTGAAGAGACACAATCGCATTATATGATCAACAGATTGAATTTAGTCTTTTATTCACATGTAAACATTCATCAGCGAACGTAAACAGAAGCTCAAGCGGACCGGCTTAACGCGCGAGAACAAACCTCTAGCGGAAGCTAATGAAAGTTTATATGCAAATAAAAGCCTTAATTAAATCTGTTCATCATATAAAGCGATTGTTTCTCTTCAGACAATTTGGACTAAACCGCTTAATTCATATGGATTAATTTTATGATCTCTTTATGACCTTTTAGAAGCATCGAGGTGGTAGTTGCGTAGGCTGTCAATGGAGGGACAGAAATCTCAAAAAAAATCTTTGTGTTTTGAAGATGGACGCAAGTCTTACGAGTTTGGAACGACAAATAATGACAGTAAATGCTGACAGAATTTTTATTTTTGAGCAAGATCTTTTTTCCCTCTGTGTTATATATAATGGCCATTGGGAGGTGCTCAAAGGCACATGATTTCCTTGATTGGTTTCCCCTGGAGAGATATACTTTGTTGTTGAAAATGGAAGTAAAAGAGTCTTTATTAAAATGAACGCATGATTCATCTCTCATCCCTCCCGCTACTTGACCTGCGGATAATCTGCGGATATAACCGTCCACTGAGCGGTAACCATTTAATGCCATTACATGGACTCAAAGAGATGGATTATTTTCCTAAAGATATTAATTTGTGTTTATCTGAAGCAAGTCATATATATCGGGGATGACATGAGGGTGAGTAAAAGAAGAAAATTGGGATATCCCTTTAAATTAGATTTGGAAATGTAAAAATATAATAAAAAACATTCAAAAGAACCAAATTTTGCTGTAATAAGTGGTCCTTAATAATATATTAAATATTACATTTTAAAAATGTATTTTAAAAAAAAGAATCAATAAGCTGTTTTTTTTTTTTAGGGCTGTCAAACAATCACATCCAAAATAAAAGTTTGTGTTTACATAATGTGTGTGTACTGTGTATAATTATTTTTAATACATAAATACCCACAAATGCATGTGTATTTAAGAAATATTTGCATGTATATAGACTGAATGTAGCCTATATATAATGTATATTTTATATAAATATAAACATTTTAAATATAAATAACATATTTTTCTGAAATATATACGTGTGCATTTATATACAAAATAATTATACACAGTACACACACATATATTATGTACACACAAACTTTTATTTTGGATGCGATTAATCTTTTGACAGCCCTAGTTTTTTTGTTTGTTTGTTTCTTGAGTATAAAGCATTATGGCTGTAAGATTCAACACGACTTTTGCCCAGATTTACAGTCTTTTAGTTATCAGTTTTCACATAAAATCACATAGATGATTGGAACATACTCCAATTCTTTAGCTTTAGACTATGATTCCATGAAGCATGAATGAATATGATATGAAACATGTTTGATAGGAATGTGTCTGGTTACAATTTGGGTTGTTCAGAACAAACTCACGCGATTTCAAAGTCGGCAAGTGTATGATGAATCATTACATTCCTAACAATTCTCATCATTATTCAAATCTAACAACATGCTTACCGTATGTTTTAATATTCAAATGGACGGTGTCTTCAGGCCATGAAGGAAGGATTGGAATGGCCGCTGTGAAACTGAAAGAGGGCAGAGAGTTTGACTGCGGCACCATCTGCAGTGTCTTGGCCAACTATCTTCCGGTGTACGCCAGACCTCGATTCATCCGAATTCAGGTACGCCATCTTACCTATAGACATTCCCATGAATCTTGCTCGTAGACGCCGTCCTCTCCAGTCTCGGCTTCGCTCTGTGAAACTCAGCAAAGGCAAATTTGTCTTTCAGAATTCCTTGGAAGTCACAGGAACTTTCAAGATGAAAAAAGTGAAGCTGGTGGAGGAAGGCTTTGACCCAACATTAATACAAGATCCTCTCTACTTCCTGGATCTGACGCAAAAGAAATACATTCCACTCTCTCAGGAAATTCATAACTCGATCATGTCGCATGACATTAAACTGTAATAACCATAATATAAGCTAACGGTACCATTCTGAAATCTACTAACCAGTAGTTGCCTACTAATCTCAGGGAAAACAAGTGATTCCGGTGAATGATTTGAATCTTTACAGACCAGTACAGTCAACTGTTTTACATTAGTTTACTTGCTTATCACTTAACCTTGTTAATAATGTACATTTATCATTGTATCCTATGTTGTAATTAAAGTTAATTAGAATCGAATAAGATTGTTTTACACTAAATATGCACAACTTCAACTCTCA
Source organism: Rhinichthys klamathensis goyatoka (assembly GCF_029890125.1). Classification (NCBI taxonomy): domain Eukaryota; kingdom Metazoa; phylum Chordata; class Actinopteri; order Cypriniformes; family Leuciscidae; genus Rhinichthys; species Rhinichthys klamathensis. The sequence continues at coordinate 2,524,903 of NW_026606752.1, forward strand.
AGTCAGCGATTCTCAACTGGGTCATGAGCGGTAGAGAAAAATGCAACTGAGTAGCAAAATTAAACTCGTAGTAAAAATGTATTACTTTTCTCCATTGGGAAGTTGATTTTGAATGATAACCTCAAAATATTTAAAGACAGCCTTACTGAGGTTGTTAATCGATGATATTTGCTTTTGTTGAAGACGTCAGCCCGCCTTATTTTAACGTAGTTTTAAAATAACTGCAGAATTTGTGGTGAGAAACTACATTACCCATGATGCTCTACAGAAAACTCCACCAATCAGAGTCGAAACAAGCAAACTGCAGCAAAGATCTGTCGATCTCCCCACTCTCTCAAAATACGGAATTATTTTTGTATATAAATCAACCTTTTTAAAAGGGTTTTTATATTTCTCCACCACTTTTAATTTGATTATGCTGTTCTCAATGCTTCATGGGATTGTAGTTCTTTCCCTCAATAAAGCCATTAAATACAGTCTAGTAACTTTTTCCGATTCTCAAATACTGTCTTCCCGTGTTTTTTGCTAACGTCAAAGAATGTGTCCAATCAAACTCTAATAGTGTGAAATTTGTACCAAAATACGTTTGATTTGAACTCTTTCCCTGCCAGCATTTTTTTTTTTAAAGTTGCCAATCACTGCCAGTGTTTTTTTAAAATCATTTTCACAAAACATTCATAGCCCCTAAAATATTTTGTTGTATGAATATTTTAACGTGCTAAAATATATATATATATATATATATATATATATATATATATATATATATATATCACAGCACCCTCTATCTTATTACAGTGAATCTTCCAGCAATGGCGGGGAAAGAGTTAATGACATTATTCGTTCACTTTAGTACAATAATAATTGTGGTTCGGAGTTTCCACTTGCTGTCCAATGTAAAAAACTGCAGTTGAGAGTCGCTGCTTTAGGCTTGAACATTGATTCTTCTGACCCAACGGCTTTTAAGAAAGCAGAGCGCTGGTGTTCTCAGCCGGTCAAGAGTTGGCCTCTGTAATCAGCTGCACTCTCTGTTAAGTAGGTGAAAAGCCAAGCGCACTAAACTCATGACCTCTGAGCTCATAAATAAACATTTCTAAACACCACAAACCCAGATGAACCAGTTTCCTTCTGTACCCAATTCAGGGGTCATCGACATCTTTCACAATCCTCAAGATTATGCAATACCAGGTTAGATCAGCAGTCACAATTGTTTTACTTTAAAAATGAATTTATTTATTAATACAGTTGTATACTTAGAAATGTGCTGCAAAGAAAACAAGAGAAAGTAACAAAATAAAAGAATGTCGCCACACAAAGAGAAGAAACTAAACCCGGGATGAAGCTGCGTCGTCATATCAAAACAAAGTCGTACTGATGTGCCTTAATAAACTGTCTATTAGTAGAAAAATACATTTCAGGGCACATAATACAGCATCCAGTATCACAAATAAAGTCAGAGTCCACCAAAGCAGACCCGTCAAATTATTTCTAGTTTGTAAATAATAAAAATGTTTCTGTAACTGTTAAAAATGCCATTACGTAGTGTTTGTATTATATATATATATATATATATGTTGTTGTTGGTATAAAAGATAACGTCCTTTTTCGTTGCATTTGTTATTTCTTTTCTTTTTTATTATTCATTTAAATGTTCTCCGTACTGCTAAGTTAAATTCCAAGGCTCAGAAATATAACCGGAATACAAACATAACCAATGTTATAGTTTTCCTTTTTTTTTTTCTTTTTTTTTAAGAAACTTTTTTTTTCATGTTACGGTTTTATACAAAATAACAAAGATGTACAAAAGGTCATTTACAGCGAACCAAGGCCATATGCTAGCACAATATTTACAGCTGTAATTGAAACATATCCTAGTGTTCTGGTATATTCTTTGACTTCATATGCATAGCAGTGAAAATGCAGACTTCATTATTTGTGTGCTAAATATCCCACTTCACATCCTTCGGAACTTCCTTCTGTAACAGAAATTCGATGTTTGCTAGTCTTTCGGGTCAAAGTAACAAAACAAAACAAAAAATGCAGATAAGGCATCACTGCTTGCAGTGTATGATGGGTAGGTTTGTGTACTCAACTTAGTAGCAGGCGTTTGGACCTGAGTCATAGCACATGCATAGATCTCTAGACAGCAGGAGTTCCGGAAAACCACAGTCAGTGTTTATCTACGGTAAAACTTTGCTAGAAAAGATCGCTTCAAAACGTAGAGAGAGAAAGAGCCCATTTTTTTTTTCTTTCTGTTTTTTTTTTTTTTTTTAGCCAGAGAAGGGAAGTCCATGAGCAGATGAGTGCAACAGTCACATTCCTTCACTTCAAAAAGTCTCAATTGTTCGTCATTTTCTAGAAACCGACATGCTTTCCAGTTCCGTGACAATCCGTTACAGCGTTCCACGAAAAACGCATGACCTCGCAAACAAAAAAGCTCTACATACATCAACTTTTCTGTTTGGGAGCACATTAGCAGGGTTCACTTGTATTAAGTAAAACTAATTCGTTTTTCCATCTATTTGTTTTTTTCTGGTTCCGTTCAAGACTTTTCTAATTATTTGGAGAGAAACAAGAGGCTACAAATGTCAAAAAGGGATTTTTTCCGACTGTCTGTGGCACAGCTCATGCATTCCGTTAGATTTCTTCATTAATTTATGTATTCAGTTATTTTTTGCAAGTCTTCAAGCACCAAAAGGTAAAGAAAAAGGCAAAACCAAACTTAAAAAAGGGAGGAAAAACCAAAGGAAATAGGGAAAAGAGCGCTCCGTAGCATCTGCGCCATCTTCCAAGATATTTTTTTTTTGGGGGGGGGGGGACGACGCTTCAGCCCATCAAAGCAAAGTGGAAAGAATTAATACTTGATAAAGTGGTGCAAATCCCTCCTCCTGAGCAGAGGGTCCATGCGCTCACATTCAGTAACAGACCAGCTGTTGCTCTCTTCAGAAGTGGTCGATCAGCACGGACACACAGTTGGCGCCCACCAGGTAATTGGGGTCTCCTGGTAAACACTTGTTTTGCCAGCATTTGGGGTCACCTGTGGGTATATTCACAGGAGAAACGTCATGAGGAAGACTGTAGACACAACATAATTACCTGACATTTCAGACGCTTTTCCGTTGACACTAGGACTGCACGATTTTTCTGATAAAAATTGCAATCTAAAAAAAAAAAAAAATTGTAAAAAGCTCCAGGTTTGTGTTGCTTGTTTGAAGGGCTGCACAATTTGGCCCCAAATTTTATAATATAAAATACAGTTAAAGGGATACTTCACCTCTGGAAAGATGAATGTGTATTTAAAATGAGTCATTTATGTAGAAGAAATGTGAAATTATTTTTGAATTTGGAGCTTTCTAGACTGAGAAAAGCCAGAAAATGTATTTTTGGCTTATTTGGATCAAAGACAACAACTCCCAGAATGCACTTGCTTCGCTGCCCTAGGAGGCCACGCCTACCGGTAACAGAGCGCAGTAGTTAAACAGCAAGTCTAGGCTACTAGTGCGTCTCCGTGATGAGTCTGCCCGAAAATGTGTTTCAAGATCGCCCAAAATGTCCGGGATTCGGCTTTTGCGTTCTACAGTCGCCATTCATAATGTTTACTGTGGCGAGCAGGACGAGTGAGGGCCGCGGGAGAACGGCGCGAGGCCGGTGGCGTGATTACCGATGAGCGACACCTGTGAGACGCACCGCTCTCGTATCTCTCACGGAGGAGCGGGAATTTTCTTAGCAATGTTAAAACGCACATCAACCGATCACTTGTTTAGCGCTCATGTAAACACTACATTCAGATTCACCAATCGGAATGAATTCAGTTAGATTGAAGCAAAAGGTGTGCATGTAAACAATGAATGGCGACTGCAGAAAGCAAAAGCTGAATCCCGGACATGTCCGGGAAAAAGAGGATGCTAACCCCTACTACTCAGCTTTCTCCACAGAACGAGAGCCTGCTAGCTTAGCTTCCAAAAAAAGATGGCTGACACTATGTGTCCATTCTGTGAGTGAGATCCCACCCTCTATGGGCGGGTTGAGAACATGCGGGACAGCTCCTTCTACTGGCTGTAGTCTTTAGCCTCTGGCCAAAAAATCCTCCGATGACGCAAAATGACGATTTTTGCGTCATCGGAGGATTTTTTCCAGACAAAAAATACATAAATCTCTCGTCTCAGGGGGATATGAGGGTGGAAAGCACGGTAATTCGAAAATACTACAGGTTTTCTACTAATACAAAGCTTAATGCTAAATCCTGAAGTATCTCTTTAACACTTTACAATAAGCTTTCATTTGTTAACTATATTAGGGGCCGTTTACAAAAACACCGTTTTCAACAAAAAACGTAAAACTTCTTGTATGTTTTGGCTGTTCGTTTACATGACAACAGCGTTTTGGGTGCCTGGAAACGCAAACGTTTGAAAATGGGGTTTTAAAGTGCGCGTTTTTGAAAACGGTCTCCGTGTAAACAACAAAAACGCGAATCTCTGAAGACGATGACATCATGTGTTCGGTCTATAGTCAAACCTTTGAAAACAACGTTTTTGTTTCAGTGTAAACTAAAAAACTTGAATTTGTGAAACCAAGCGCATGTGTATTATGTGTTCAGTCTACAGTGGTGTGAAAAAGTGTTTGCCCCCTTTGTAAATATGATCAGAGATGGCTGTAAAAAATAAATCTGCATTGTTAATCCTTTTGATATTTTATTTTAAAAAATTGAACAAATCTAACCTTTCATTGAAGTAAAAGAATTGAAAGTGGGGAGAAAATCACATTATGAAATAAATGTTTTTCTCCAAAACACGTTGGGAACAATTATTTGCCCCCTTTTATTAAATACTTTTTGCAACCTCCTTTTTCCAAGATACCAACTCTGAGTCTTCTCCTATAATGCCTGATGAGTTTAGAGAACACCTGACAAGAGATCAGAGACCATTCCTCCATACAGAATCTCTCCAGATCCTTCAGATTCCCAGATCCATGTTGATGCTTCTTCTCTTCAGTTCAGCCCACTCATTTTCTATAGGGTTCAGGTCAGGGACTGGGATGGCCATTGCAGATGCTTGGTTTTGTGCTCAGTGACACATTTTTGTTTTGATTTTGATGCTTGTTTTTGGATCACTGTCCTGTTGGAAGATCCAACCACAGCCCATTATAAGATTTCTAGCAGAGGCTGTCAGGTTTTGATTTTTTATCTATTGGTATTTGAACGAATCCATGATGCCATATATCTGAACAAGATGTCCAGGACCTCTGGCAGAAAATTAGGCCCACAACATTAAAGATACAGCAGAGTATTTCATTCTACACATGGGGTACTTTTTATCCCTGTGTGCACCTAACCCATCTTAAGTGTTTGCTGCCAAAAAAGCTAATTTTTTTGTTTCATCTGACCATAGAACCCGTCCCATTTGAAGTTCCTGTAGTGTCAGTTACTTTTCAAACGTTCTATGGTCAGATGAAACAAAAAAAAGAGCTTTTTGGCAGCAAACACTTAATGTGGGTTTGGTGCACACAGGGATAAAAAAGTACCCCATGTGTAGAATGAAATACTCTGCTGTATCTTTAATGTTGTGGGCCTAATTTTCTGCCAGAGGTCCTGGACATCTTGTTCAGATATATGGCATCATGGATTCGTTCAAATACCAATAGATAAAAAATCAAAACCTGACAGCCTCTGCTAGAAATCTTATAATGGGCTGTGGTTGGATCTTCCAACAGGACAGTGATCCAAAAACAAGCATCAAAATCAAAACAAAAATGTGTCACTGAGCACAAAACCAAGCATCTGCAATGGCCATCCCAGTCCCTGACCTGAACCCTATAGAAAATGAGTGGGCTGAACTGAAGAGAAGAAGCATCAACATGGATCTGGGAATCTGAAGGATCTGGAGAGATTCTGTATGGAGGAATGGTCTCTGATCTCTTGTCAGGTGTTCTCTAAACTCATCAGGCATTATAGGAGAAGACTCAGAGTTGGTATCTTGGAAAAAGGAGGTTGCAAAAAGTATTTAATAAAAGGGGGCAAATAATTGTTCCCAACGTGTTTTGGAGAAAAATATTTATTTCATAATGTGATTTTCCCCCAACTTTCAATTCTTTTACTTCAATGAAAGGTTAGATTTTTTCAAATTTTTTAAATAAAATATCAAAAGGATTAACAATGCAGATTTATTTTTTACAGCCATCTCTGATCATATTTACAAAGGGGGCAAACACTTTTTCACACCACTGTAAATGCAAGTAGTGTTTCTTTACAAAGTGACATCGCCACCTACTGGCCTGGCATAAATAAGACAGTTTTTAGTCGTTTCAACGTGAACGGGGATCATTTTGACAATGTTGTCGTCTAAGTGGAAAACGCAAAGGAAAAACTTTACAGTGTTTAGTACATCATTGCCTTAGTTAATGCATCAACTGACCTTAATTAATGGGATCTTATTGAAAAGTATTACCATTTTAATAATTTGACCTGGTCATGTGTAAAGGAACACAGTGCCACACTTAACACTGAAACACGCAGAGCATATATTTAATAAAGTAGATTCGTGTTTTATTTCGATTAATCGTGCAGCCCTATTTCACACTGCAGCTAAATTCAGTTGTCTCTCCTTTTTGTGTGCTTAATCCTGTACACGCAGTTCGATTATTAACAGGAGTGACAACCGAATTTGCTCCCAGGAAGACTTTAATCAAAAACAGCGAACAGGTTAATTTGTAAGTATCCACATATCGCTTTTATTGCCCCAAAATGCCGTATTATCCCCATGTCAACCATCGCAAGATCAGGAGTGACTCCTGTATTCATACAAACGGAACAATTATTTTATTAACAAGACTGAATCCCCTAAATGAATATGGTTGTTATTCCCAAAACGTAGCAACACTGAACCGAATTCCTCTGTTTAGACTTGCCCTTTTCACACTGCAGCTTAATTCGGTTGTCACTCCCCTTTTGAGCACTTAATCCAGTTCTGTACACACTTGAATTCAGTTATTTATGAGTGTGACAACCAAATTCTCTCAAAATACCCAATGTAAAACAGGTTAATTTGTTGGTATCCACATTTCTTGTTTACAGCCACAAGAAACACCACATGATCAAATGCCGAGATTAGGAGTGACTCCCGTATTCCTACACAATCATTTAGGGGATTAATTCCTGCAAATGAAATAAATATGGTTGTCATTTCAATCCAAATATTTCCCAAAACCTGGCCAGAATGAACACAATGACGCCATTTTCACACTGCAGCTAAAATCAGTTGTCACTCCTCTTTTGAGCACCTAATCCAGTTCTGTACACACGCAGAGTTTGGTTATTTATGGGTCATACTCATAACCAAATTTTACTTTGCCATATGGCATCCATGTTAACAGAAGCTATTCTTTTATTCATCCACACAGAACGATAATTTAGATCGATTCACTCCTGGATGTTTCCTAAAAGATGTGCGTCCGTTCCAGTCACATTAAACAATATTTCATGGATTAATTGTGAATGAATAAGAGCTGAAGAGACTGAGACTGGTAATAAAACGATAAAAAGCAAGCGCACAGATTGTGACGTGAAAGCGTCTTGTGATCAGGATGGCTGTGTGAGATGTTAATTCAGAGAGCCCAGAAAATGAAACAAAACCAAAAGATGAATAAGCCTCTTCAAGACGGCTTCAATCCCGATCCCAAAAGACCCATCAAAGGACAGAGAGAAAGGACAGCGTACCCGACGAGGAGTCGGAGGATTTTAGAGCAAAAGACCAACCATCAGGGGTCATAGACGCACAGTGTGGTAGACGCAGTTCCACGGGCTTCAGGAACTTCAGACCGTGAGGGCCGCACATCACCAGAGGACTGAGGAGAGTTTCACCTGGCAAAGTAGACATGGTCACATAAGCTTCATACAGACATTCATTCAAAACCTAAACTGCAGTTCAAAAGTTTAGGCTTGGTAAGATTGTGTTTTTGAAAGAACCTTTCTTTGATACAGTAAAATCAGTAATATTGTGAAATATGATTGACTACAATTGAAATAATTGTTTTCTATTTGAATGTATTTTAAAATGTAATTTATTCCTGGGATCAAATCTGTATTTTCAGCATCATTACTCCAGTCTTCAGTGTCACATGACCCTTCAGAAATCAGTCTAATATGCTGATTTAATGCTCAATAAACATTTATTATTATTATTATCATCAATGTTTAAAACAGTTGTGCTGCTTCATATTTGTGTGGAAACCACAATACATTTTTTCCAGAATTATTTGATGAATAGAAAGCTCTCAAAATCTAGAATAAAAGTATTAATTTCTTTAAATAGAGCACAGAAATCGCTACATCTGGTTCAGTGTAAATAGTTTTAGCGCAAAACATTTGTTTGCTACTATTTTATACTTTTATAGTTTGTGTAAAAAGGTTAGTTTGCATACTTAACAACTCGCGTATGCAAAGCTTTTTTTCTCCTCTAAAGAACGACAAAAAATCAGTGTTTGTGCAAATGTGAACTTGATGTGACCCGGCTTTAAACGAAACTCTGGCAAACGTTGTTGTTACCAGACGATGTTTGTCTTTGTCTTTGTAGCTAGTCTTTCATCTTTTTCTAAAGGAGTTTTTATCCAAATGTTTTTTCCCCTAATGTGTAAAGTGTAAATGCACATCAAAGCTAACAAAACCTACATTACTTGAAAGGAAAAAAAAAAAAACGTACTAAAACAAAACGCAAGAAGAAAAATAAAACAAACAATAGTCCATAGCATAATGATGTACTCATTGAATGATCCAGACCTTTCTCTTTGTCCAGAGGGGGCAGAATGCTGTTGTCCCTGCACACTTTGAAGTAGATCTCCTGCTCCACACTATCTGGGATGGCTCCTTGTGGGATAATGATGCTGACTCCTGTCTCTATGGAGCTCAACACCCCGCCGTTACAATTAAAGATGCCCCGTGCCGTGGCCACCACCGTGTGACCTTCATCTTCTTCGTCGTCCTCGAGTGCACTAGGGCTGGAAAACAGAGGACAGTGGGTAGTTTGTTCAACAGAGGTCATAAACGCTGATGTGCCGGACTGCTTTCATCATCTTACCTGACGGGGATGGCCTTGGGAATGGCGTTGATGTTGTTGTGCTGATACTTGGGCCTGTTGTCCATGGTGCGCGTGAACGTGTCGACCCCGCTGTCGGTGTCCTGCGGCTGGGGTGAGATTTGAGGTTTCAGGTTGTTGTTCACGCTAGGCTTGGACTGCGTGTCGTTGGGAAGCAGGTTGTGGTTGAATTTGGGGCTCTCGAACTTGCGCTCGAAGGGTCGGGCCGTGCTGGTGTAAGGCTTGGGGACGTAGCGGTTGTAGCTGGTGGGGACGCCTAGCGTTTTGGGAGGGGCGTCCGTGCCGTTGATAGAAGACTTGGGGGGCAGGTAGTTGGTCTGGATGGGATCGTCCCGGGTGGGAGCTCTGAGAGCCGACAGGTCCGGTTTGGCTTTGGGGGAGCTGTGAGGATCTGGCAGCGAGTTCACTGGAGATCAGAGAGAGGGATGATACACGCTTTAAAAACAATGCATTCCGGTTTTGCTGTGGTATCAAAATCACACAATTACTTTGGTATTGATTTCTAACATTTTGGCAATATAACAACATTGATAATACGGCCATACATTCTTTAAGAGGGTGCTACTTCAACTCTGGACACTTTTTTTATCTTTATTAATGGACTTCAGCTTTTTATTTTTGTTAAATGAGGGTCTCATTTAAACTGTCTTGGCAACTTCATCATGTTTTAATTTTTTTCTATTTTAAAATGTTTAGGTTTTATCATTTGATTTTGATCTACAATTATAAAATGAAATTACAATATATGAAATAAACCAGTATTTTTGGTGTAAAATTACTCGAATTAAATAATAATAGTTTTGGGGTTTGGAAACCGAAACAGACAGAAGCATTTTATAGTGCATTAATTTCAATCACTCTGTAATTTTGTAAAATTATGCTATAATAATTGTGAAAATATTATTTGTTTCTATTACATAAAATGCTATCTATGAGTTGGACATTTTATTCCAAAAATTTTATATAATATATATACAAAAAAAAAAATATATATATATACATATATTATAAAATGGTATAATTTTTTTGTTGTGTACAGACAAGCATTTTATAGTGCATTATTTTCAGTCATTCTGTAATTTTGTAAAATGATGCATTAAGTATGAAAATATTTAGGATACATAAATTGTCTTACTTTGAAATCTAGCAAAGGAGTCAAACAAAAATGTTTGAAATGTCATTTTCTATCACAGAATGTGATGGAAAAGACGGAAAAGATGGAAATAAATGGCAGAACTCTCCAGTAATGTTTGTATAAACACTGTTGGACAGTAAGTAGTAACATTATTAATTAAATTAAACTAGTGAGAGTGAATGTTCTAGAGTCGTTCTCACCCTCGGTGTTGCTGAGTTTGGGCAGGGCTGTGGGCGGAGCTGCAGGTGTGGGCTGGCTGTAGGGAGCAGGCGACGGGTTGGCGGGCGGCACGGGCTCGTACCTCTTGTCCACAGGACTCACCTTCTCCACAGACTCCGTCCTGAAGCAGAAAGTGTGTATGACATACACTAGAGCACTGCCATTCAAGAGTAAGCACTGTGTTTCTAGCACTAGACGGTACCTGGCGAAAGGATATGCTATAGGCTGAGGTGTTTTGGGCGGCTCGTGGAAGCGATTGACCCCAGTGTTGGGCTGACCCATGGGCTTGTTGTCAAAGCTGCGGCGGTCAAAGTACGACAGTTGCTTCCTATAGTACTCTTCATCTTCATCTGGGTCATAGTGGTTGGAGCGGACCACGTCGTTCCCTACACGCGTCTGGGGTTTCTGGGGCTCTGGAGCTCTAGGGGAAGAAGAAAATAATCAAAAGGAAAGCACAACTTCATATTATGTAACATCTAATGGTGGATCAACCAGCAGAGGGCACTATAGGATGACATTTGCATACTTCACTACAATGCAATTTGAAACCAAACAATACAAAATAAAAATATTTTTCATTTTTAATCCAAGTTTGTGTAAGAATGTGGCAACTTGTGGCGGTCCAATCTAATAGTTACTCCACACTGTCTAGCTAATGAATTTCCATGACTTTTCCAGGTCAATTCAGAAAGCTTTTATTTTAAATAAGGTCTTAGTTGATGGTTGTAGGTAAACATATACATTAAATTATAATATTTCACTTTTTACTGTATTTTTGATCAAATATATATTCAGCCTTGGTGAGCATAAGAGACTTCTTTCAAAAACATTCAAATCTTCCCGAAGCCAAGCTTCAGACTGGTAGTGTAAGTGTGTGTCTGTACCTGTAAGAGGGCTTCTCCTGCTCTAGGTTGCTGAGAGAGTTGGCTTTGAGCACAGGACCAGGGGTGCTCACAGGTTTTGGGAGATCTGTGGGCTGAAGAAGAAAATACATCCGTTCTATCAACACAATGTCATTCACAAACTACATTCTTAAAGCTCCCCAATTATGCTATTTTAAAGGTTACTAGCTTTGTTTTAGAGGCCTCCTTCAATAGGTTTACATGCATTCCTCATAAAATACATTGCAGCATCAGCTCTTTTCTCAGTGTTTGAAACGGTTCGATAAAGGATTCAGTCTCTCTAAACCCCTCCTTTCTGAGAGCCTACTCTGCTCTGATTGGTCAGATGGCCCAGTCTGTTGTGATTGGTCTACTCTGCTCTGATTGGTCAGATGGCCCAGTCTGTTGTGATTGGTCTACTCTGCTCTGATTGGTCAATGACCCAGTTTGTTGTGATTGGTCTACTCTGCTCTGATTGGTCAATGACCCAGTTTGTTGTGATTGGTCTACTCTGCTCTGATTGGTCAGATGGCCCAGTCTGTTGTGATTGGTCTACTCTGCTCTGATTGGTCAATGACCCAGTTTGTTGTGATTGGTCTACTCTGCTCTGATTGGTCAGATGGCCCAGTCTGTTGTGATTGGTCTACTCTGCTCTGATTGGTCAGCTGGCTGTCTGTTGTGATTGGTCTAATCTGCTCTGATTGGTCAATGACCCAGTTTGTTGTGATTGGTCTACTCTGCTCTGATTGGTCAGCTGGCCATCTGTTGTGATTGGTCTACTCTGCTCTGATTGGTCAGCTGGCCATCTGTTGTGATTGGTCTACTCTGCTCTGATTGGTCAGCTGGCCATCTGTTGTGATTGGTCTACTCTGCTCTGGTTGGTCAGATGGCCCAGTCTGTTGTGATTGGTCTACTCTGCTCTGATTGGTCAATCACCCAGTTTGTTGTGAGTGGTCTACCACTTACAGCACGTGTCGGAAACGAAACACCCATCTGAACTTCAGGTCCGGAGGCTTCCTTAGCGCTTGATACAAAGTATTACGAACAGCAACGATGGCGTCGGTTTTACCGTATCAATTAGAGGGCGGATCAAAGTACTCGTTGTTCACGGGTAGACCATGAAGGCCATAGGCTGGCATTATGCAAAACATTTTTTTTACAAACCTACGTAAGTTGATCAGGAAGTAAAACTGAATTTATTGACGACTGGTTTTAGGCAGTTCAGAATCGTTCTTTCTTTTGGGAGACAATAACTTCATTTATCTGCACTTGGATCTTTGAAACCTGCAGACCTTTACATTCACGAACAGCTATATTACACACTACATGAAAGAGAATATCCGAAAAAGCATAATAAAGGGGCACTTTAAAGTCATCACCACAATATTAAGGTGTTATGTGGCTGCTAAGGTGGCAAATAAACATACTAAATTGTTATCTAATAAAGTGCTGAATGGAAATCTCTAGGCTCAATATCAAGAGGACAGAAACGTACCCTAATTCCAGCTACATCCGCTGTGTCCTTGGCTCGGTCTACAGACACAGAGCGCTTGTTCTCGAACATTTTGACCCTGTTGAGCACCGACTGGGGCTTCATGGCAGGGTCGTCATCGTCGTCATCCCTATCCCTGGGTGGAGGCGGCAATGGTTTGGAAGCTGCCGGGTGAGGCGGTTCCCCTGGAGACAAGACGGCCTCGGGTTTGGGAGGCGGAGCGGGAGGTTCCGAGTTCATCACAGGCTCGTGCTGGGGCGCTTTATACGCTCGATTCGGAAGTCCAGGGTTGTACGAGGGTCTCATTGCAGAGTCACCATAATACTGTTTCGGCGGATCAGGGGAGCGATGCGCATTGCCTGGGAAACCATGAGGCTCGGGCTCGAAAGGTGAGCGGGCATCGTAGGAGGCGGGAGGGGGCGGAGGCTCTTCGTAGCGCACCGGTGCAGGTTTAGAGTGCCGTGGCCGGTTATCGTAGCTCATTTGGGGCATGCCATCATACTGGGACTGAGGGGGGCTGAAATCCCTGGTGGGGCCGTCCTCGTACGGAGAGCGGGGTTCGTACCCCAGAGGTGCAGGAGGCGGCTGGTGGCCCTGAGGGTAGCAGGGTGCAGGTGGTGGTTGGGGTGAAGTCTGCTGGTCGTAAGGGGGCCACTGCTCATTATAGTGAGGCACGCGGTTGTCGTAGTGCAGGTGCGGGTCGTAATTGTGAGGCTTTGGTTGTGCGTAGCCGCCCCCGTCATAGCCATAAGGCGGGTGGTCGTACTGGCGGTATGGCTGTTGGTCCTGGTAGACGGGCTGGTGGCTGTAGGATAGCGAGGTGGGGGGGCCTAAAGGCTGCTGCTGGGGAGGGGGAGGCTTCACACCGTGGTTCACTCGCACCGGCTCATCTATGCTGTACAGATCCTTTTTGTACATCTGTGAGGGATTAAATGTCAACTGTCAGAAACTGGTTGCTAGAAATGTTTCCAACTGGATATGAGAATTTAGTGCAAACAGAACCTCAGTCATTAGAGGAAATTAAATCTAAGATAAGAATATTTTTAAGGGTGAAAAACAAGCAAAGGATTTAAAATGAACTGCAATGAACTATAAAAATACTAGATTAGCATTTCCTTCTGGAAATACAAGTGCTTGCAAGGTAGTAAAACAGATTTACCGGTAGGTAAGGCTTTGGTTGTGGAGTGCAAGAAATCAACACATGGCAAAGCCATTTTTGGAGTGTAAAAGCGGCTATAAATAGTCGTCTCAGAAATGTTCACCAACATGAACCATGAAAAAAGGAAAAGAAAATCAATAAAACTAACTTTATTTCTTAACAGAAAAAATAAATGGGGGGGATATTTTACAATCGCAGAAGAACTGCATATCCATATGGTTAGAAACAAAACATTACGATTAGAAGGCAAGACTAAAAATATTAAGATTTTTAAATTAAATATGTAATAAATTTAATTAATTTTATATAAATACTATATGAATGCTTGATAAGTATAAACACAGTGGTGCCTTGCAAGCACTCAAATTTAACTCACTCCTGATCAGAAAAAAAAAACAAGACAAAAAAAAAACATTAATATCGGATTATTTCCTTATGCAATAAAACAAGCATCTTATCTGTTTATTACCCAGCTCTACGTTTCTACGGTTTGACAAGAAGCCCTTCAAACCTCCACTTGGTAACACTACTTTGATTCGTCATCTTTACTAAAATCGAATACATTTATAATATGTCCAAGTGGAGCCATAAAGATGCCTTATGTGTTGAAAGGCTCCTTCTCAAGTTTCAAAGTATAGCCTGAAGACAGTAGAGCTGTAAAAGGTCCAACGCCTCCCATAAGTCATTTTAACAGTGAAAATCACAAAAGCTCTTACATAACGTCTTCATCTATGAAAAGAAACACTGGTTATGAAGACATTATGCAGAATTAGTCCAGTTGTTTTCCTTTTACATTGCTGTAAGTACTGTCTGCAGGTTAAATGAACATGCAACTACAGAATTCCATTCTTGCAAATCAGGGAAAGGTCCGTTTGCAATTTAGTGACACGTCTACAGTGCATCTAGCGGCCGTCCGTACAGGTGTGATTCAGGTCAAAGCCAAACGCTACAGTTACGGCTATCACTACAGATTAGGGCCAGGCGATATAGCTCCATAAAAATAAACTCATTTATTTCCAGTCTTTTGACTCCATTAAATATTGTAATATTTAGGCGTTTGCTCTGAAACAGAGTGCAGCGTAAAAAAAAAAATCAATAATCTTTTACTGAAAAAAAGATTTCAATCATGTTTTACACTGTTTTTTTTTTTTTTTACTAAATAAACAAAACAAAGAATTATATAAAGCATTAAATATGCATTTTAATATATGAAAAAATATGACGTTCACGCCATGTCAGAATTACCGTAATTACAAGCTTTCAAATCCTCGTAGAACTCCTTACAGCTTGTAAACGCTGAATGCTGCAGATTAATTTTGCTGTTGATAGTGTTGCCATAGAAACGCATAATTCAGAGCTCAGAGTAGAATGTCAAAGGTATTTTACAGTAAATTACGGTAATGGCGTGAACGCAGATTATTAGCGATAACAAAAGAATCAATGAATCACAGATATGAATTGACTCCTTTTAGTGGACAGTTTGTACTGATAAAGGAAATAATTCAAATTTGAAAAAGACTTAATTACTTAACTAAAACCTAAATATCCTAAAACTTTAAGGGTGTTTTGCTAGTTACATATAAATCAAAGACGGTATAAAAACACTCTCATGGGTCGCAAGACAAGGACGGAAACTAGTCTAAAGGTGTGGTCACATTTATCATTGTTTTGCGCATTTTTGCTAAATCCAGACAATCCACGCAATCGGGAATTCCATATGAGGGCAAAAGATTTGCTGCATTGCCCAACTGAAAAAGCGACTTCCATCATTCATCAATACGACCTTTTGCTAATGTGACCACGCCTTAAAAACGATCTTCAGGAAACGTATACTCCTAAAGCGCATTAAAAATCATCGCCACACATTCACAAAGTCGCTTTGTTTTAAATTGCCTTCACAAATATAACATGAATATTCAATATATCGCCCAGCCCTACTACAGACGGAACAAGCTGCAAGAAACAGCATAAATTAGGAGCCATGCAAGAGGAAGTACGAGGCACCGTGGGAGGACTTATGCAACGGGCCCTCGTCCTCCTGTGGTGCATGTGTACCAGTTACACAGTCTCTGGCGTAGTGTCAGAGGAACACACGCAGCACACGCGTGGGGTGGGCGGAGCATTCATGCAGACGGTGGAGTGGGAGGAGTCAAAGAAAAGAGTGATAGACACAGGCAAGGTTGAAAAAGAGAGAGCTGGGCTGAACCGGGCCGAAACGGGCCGGGAGCGGGTCCAGCTTCCGGTTGTGCTGGTACCTTTGGATCTGGGCCAGGAGGAAGCAACTGGTGGGGGTCGTGTGTTGGGGGCTGAGCGAGCTCAGGTTCGGGCTGGGGGTCGGGAACGGGGACGGGGCTGTTAAGGGAGTCGGCCTGAGGGGTGCCAGGCGGCTCCTCTGGGTTCGTACCCGCTAGTGGTGTGGAGGGTTCGACAGCAGGGGACGCTGCTGCCACTGCAGAGGGAGGGGGCGGAGAGGCCTGAGCCTCGGCTTGCTGTGGAGTACGGGGCAAAGAGGTTACAGACACACGCCGCCAACAGCACCAGCTACAACTAGCAGCTACGACCACCAAACTAGCTCACATGAAGTGTGTATCACAATGAAATAGTGTCTTTAGCTTTACAGGAAGCAGAAAAATAGGTAGTGGTCCAGTCCTGCTGGTTATGCAGTTTAAAATATAATTGGGCAGAAAATGAAGGTTTACATTTCAGATAACGTCCCAAAAGGAAGGTAAATGGGTTTTTGGCATTTCTACTATGCTGTGCATTTTCACGTTCTGATCATATATCTTCATATAGTTTTTATATTGAACTCATAGTCATATATAATTGGTAATCAATTTAAAAAACCTTTACTGTCCTCAATCTCAGTTTTCTGTATATCATAATGACTAACAAAGCCCTAAAGACTAACTTTATTCTTTGAAAAGTTCCTTAATATTATCCTCCAGAAGTGACATCAGCACAAAAATCAGAAAGCATTAACAAACGATTTTATGTAATTCTGTGATGTTTTGTGTTATTAATTGGTTTGTCTGACTTACAATTATAGAAATTAGTTATATTTCAAAAAACAAACAAAAAAACTGTAAACAAACTGATATTTAGCTTACATAAGCTAAATAAATACAAATTTAGCAAGCAAACAGAATAGCTATTTATCAAGCTAGCACCCCTATGTAAGGTAAACAAATAATGAATTTAAAAAAATATATAAAACAAAACAACCAAGCTGACACCCTTTATGCAAGCTACCTTTCTTCACTAAGCAATGGCTGACTTTAGATCCTGAAAGTTTCCATCCTGTTCATTTTCTTGTCAGTGTGTGAAGTTATATTTAATATATTTTTTTCAGTGTCTTTTATAGAAATACTTCATTAAATTACAACACAAGTGTATTCATTTTTTAAAAGTTAGGGAGTTCAAAAAGCACTGCATAGCAGAAATGACCAATAATATGCTAAAACTTATTTTAGAGGGACTTCTCTAAGTAACCAACACACACATAATGGTACTTCTATTCCGTACCTGCTGAGGCGCTGCCATTTTAAACCCAGCCGGGTCAATGCGGTTGACCGGCTCTGGTTGCGGCACAGCATGCTGGTAGCTCGGGTACCCGGCTGCGTCCTGGATGACCGGCGGGTCCTCTCGGACAGGTTCGGATGAGCGCGTGATGGCAGGCTCGCTGGGCAGGCCCACCTCATCGTTCATAGTCTCATCCAGCTCCTGGTCGGTGTAGGCGCCGCCCTCCGTATCGGTGTCTTCGTAGTCGGAAGTGTGGCGGCTATCAGTGCTGTACATGCTGTACTCGCTGCCCGGTGCCGAGAGGTAGGAGAGGCGGTCGTCGTGGATATCAAGGTCATCGTCAGGAGCACCATCTGCCTGCAGGCCGAGAGGGGGAGGGAGGGAGGGAGGGAGGGATGGTTAGGATGAGTTTGATGACCCACAGCAGTGGAAATTAAATGACGGATGGGTGAGAGCGGAAACCAATGCAAATCAAATGCCTTGGACTAAACTGTGCAAAAGCAGGACTAATCTAAGCTCTGCTTTTTGCTCCTAAACTTTTCTTTCACTATATTAAATTATAAATATTATTACAGAGCTACTCACCAAATAAATAAAGGAACAGACATGAAATATTGTTTTGAGCTGTAATTATTTTAGGGTTGCACAATATATTTGTACTATATCGGATATTGGCCGATATTAGACTTTTTTTTTTTTTTTTTCATATCGGATATATATCGGCTGATATTTATATTAATATGTATTAAATTCGAAATAGTTATCCAATAAAAATGTATTTAGATGTTGGCGGTTTTAGTGCTGTCAAACTAAAAGTCCCCATTCTGACCTTTATCAGCCAAACAGAAAAACGTAAAGGCCGATAATTAAATGGAAACCGGCCTTGTTAATGTATAGGTTGACCAATATTTACAATTACGGTTATATAAGTATTATTTTTTATTTTATAATTAGAAGTTTTGCTTCTAACACGTATTATAATCAAACAGAAAACTTAAAAGGCTAATGCCGATCATTTAAAAAAAAAAAAGAAGCTAAATCTTGGCTGATATATCGGGGTGGTTGACCAATATTTAAAATTTAGTTATATAATTACTATTTATTCAATTATACAGTGTAACTATAGAAAAATATTTTACCACAGAAAGACCCGAACTGACCATTCAGAATCAAGTATTCTAGATAGCAGACGCAAGACAACACATGACGCAAATGGGGGTGGGGTTGAGTTGATACAGGTTGCTGACCCCTCACCTAAG
Organism: Rhinichthys klamathensis goyatoka; assembly: GCF_029890125.1. NCBI lineage: Eukaryota > Metazoa > Chordata > Actinopteri > Cypriniformes > Leuciscidae > Rhinichthys > Rhinichthys klamathensis. The sequence continues at coordinate 2,543,653 of NW_026606752.1, forward strand.
GTGTTTGGGTCGGGGGGGGGGGGGGCTCTAGACAAAGCAGAAACATGTCTGGATATTGGGACACAGAACTGTAGAGAAACTTACCTTGCCCTCCGAGACCCAAACCAACTGGTTCTGTTGCTGCTGGATGGTCTCTTTCAAAGCGCCGTACCACCCGTCGTTCATGTTGTTCAAGTTGATGGTGGCTAAAAGGAAGCAGAGTCGCAATTAATTCTGTAAACAAATCACAGCATTGTGCTTATAACTAACTACAACTAGTGCCTAACCATTAAAAATGATAAGTGGTGACCTATGACTTAAATTTCAGTCTGTTCCACACACAAAGCTACTTTAGACTACGTTTATGGTCCTTTTGCATCCTTTTTTTAAGCTTGCAAAAATCCCAGTCCTTAATTCACTTTCATTATATGGACAAGTCCATATACTTTCTTTAGTCCGTGGAACACAAAAGGAGAAATTTTCCATATAATGACCATATCGGAACATTTTGTTCCACGGAATAAAGGACGTTATTTTGGTCTACTCACTGGTGAAGAGGTGATGGTTGTTCTTTCTCAGTTTGAGAGCGCGCTCGTACAGCTTCCGGGCGCTCTTCCTGGACTCGGAACAGAGCCTGGTCCTCATGTTCTTGACACCCTGCTTGCTGTCTGGATTCAGGAACACCACGATGGGGTACCACTGAGCGTAGTTCAGACGATCCACCGCGTTGGGTGTGATGTCCAGCACAGCATGCTTGTCCTAGCAGTACAAACAGAATCATGAAGCACCAGCTGTGTGTTTGCTCGCGAGTTGAGCAGAAGGAAAACGGGATGGCAGTTAACTAAATTATTCCATACTCACTCGGTCAATGATCTGTTTAATGGTATGGAGACGGATGATTCCAGAGCTGCGCTGGTCTGTCCCCGCGTCTCTGGGTTCACTCTCTGAGAGGAGGAGAAGACGACAGGTTTATACAGATTCACCTTCTATATATTAAAGAAAAAACGACATAAAATCTCAGTACACAAAACTCACTTGCAAGTTCAAAGAGGTCAGCCTCCTCTCTCGACAGTTTCTCTCTTGCGACATCCGCAATAGGCCCGAAAATGACCACTGGCCTCAAGAAACCAGCTTTTATGCAGGAGAAACAACAGGTTAACTAGATTTATATAAAACTGCAGTACTTCAATGTAAATCTATCAGATTACTTCCTGGAAACATCAACAGATGAACTGAAACTGATTAGCAAAGCTTAAAAACAATAGATCTCCAAACCACAAATAACTAAAGCAACTAATAGGCGGCGATTAGAGCAGGTGCCGTACCTTCTCTAAGCACCACTCTTTCATAAGCAGGGAACTTTGTTTGGACGGGCTGAGCGGAGAGGTCCTCTCTGCTCTTCCTCAGGTTTCGTTTGGAGCTACGGAGGCCTCTGAACCTCCAGAAGTCGGCCCGATCCCCTCCTGGAGTCTTTGGGAGAGTGTACTGGACACTCGATAGCTGCTCAGCCCTGCAGGACACAAAACATCAGTCCAAACTTGAATGACAACACTTCAAACAAGCATGACTGCATGCCAACTAATACAAATGGTTTCAGTACCTGTTCTTGTTGGGGATGATGCCCCGCTCCACCTCCTGGTGGTTCTTGCCGATGCGGATGGCGAGCCAGGAGCCCAATTTGCCATTGTAAAGGGTGTCAACCACTCTAAAGACCTCACCCTTGTTGAAGCTCAGGCCGTAGGGCGACTCCTTCTCATACTCAAAATGGGTCCTGATGTAGAACGAGTCACCAACGTCGGACTCTACAATGCGCCGGTACACTGGGAAGCAATGAAATTTTTATTATTATTATTTAGCAGTCCTGCTAAAAAAACTTGAACCCGTTTACAGTGGATTTGCTGGCCAGTCTAACAAGTTCCCAAAATTCCTTTAAAAAAAAACATCAAGAACCAGAGTAGCCTGACCAGTGAAAACCAGCTTGGTGGTTTCCTTGAGTAGGTTGTAAAAGGTTCCTATCCCTCCACAGAATCTTTTTGCCCTTCCTTGGACATTATATTACCAAAACCAAAATAGTCAAATTAAAGTTTTATTTAACTTTTGTTGATCTAATCAATTCCTGATGGATGAAATCAAGCCTGCCCTAAATCAAGTCCCGTATACCAAGACCTGACAGATTGCATCCTCACCATCTTTCTTTTTCTGGGCTAAGATGGTGACCTCCTCTCCTTTGGGCAGGTCCAGCAGAAACAGCACTGCCTCCTCACGGATGATGTTCGCGAAATCCACGTTGTTTACCTGGAAAGGGTTCGAAGAAAAGCTACTTAGAACAAAAAACCTCCTCTCTAAAAGGGATTAATGAATGGGCAGAAAGTTTCAAGAGGCAGGTTCGTGAAAAAGTGTTATTGTGTGGTGGGTGGTGAGGTTTGCGAGAAAAGGGAAAGTGACAAATCTGTTCTGAATAAAGAATAAGCATGTTGGAAAAACCCAGCGAGGAAAAGAAAGAGGCTGCGTTTGGCAGCGAGGTGAAGGAAACCAATGTCACCGGGGAAACCATCCTGAGAGAAGGCAAGCATCTTCACACACTGAGGTTTAATGCCATCTATACAGCACGAGAGGGACATTTTGGAAGGGGGAACCGCCATAAAACTAAGACTGCCATTAAAGAGCCCGTAAACAGAAGGTTATAAAAGCCGGGACACCAAATCTCCCTTCACCCACAGGCCTTTAAGAGTCCCACTCCGGTTATTCATCACAAGAGCTAAACGCCACCACAAACAACAGGCTGAACGGCTAAGAAACTGTAAGAGATGCAATAGCTTGAGCACAAACCAAGCAGGTATAAAAATCAGATCCACACACACACACACACACACACACGTTGTGTTTTCATGTTTTATAGGGACTTTCCATAAAAGTAGTGATTTTTATACTGTACAAACTGTGTATATTCTATCCCCTTACACTACCCCTACCCATTACACAAAAACTTTATGCATTTTTACATTGGCAAAAAACACTTAGTATGATTTAGAAGCTGTTTCCAAAAAAAAAAATTCCCCCCATAATGTAGGGTTTACAAGGCCCCCACCCCACACACACACGCACGCACAAGTCAGATCCAGATAATGGGCAGCAAATTATGCTGACTCATCATACCAATTATTAGCAAAATGTTAAGGCAGCATCACATGTATTTTTTGCAGATGATTCTGCGGTGAACTCAAAATTCAAGACGGTAGAGGATGATGGAGTCAAAAGGATTCTATATTATAAATACATTTATACAATATTGAAATGACTATTTAAATAACTAATTTACCTATTTAAACTAATAACTATTTTACCAATTTTTATTACAAAAATGCATATTATATTATAAAAATAGCTCAAGAAGTATTTTTCCCATTCATTTTTATAAGCCTTTAATGTGCACTTATCTTTATGAGGGAATTATCTACATGAAGCACAAGTAATCAAATCAAAAACAAAAGTTCAATATTCATATACACTTCATTTCAAAAGTTTGGGGTCAGTAAGATTTTTTCTAAAGAAGTTTCATCAAGGGCGCATTAAGGCCCGGGTATACTTCATTTTCTGCGTTCCGCTTCGTCTTGCGCACAGTTGATAAGTGTAATCCTTTGGCTGTGAGCATGCAAAGACACGTTCGGTGCTTGCGCACTATCAAGATAATAATAAGAAATGTTTCTTGAGCAGCAAATCATCATATTAGAATGATTTCTGAAGGATCATGTGGCACTGAAGACTGGAGTAATGATGCTGAAAATATATTTTAAGATGATTTTAAAATAGAAAACAGTTAAGTGTAATAACATTTCACAATATTACTGTATTTTTAATAAAATAGATGCAGCCTTAGTGTCAGTGTCAGACTTCTTTTAAAATATTACAGAACCCAAAATTTTAAACAGTATTGTATTTATAAATATACTTTATACATTTATACACAAGTTGTTTGAGAGTGAAAAGAGACCAACTCTTGTACATCATTCGCAATGCTTCATGGGAGTGGGCAGTTACTGTCGAGTTCTTTTGCCATAGTTCTTGCTTCCACAGTAACGGTGACTGTCTGATTGGTGGATCACTAGCAACCAAAAGTACAGTCTCCTGATGACCTTTCGAAGTAGCTGCCTATGTAGACAGCTTTTGTAGACTGAAGTTTTTGGAGTAATTAATCAGTGAACTCACCCTGAGAATCTGGTCTCCCTCCTCCAGGCCCTCTTTAGCAGCAGGACTGTCCTCCAGAACTCCCGCCACAAATATCCCGACATCATTCCCACCAGCGAGTCTCAATCCAACACTCTCGCCCTTCTTAAACTTCACCAGCTTCATGCTCGGCCTGAGGGTGGACACGCAAACATGCATCTAGGGACGTTTCATTCTCAACATCTCTAAAACGGTTTGGGGTTTGGGAAAGTTGGTGAGACGCACCGTAAAATGCTGTCATCATTTGTGACGCTGGGCACGGGGGCGTCTGCCGGACTAACAGGCAGGTCCACGTCAGGCTGGCCGGGTTGAGCGTACACAGGCTTGGGCTCTGAGGAGATCAAAGCACATTGAATAGCTGAGTAAAATATACACACACACACAGAATTGTCACCACATGAGCTTGTCGCACACTGGGAGGTCAAAGACGCCCAGCAGGACGAAGCAGGTGGGAAGACACTGTCACAACTGACAAACTCCTGCTGTTCATCACCAGCTGCGCACAAACACAAGCCCACGTGCACAGGCAGAGAATGTTCGATCACAGTGTATCCATGTGTAATGACCTCTGACCTGGCAGAGGGGGGAGCTGTTTCTCTTCTCTGGCTGCGCTCTGCTCTTTCGGCATCTCCTCCACCATCTTAGCAGGTAGAGGAAGCGGCCCAGCCTTGGAGATCCTGTCTTCATCACGGCTCCTGTGACTGGGGGTGTAAAGAAGAAAAGCTGTTAGAATCCCACACAGGAAATTATTTCACGCATTAGTCTTTAATGAGCGCAAATGTAGTAAATCTGTGGATGAATCGTTCTTTGAAGTCGTTTCTTTTTAATGATTTGGTCAAACTGATATGAGAAGCAACTTAAATCAGTGGATTGTGTGTGACGAGTTTGTTTTGAAGTAAAACAATAAGGGGAGTGATACGTTTGAACGAATCTTTTTCAACTTAAAAATGGGTTTATCTGGAACAAATACAATTAGGATCTCAACTAGAGTGACATCAAACTCCAACATCTACACTTACATCATGTATAACTAAAAAAAAACACTGATTTGTCAAATTTATCGATAATAATATTGACTTTTGCCAGTGTTGAATGACGAATCAGATTTGATGATGACTAGTGAATCAGTCTTCCGAATTCATTGCAAGAATCTAAATGAACCAAATCTCTAACATGAAAGACTTCCCAGATTGATTTCACTAACTGTTATGTATTGTACAAAACTGAAATTATTATAACTTAAAATATGACTATTTACCACTATTATTGATTCAAATCCTAAATACTTGTTTTCTTACAAAAAGGGACATGCAAATAGCCAAACTACTGGAAATATTTTTGAACGATGACTGAAACTAATCAGTATTTTTTTTTTCTCTTCAAACAAACCAAATCACTAAAATGAATCAGACCTTCCAAAATCAACTTTACTGACTGGTATCCATATACAAATATCAGATAGAGGTGGAAAGAGTAATAAAATATTCTACTCAAGTAAAAGTACTACTACTTCAATTAAATTTAACTTAAGTACAAGTAAAAGTACCGGTCTAAAAATCTACTCAAGTAAAGTAGCTCATTTAAAATTTACTCTGAGTAAACAGCGGGGGTGGGGGACTCTCCCGTGTAGGGTTGTAATGGTATGAGATTTTCACAGTATGATAATGTCTCAGAAAATATCACGGTTTACAGTATTAATCAATTATTAAATAAATAAACTGTATTATTAAATTATGGGTATTATTATCATCAGTTAAAATGACAGTTAAATTAATGAAAACAGGATTTTTTTTTTGGTTGAACAAATGCTTTTATTATAACAAACTTGAAACCATTTGTTTGTTTTGTTTATTAAAATTTCAATAAAACATGTCTAATCAATTAAATTTGATAATTGATAATGAATTAGATTAACAACTTATTTTTAACATGAATAATTTATTAAAATGTTTAAGAAAAATATTGTCCAATGAAATGTATTTTATTCAGAAAATTAATGTTTCTTTTTATGATTTAATCCAAATATATTATCAAAAACGGTTGTAATCAAATGTAAATTTAAAATTGTGTCCTTTTATTTTTGGGGGAAGCGCTGCAAAATCAGATTTACTAAATTAAACCATGGACAAAAAATATATTCCTTTAAATAATGTTTAAATAAAATGTATTATTATTGTTGTTAGTGAAGTTTTTTTTTTCTTTTCTTCTTGTATTATTATTTTTTACTCAGTAACGGATATGATTTCAAATGTAGCGAAGTACAATACTTCAAAGAAAACGTACTTAAGTAAAAGTAAAAGTACAGATTTTAAAAACTACTTAAAAAAGTAGAAGTACACAAAAAAAACTACTCAATTACGTAACGCGAGTAAATGTAATTCGTTACTTTCCACCTCTGGATAAGACGGATATAAAGATCAGAGATTAAATATGTACTTCTTAAAGAACACATAAAATGCCTAATGTCTGGAAATACTTTTTATTGAAACAGTCTAAATAAACAGTCTAAATAAAATGCGCTCAAATGCAACATTTCAAATTGCTAAACACATTTTCTCCAAAGGCCACAAACATTCTCGACACAAGTACCCAAACGCAGATGTGAACGCTTGGCAAACTAAATCGATATCGGTATATCAATGAAGTACTTTAACACGCAATCTCGCGTTGTGGCGGTAACCGACCTCAGTACTCCAGCCGGCGATAGAGTTACCCTCATATATCTGTGCTATTAAAACCAGAGGTCAAGCATTGAACTTACTTTACAAACTTGCTCAACAAGATTCTTAAATTGCTGCTCCACTATGACAGTAGTTGACTTAAAAGAACTGACACTTTACGCGAATGTCCACTATAGCGCCCCTTGTGGCAACGCTGAGAATGCAAAGTGTTTGCGTTCATGCACTTGGTAGAGTATGTTTCAGGCCGTGAGTGAAAGCACATCAACAACACACCTGTAAACCAAGACACGGAATATATACGGTACAGTGTGGAATGAGATGAGCTTTGTGCTGTTCGGTTAAAGCTTTTGATGATTAATGCATGCTCTGCTCTCAGCAGGACAACCAAAAAACAACGCCGCTTTTTCCACACTATCGAGCCTAAGCACACAACCCATAAAACACTGTTTACACTGAAAGACAAATGGCAGATGAGAGCGAGGTAGATGGGGAGAGAGGGAGGACGTTGTGTGGCTAGGGCAGCGAGGTAGTCTTGAAGGTCACAGCTGTGTTTTGCAGCTCCTTTGTTGGACTATATTTAGCGCAGACCATCTGATCTGGAGTAATGGAGGAGAGAGAGAGCGAGAGAGAGAGAGAGAGAAAGAGACGACAAAGAGAAAAGGACTCCAGGTGCACCACCGCCATGGAGGCACTCCAAAAATCGGCACATGGCCAAAGATGACGGGTCCTGCCCGTGACCTTTATTGTCACGGTAAACAACAGCGGGCGACATCTACGGATTGCAGAAACTCTCCATCTCTGCAGGGCCGGGCCGCCACATGTGGTCCTGTTTTATTCATGACAATGACGAATATCTTTCCCAGCAACGGTGTGGCTCAATAAAAACAAAGCCTTGGCTGATTGAGGATAAGTGTATGGCATAATGCACTATACCTTTAAAGGCTCTTCACAGTTATTATAATCAATAAAATGAACTACAAGTACAAAGAAAGATATTTTGAAGAATATCGGTAAACAGTCAGTTGATGGACCCCATCCAATACTATGGAAGTCAATGGGGTCCATCAACTGACTGGTTACCGACATTCTTCAAAATATCTTTCTTTGTGTTCAGCAGAATAAAGAAATTCATACAGGTTTGAGGGTGAGTAAAAGATGACTGAAATTTCATTTTGAAGTGAACCATTTCTTTAATATTCCAATCACTGAGAAAAAAAAACTTTTTTCAGAGAACTGATTACTGTTCAGAGTAATATTTTAATAACTTAAGGGGAATGTCATAAAACATTCATAGAACATATTTTATTAGTTAAATGTTTTATTTATACATATTTTTATTACTTTTTCCTAATAAACATATTAGGAAACCTTTTCGCCAACATGGTGTCACCCCCCCAAAAAAGGTGGTTCTCGGATAAAACAAAAATTGACTCCTCAACGGTTCCATCCATTAACCCTCTGGGGTCTGAGGTGTTTTCGGGGTCCTTGAGATGTTTTGGCATGCTCTGACATTTGTGCATTTTTCAGTTGCTTATAAACATATTAATGGCACAGGTGAAATTACACTCTATATAGCACACACAGGGCTACCATTATATGTGAGCAACATGTATGTACATGTTTGTATTTTTGAGAGAATATTGTTTATGCGTGGTTATTGAAAAAACTAAAAAATAAATTTTCTAATATATGGCCACAAATAACATACTAAATATCTGTCCACAAGACTTTTGACTAGTGGATGTTGTCGCCTAGAGTATTTGCTTCAAATTGATCTGAAAATCATTCTGGCTAATCATTCACATAAAACAATAGATTGTTTTAAATTGTGAAAAACATTTTTTTGTTTGCAAAGGCAATATGCGGATGGGCGGATCGGCCCAACCCCCTCATGAATAATTAGGCAGTTCTCACCTGAGCAGACTGCATACTAATGAGCCTTTCATTCAGGGGTGTCACACAAGAAAGAATGCAAGGACAATATATATATATAAATAAATAAATATTTATATACACACACACACACACACACACACACACACACATATATATATATATATATATATATGTGTGTGTGTGTGTGTGTGTGTGTGTGTGTGTATATAAATATTTATTTATTTATATATATATATATATTGTCCTTGCATTCTTTCTTGTGTGACACCCCTGAATGAAAGGCTCATTATATATATATATATATATATATATATACAAACAATCAAAATATAAATGAAAGCCAAAAGCACATTTTTAGTCACACATTTTAGCCATCCACATACCATTTTTAGCCATCCACCGCGGTAAAAATAAACCAGTCGCATTTCAAAGTCGTACGCGAAATGACCGCCAGGTGGCGCAAAGGGACATTTAGCAAAACGTAAGTGGGGCTAATGTCTATTAACAGTAGCCTAAGGATGAAATACTACAAGTTATGGTAATTTCCAAATAAGCCTACAACAAATTGTTGGTCATACAGATAAGATATAATCTTTTAAAACTGTAAAAGGTTAAAGTAGGCCTACACTCACAGGCTAAAGACAAAACGTTTTCTCGCTCATGTGAGAATCAAACGTTTGGTTATTTCTCAGTAACAAAATTCATAGCCGAGCGGTAGAACTGATGGTTCATCATCAAGATGACACAGGTTCAAATCCCGCACAAACATGGTCTGCTGTATATTTTATATTTATTATTGCAGAGAGATTTGTCTAGCTCTAAAACTCTGTTACACCATACAGTTTTGTTTTATATAGGCTATATATATTTTTTTATTTATTTATTCCAGGCTCTCACGCCACCCCCCCGATTTCTCACGCTGAAGTGTCAACCCGGTCGGTCAAATTCCTGAAAGATATAGTTTATCTATAGATCTACCTGTTGAGCCACTCGTGATCGACTAGTTATACCGTAAATTAGTTAAAATATCCCGTAATCTATTTAGAGCGAGCGTGCATGCGAGACAGATATTGTGCTCCAAACCGTGCGCGCGCATGGCAGAGAGGTCTGTTCCCTACAACCTAGAGTTTTTAAAAACATGGTTTTAAGTAAAGTGTGATTTGCCAGGGGGGACTGGGATTTCCTTCTGGTCTAAACATCCCTACTTCTGCTGAATTATTTTAATCCCCACACCCCTCCCTCCACAGCTAATCAATGCTATAGGCTACTTCACCAATATCAAATATATAAAATAGAGATATGCAACAGGCACGTTTAAACGAAAAACAATAAAATCAAAACCAGCGTTTCAGTTGTTCATTAGTTCCAGTGGCCTTAATGCATGCACGGCTTTTCAAAATTTCACAAAGCGTGTTGAGATTATTTTGAATGAAATATTGAAGTTTATAATTAAGTGTTTTGGCACACCACGCCGAGTGACCCTATGCATTTTTCTAAAGTCGGGTTTTATTCTGGCATCGTGAGTTAGTGTTCGACAAACGCGGCGGCGCGTTCATTTAGATTAATTTATTTATCTCATTATTACAGCTAAAATAACTTAATAGGCGACTCCGTAATTTTTTGGTCATACAGATAAGAGTAGAGTAGCTTACATCGTTCAAAACTGTAAACTTGTATTCATATTAGGCTAACGACAAAAACAGTATATCTGTCCTCTCTGTCTCCGGGAACTGCGCGTCACAAAAATGAACCGAAAGCCACTTCAGCTCAGTCACGATAAGAAATCGGCTATGTCTAAAGCCTTTAAATGTCTAAATATTTAGGCTAATAAATGTTATCTGATTATGTAGGCTAATCCATATGAAAACGAGAGGTACAGAGGATCTACTCAAACATGCGCTTCCCAATGAGAAAATGACAAGACATGGGTGAAAATCTCGCTCTAATTAAATGTAGGCTAAATCGCCCTGAATTAAAATGTAAAAACATAATAATGTATTTGTCGAAATGTTGCGATATTGTTTCATTTAAGTTCATAATTATTCTATAAATGTTATTTAATTTAGCAGCATTACCACGAAGCACCGTGTTTCGATATTTATTTGAATAATACAAAATAAAATAAAAACTTAATTCACAAATTGCATGCCTGGTTGTAAGGATCCAAAGATCCCTGTAGACTTTAATATTAAGTGACAACAAATTCACAAGCGTTTTTTCAGATTATATTTAGTTTTGCTTGGAAAAAGCTGCCCCAAACCAGTTTTATTTCATCAATTATTGAAATAATGAAATATTTAGTAATAAACTTTTATGACAGAAATATCACTAGGCTACATGTAACTTAAATCATTTAATTCCTTCATTATCAACACTGTCTAGAATGGCGATTTAAGTGTGAATTGCGACTTCTCTTTGTGTTAAGTCAGCCTCAGACTCCGATAGCCTGTGGGGGGTTGGAGGGACAGTTGCTGGACAAAGGTGTTAATGTTCCTCTTTCATATGGAGAGTGTCGGATAGCCAGCCTGATGAGCAGGCAAAATTATTGTAAGGATAAATCTGTGTCCAAATGTAGGCCCCATATCTTATTAAATTATAAATATTGTAGTTTATTTATTGTAGCCTATTTAAAGTTTTTTTTTCACACAAAATTTCAATTGAAGTTATTGTAAGGTGAATTCAACAAGGCATGCTGTGTCTTTGAAGCAACAATTAAAGGTTAAATAATTTTTTCGTGATTTGTATGGCTGACACGCAGCGACATATACAGTATTATCAGCTGTATGATGTGTTTTTACCCTGAAATGATTAATTTCGAGAGAGAGACCCGCGCGCGCAGCGAGGGAGACTAAATAAACTTGTTAAAAAGAGATCCAGCGCGAGAGAGGCAAAGAGAAACGCATGTTTTTAATTTAATTATGTTTCTTTGGACAATTTTCGTTTTGTAGGCCTACTGTTTTAATTGTTTAATTTAGCTGTAATTTCTTTGGCAATACAAATTTAAAATGTCGCAAGAATAAGATTAGCCTAGTGTTTCTTATTTTGCATCGCAAAAGAAATAAACTCTAAACAAGATGCAACCCTGTTTTAAATTAAACAATTTAAACCTTGAAATGTTCGAACTTGGTTTCAAACTTAAGTAATTTTAGTGTTCTTTTACATTACACAATAATTTAGCAGACTAAAGACGAGCTTCTTCATTTTCATTTTCTGATCGGCTGACAATCTTCATCAGTTTTTGTCGTTTGTGCAGCGGCTGCGGTTCTACAGGAATGTAGCAAATTTATGTTGTAATGATAATCAAACAAAACTCTTGACTTTAAATAAGTAAACAGATATAAACAGTTACCTATTTAAGCATCAAGGTGGGAAAATATAAACGTAGGACAACATCGGTTAACAACATCTATGCTACATTGAGATTCGATCTCGGGTCTGTTGAAGCTCCTCGAAGCTCGTGTCGTTGCGTTGATCACTGAGCTATCGTCTGTACGCTGTTAAAGTTGTAAAGCCTCGTTCATGTAGCCTAAATGTTTTTATTGCAATGTTTTATGTTGAAATGTTTTCATTATTTATTCAATTACATTTCAGTAGCCTAATTTCAGTATTGTGATTATGAATTATTTTAACTACGTTTCACTTGTTGAATTCTTCTGCTACCAGCTTTCAATCGCTCTGAATCAGCGCGGTGCGGCAGCAGATTACGCATTAGAGAGAATAAACCGGAATAAACGAACACTTTTCAGAGTCTATGATTGTAGCGCCTCTTAGCGGTAAAAGGCAGCAAATACACCACATATTTTACCGCCGCGGTGGAACAGCTGATGTGGGCGTTGTCATGGCTTGCCTCGACATTTGCGTTTGAATAGAGCGCGTCGTCCGTGGGCGTGTCAGATTAACGCGTAATGAAGTGTAATGAGCTGGGGGAAAAAATACTGACAGCACTCTCTTTTCATACAGATTGCATAAACTGAGAATATTTGTTTTTTATATAAATTACTTCATTTAAAAGAAGAGAATTCAAGCTTCATAAAGAAAAACCTCTCGTGCCTGTGTGACAAGTAATCGCGGAGTTACAGTTAATCTTAGGACGCGTTTCAGAATGGACTTCACTGACAGAGAGAACGCAAAACTCGCATCATGTTTGTTTTTCTTTATTTGGTGAAAAGCACAACACTTTGTTTTTATTGTGAGTATCCACAAAAAAAATAGAAACTTAACAGGATCTAATGATGTACAACACTTATATGTAAGATCAAAATTAACAGAGTAATTTGAGTCTCTTTTGCACTGATAAGGAAAAAAGTGAGCTGGTATCGCCGGCGAGACCGCCGACCCCAGAGAGTTAAACCTGTTGGTTCTCAAACCAGGAATTCAGGGATGTTCTGATCAGAAAAAGTTTACAAAGCAACAACTACTAAGCTTTCAGCTGCCTTTGTCTTCACCGATTCCAAATTTGTGTGTCTACGCACATGGTGCAGGTGGTGCTTCAATCCAATTGGACGACTTTCAAGGATGGTTGGCAGAGCAGATGTGCCTGTAATACCAAGAACTCTCTAAGGCAGAAAACTACTACTACAAATGATGTTAAAAGCAGCATGTTTTCGCCTACACTGCGAAACTGACAGCAGCAGCCCTTTGGAGAACGTGTGTATTTGTACGTTACCGACAGACACCCCTATACTCGTCTTTGCTCATCAGGAAAGGGGTAACAGCTGAGACCAGTTCTTTAAAATTGAATAAATGAGAATGAATGGAGGGATATGTTTGATGTCAGAGACGCATGCAGGGATTAGGCACACAAGCCAATGAATTCCCTGTACACAAGTTGGTTTGTTGGGCTTCATTGCCTTAGCCAGGGTTGTGACGTTGGAATGATGAAATGAACATGTCAAGTAGTTCACATAAATTTTCAGCATACCACACACACGTTTGGTTACATCACGGCCCCGTCACATGCTTTAGTGCAAAGCTCACAAAAGCGTTAGTTTGGTTAGCTATGTTCGGGACGCTTGCGTTAACCGGACCCATAAACTTACACTGGCCGGGTTCTCTGAGTCGTCGGCCCTGCGGCCCTGATTCAAAACAAGAATCAGAAGAAACTTCATGAACACCTACAAACCTGAAGGTCTGTAAACATGTGTGTGGTCAATTCTGGCTTGTGTGAAGTGTGTAATTTCTTCTTCTTAAACAAAAGCCAGCCCACCAGTTGGAGCCTTCTCTAAAAACCCAAACAGAGCATACTTTCATAGTGTCAACCTACAGTCAACCTACAAATGACCTGCTGATGCTTTCAAGTGTTTGAAAGCATATTACCATCAAAAAAATAACACACTTCACCTTTAAATTTAAGGTTTCATTTAGGAGGATGGCACATTTGCAGGGAGATGAAATTCCTCTCATCCTCTACCGCTGTCACACCCTGGTTTATCTATCTAGGACACATCCAATTTACAGGAGCGTTTTGTCAAGAGCTGCAGTACCGTCTGACAGAACCTTTTCTCATATGCCTGTTCTCATATCAGCGGTGAGCAGGCCTGAAACTTCAGCTCTTAAAGTTCAATCTGTTGAATCTTATAAAAACAGGAAGACTTTAATAAGGAGGGGGGAAAGAGAGCCAAAAGAGACTATTTGGGGATGATTTGGCTCCAAAGCGTAGTACATTTACGCCAGGTGAATCAGACCGCTGATTTCATTTGTACTAACTAGTGCTGGGCAACGATAAAAAAAATTAATCGCGATTAATCGCATGATTTTCTTGCGATTAATCGCGATTAATCGTATTGTTACGCGCAAAGTTGAATAATGAATTCTAAAGTAGTGTATTGCGCACATTTGATTTAAATGTACTGCTACAAAAGTGCAATAACATGTGGTTTGCAAAAACTTTAAACAAATAAGGTGCTTTTATACCAGCAGTATTCCCTTACACAGTATCAATAAAATATTTCTTGTAAATCTCAACTTAAACATTAATGTAATCAAATCAAATATTTAAACAAAGCTATTTGCCACTGCCAGGGCATTACTTTTTATCTAGCTTGTTAAAACGAGTCCAGTTTTCTTGTTTTTAGTTTTTTCTGAACAGGTATCTTGTATCAGGGAGCAGCAGAAACAGTCTATGTAGTCAAAGGGTCATGATCACTACAGATATAAGTCGACCAACGTTACTTCTCTGATAGCAGCTTAGGTTTGGTCATGGCATGCCATGGTTTCCCACATAATATTACATTAAACAGAGGTAAAGCCCAATTTATACTTCTGCGTCGAACTCAAGCCGTAGCTGTATAGCGCGCGTACCCTGACGTGCATCTCTCCAAAAATGTAACGTCAATTCTACGCGTACCGCAAGCGCTGTGATTGCTAGAACCGCTCCCCAGGTTTCACACTTATGGAAATGTGTAATTGCGCGTCAACGCGGACAACGACGCAGCTATATAAATGAAAACCAACGCGTAGTCTATAGCGTAGAGGCTCCGGCGTAGGTCCGACGCAGAAGTATAAATCAGCCTAGAGTGAGCTAGGTGAAGTGGTCGAGCACAGGTGCAGCGACAAGCGGGTGCGTTCCTGTGAAACTGTTGCGGTCATGCTCGCCTCACGCACGCGCCCGCGCGTTGCCGAAGTTGAATTATCTAACTTTTTGTACACGACGCGCAGCACAAATCATTGGAAGAGAGACTGATCCTCGGCTCGCTGTTTGTGAGTTTCCAGAATCTAAATAGATATCAGGACATCAACAGGAGGACATTCACATGGCAGAGCATCCCCGCTAAACTAAACGCAGGCCTATCAGGTAAAGTTATGTATAATTTTAATTTGAGTTAAAAAGGCTACAGCTGCGTAGCGCACAGAAGCCGTTGCCATGGTTACTATCCATAGAGTGCCTGTCATTCACTCGCGGAGCGCTGTCTCCCTTTCTGTTCACCTGAGAGAACCTGCCAAAGCCTCTCCACTGCTTGTTTGGGTGGGTTATTTGCTGGCTGACCAACATCCCACCCCTCCTGTGATCATGGTTTGACTGTAGGCCTATGTGTATTCAGAGCCAGTGAGCAACGGACTTTCAAAATAATAATAATAATAAAAAAACTGCGTTAACGCGCGATAAAAAAAATTGTCGGCATTAATTAATAAATGCGTTAACGTGATAATAACGCGTTAACTTGCCCAGCACTAGTACTAACATCTTGAGTGAAAAGTAATAAAAACCGAAAAGGTTTCGGACCTGCCATTGCTGATCTGCGGTGGAGAGTGTCTGGAGTGGTCCGAGGGCTCTGAGCGGCGGTCCGGGGATCGAGACCGGCTGCTTCTCTTCCGCTCGTGGGATCGGTTGGAATGATCGGAGGCCACGGAGTGGATGTCTGAAATATCTAACACAAAGATCACATGATTTCACACCATTACAGGTGTTTGATACAGTATACTAAGTCAATCTAAAGTATTGCTATTGGGATATTCTATTTTTCCCTAAAAAAAAATCCTAATGGAATCAATTAAGGGTCAGCTAAGAAAAACATTAAAAAAATCCAAAATTATTTTCAGTCAGTTTTTTGTTTTGCCTTGTCTTGGTTAACAAAAAGTCTAAACAAAATACATTTCATTTACCTAATAATTTCTGGTAGTTTTGTGCTCGTCATTTTTATCATTTAATTTTTTTTAAAATATATTTATATTTATTTATTTACTTGTTTTTTTGTTTTAATTTTAGTAACTTAAACTTGTTTTATTTTAGTTAGTTGCCAATAAATACTTATTGATAATTTTAGTTTAGCTTTATTCTTAATTCTAAAAGTTTAAGTTTTAGTTAACAGTAACAACACTGCTTAAAACAAGAAAAACAATTTACATATTTGAAAAATGTACTAAAAATGTAAAATAAAATTAAAATAAAAACTGAAAGTATAAAACTAAATAACTCAATTTTAATAAATACTATAATGGTATATAAATAATACTAAAATAAGCATTAAAAATGTTTAAGTATAAATTGTTTTATCTAACTAAATTTAGTGAGGTTTATGCTTAAAACCACAACAAAAATATATAGTTAAGTTATATATATAAGATATGTATATATTCACTAAAACAATAATGTCACGCAATTAGCTTGCTTTGTTTAGATGTTTTTCCTGTAAAACAAAATTTCAATAAACTGATATTCTAAAGAATAAATAAAAAGTGCATTTATTTAGTAGGATCTCTTTGTGAATTAAAGTTACAGCTTTCTAACTATATATATATATATAAGCAGGAAGAATTGAAAAGAATCAATCAAATCCACTTTGACTGGTAGGTGTGTGTGCTGTCCAGACACTCTCTCACCATCTCGGTCCGAGGCATTAGCTGAAGGTATGCTGTCATCCATGTCGGGGATATTGAGCAGGGTCGCCCTCTCGTCTCTCTGCACCACCATCTTCAGCTTGCCCTTTGACCTCTCGATCAGTTTCTTAGCGTCGATCAGGGACAGATTCTCAGTCACAGTGCCATTAATCTAGTTCCAGAGTAAATGATAATAAAAAAGATGTGAACACTGTCATTTATCTCCATTAGCAAATGTCTGCATTCTTTCATAATTCCTCACATCACTAAATGCATCACTTCAGTCACGCTCGTCACTTAATGCACTCCCTTCTCTCTCTCCATCTGTTCCCCCTCCCCTACAGGTGGTCATTTATCTTACCTTGAGCACCACGTCTCCCTCCTGTATGTTTCCGTCTCGGGCTGCCAGGCTCTCGGGGGAAATGTCCTTTACGAAGATGTGGCTGGCCAGGCGAAGCCCGTATTCTGCTTACAGAGTAAACCGCAGAAACACATACAGCATGTTAGCATAAGTTAGCTATAAAGTTGCTTTTTTTTTTTTTTTTCCTGATGGAAACCTGCACACACAACCCTTTTTCCTGTAAAAAATGACTAACTTTGTTTTTCATCCTTTAAGGCCAGGCAACCACTGCCGGCTGGTTCCATCAGTAGTGGGCGGGAATCTAAAAAGAGAAAACTAAAAAATGACTAGCCGTTGGCAATTCTATTGCCACGGTGTGCGTAGAGGGTTGACATAGCAAAAACGTCATTGGGACTAAAACATTAAACTTCAAATATGTTCTGACTGGATGAGATTATGCTGTTTTGTGTAGCATTTTCAATTTAATGGGGACAGACCACCTAAAACCGTGTTGTGCTATGTAAGGGCAAAAGTGATTGGACGACACCGGTTGGCAGGCTCGAAGCGGCCATGTTCACCTTCATTTTTGCGGGACTTGATGAGGGTGACCTTGGCTGGGCGAGGGGGGAGGTTGGAGGACACAGAGTGGCGGTCCGAGCGTGGGGACAGACTCCTCTCTCTGGAGCCGCTGCGCTCTCTGTCCCGGTCCCTCCTCCCGCCCAGCCGCTCGCCCCTGCCGCTCCTCCGGCCCGTGGCTCCGCCCCCGCTGTAGGCGCTCCGGCCGCTCCGTGCCTCATAAATCTCCTCTTCGTAACTGTCATCGTCCTCGTCGTGCTCCGACATGGTCTCGCGTTCACCCGTGCGCCCCATAGGGATCTGCACCTTCCTCTTTCTCCTGATGGTCTGGACAGAAGGAGAAACAAGACATGATTATTCACAATTTTGGGGCACATTTTTTATCTCCAATAAATCTCTAAAACATTCTCTTATGGATTTTAGTGCAAAATAAATGAATGAAAGTGAGTCCAAAAGTGTGAGGCTACTTTAATAAACATACTTCAAATACTAGACTACCTTTAATTAGCTTTAGTTTGTATAAAATTTTCAAAATGCTAAGTAAATAAATAAAAGTCAGAGAGGACTAGTGAAAATGCTTTTAATTACAAATGTTTTCAATACAAATTATATAAATAAAAGTCTGACAATTTATATAATTTGAGTAAGAAGTAGAAAATACATACACATATATATATATATATATATATATATATATATATATATATATAGAGAGAGAGAGAGAGAGAGAGAGAGAGAGTTAAAGAATAAACAAAAAGTGGGATACATACAATTTTTGCATTCTTCCCACTTTTCCGAAGTTGCTGCACTGCATATGCATGATCCACGTTGTCCATGGAGACGGCGTTGACCATCACCACCCTGTCATTCTCCCTGCCGGGGGCAAAAGGTGCAAAAAGCAGTAAGCAAAAGTGCCACTCCAACTGATCTCAGTGCAAAGCTTGATCAGCAGTCCTGTGTGCGCTCATGCGTTTACACGCAAAGAGCAGATTTTAATTTTACATACAAGTAAAATCAGAGCATTCTGGAAAAGAAAATCTTTCACTATGGTCTTTAAAATGTATAAATTAAAATAAATATATATTTGATAATACACAACATGTACAGTGGGCCCAACTGTACTCTCCGAGAACTAGTGAAAATGCTTTTAATTCGCACTTTTCTAATTTAATACAAATGTTTTCAAAACAATTTATATCATTTGAGTAATAAGTATTTTATAAATAATATATTATCTATCAAATATTAATTTCTTTAGGTGGCATCCCAAACATTATTAATATCCTCTGATATTTCTGGAAATAGTGCATAATGTGTTTAGGAGTAATTCATAAAGCATACAGCAGTGGCCAAGAGTGATTTCCGGTGAGGATATTTGTTTTTAATGACCCTACAAGTTTGACTAAACCATCAAAATATAAGGCAAGTATTTTATATTTTTTAAATGTGAGGGAAGAAAAAAAACTAACTAGAAGGTATTTATCAAAATAATTCGAAAAAAAAAAAGGAAAACTACAGCTACAGATTTATTTTACTGTGCAAAAAAAAAAAAAAAAGCATAGAAAAACAGGAAAAAGCAAAATAATCATTTATTAATATTTAGTTGGTTCTCTCTTATTTTTGCATGTTCATAATTTCTTTGTATGACAGCCTTGGCCAAAAATGATGTGCGCACAATTTAATAAAGGGTGAAGATGTCCATTTTCCTAGGCCAGGCATGACTTTTGGCCACTAATGTAAAAAAAAAAAAAACGAAACGTTTCAATGTGACATTATTGACATTTCATTCTATTTGATCAAATTCACCTTAATTCTAATCAAATTGAGGAATTAAAGTGGACCTGAATTGGCATTCTCAATAAAGAAGGTAAGAGATGAGTCTTACTGCAGCAAGCCCTCGGCTGGGCCTCCCTTCAGCACATCAGATATGACGATGGACGTCTCCCCGCTCTGAAAGTGAGGGTTATCCCTTCCGCCCGAGATAGCGATCCCGAAGCCGAACCCTGGTGCCTGTGAGACACACATCTACATGTTACCCAACAGGTGAGAGGGACACCAAAACATTCACACCACAGTGGAAGAGCTGGAGAGGGACGGAATAGGACAGAGAGAATGAAAAGATAAGATCGGAGGCATGGAAAGGAAGATAAATGAGGGGATGTGATGGTCAGAGAGATACAGAGAAAGGGCAGAGAAGGGCGGAGAGACTGTCAGAAATAAAGAGGAGAGAAACAATACGATAAAACTCAAGCCATGTTGGACCTGAATTCCATAAAAGTTCATAAATTGTCGACTTGAACAGTTTTAGCTGTAACTGAGTGTAACAAAATTACTTTAAAAAAAAACTTCGACGCACATAAGTGATACAAACTAGCAACATGTTCATAGCTAGCTAGCATAACTGCAATGTGTTGACCAAGCATGAGCATCATAGAAGTTTTTGGCCTTATGTAGTGCATGTGACACCAAGCGTTCATTGAAGTAACAAAACCACGACACAAGCGTAACTTATGCTGCCTTCAAGTGTTATCAGAAATGTCCTATTTCCCAGTTCTGAAGTCGTGGGTATGAGCTCATTGAGGCTGTCAAAAAGGCTGAAAAACTACATTCAAATTAAATATTACTAATATTCAGATTATAAGAGGGCGCAATGAGCAAAATATCAATGCACCGCATTAAACGGTTTATTCAAAGCAATGAAATAACACGACTGTTCAAAAAAGGGCATAACGTTTAAACTACCGTTTATTAATCAAATATAATTTCATAAATTGCGTAAACAATTATTAACAAAACAGCATCATGTATTTATGCAGAGTTAAATATCATCATGGCATCTTGTTCGCCACTTCGAAAATTTGAATAAACCGTTTTTGCATTTGACTGTAGACTTTTATTTTTAATTCGAAGGATATTCGAAATTCAAATTTTCATTTGACAGCACTAGAGCTCGTCGCATTTAAGTGCTTTGTTGTTGTAGAGAACAGAAATAAATAACAAAATGTTTTGAAGACTTGTTAATGTCCAATTTCTGACCAAGAAACTTGTATTTACGATAATTCCGATAGCATGTGACGTGACTTTTCTTTAAATGTATTTTGCACTTCTATTAGTGAGTAACCCAATAATGTAACATTATTTAATGTAACACACACACAAAAGTTTGCTTTTATATATATAAAAGAGAGGAAGTCTGGGCAGGACAATAGATTATAGTTATAACCATGACCAGGTTAGTCAGAGGTTTGATTTCATGGGGTCTTTAAAACAAGTAAAACAAGTATTAAAATAAAAATCTGCCAGCTGAACATCTTGAAATAGAAATGTACTTTTTAACAACAAGTAAAACAAAACACAAATGCGATTCTACCAATATTTCGAAGGGTTTTTATTGTATTACGCAGATCACACAAACAACATGATTTGATAAGCATCCATACTAGGATTCCCGACACAAATCAAAAAAGAGAAATTGATTCTCACCCTGTGTAGAGTTACAGTGTGCTGTTCCCATATTACAGTCTCCTCCATTGCTGCACTCTGTGTTGAGAGAAACAACAAAACAAAACAGAAAGAAAGAAAGAGATTAATAGAGAAACACACAAATCGTTAGATCAACATCAACAACTTTAATTGGTTACATTCCCACACGGCCTCAAGGATGCAGATGCATTCATTAAAATCAAGCGGGTTACACACACATTCGGAAATGTCTTTGAAAGCGTTTCAGCGCTTCACATCCGTAAATACCTTTAGAAACCCTCCAAAGACTAAATGATCTTCCTACACGTTATGTAGCAGACTTGGAAATGATGTAACAGACACGGAAACAACAGAGGTAGTGAAACCCTAACGCTAGGCTTGAGGAGGAGAAAGGACTGCTGACACACAGCAAAGCCACCTGAGGTGCTCAAACATTGATTTATTCACGTATTTCTCCATGGCTTCTGCAATGCAGTCACCTCGAACAGCAGCTTCACACAGTTACTGCACAACGCCAGTGCTGCACAACTGCGATCCCATAGATCATCAGATCCAAAGCAGTGCATAAAACTGGGAAAATGCATTTAGAGAATGATTCTATGTAGTCGTATGTGGTGATAACGTACTGCAAAATAAACACCAACAGGGTGATGCGGAGGGTTTAAATGTGAGCGTCAGGGTTTAAACTGTGAGCGAGAAGGATCGTGGGCTGTAACTCTAGAAATGTTCCATGAGAGCAACTGTGCCTCCCACTCAATCACATCCGTGGCAAGGCCTCGAGTGAGGAAATCCATGAAGGATGAGGAATGTCAGCAGTGTCAGGACCAGAGGCAGCACCTGACAGGATATCCACGACACACACACACACACAATAGCAATTCTTCACTCTCTCCTCAAATGTGTTTGACATATTCCCTCTTGAGTGAAACGAAGAAACTTGTTCCTCACATTAACACGACCATGTACAAGATACCTGAACAAATGCTAAAACTTTAAACTAAGGGTACGTTTCACGACAACGATATGCTTAAAACAAAGAAGTTTTTCCTTTGAGTTTTCCACGTACAGACGACACCATTGTCAAAACGATCCCCATTTACGCGGATCCGCGAATAACACTAAAAGCGCTGCATTCTGCTGCCAGGCCATTAGATGGCGATGAAACACTATAGACTGAACACGTAATACGCATGTGCATGACGTCATCGTCTTCAGAGACTCGCGTTTTTGTTGTTTACACTGAGACCGTTTTCAAAAACTTGCACTTTGAAACCCGTTTTCAAAAGTTTGCGTTTTCCGGCACCCAAAACGCCGCTGTAACGGCTAGGGCTGCCCCCGACTAAAGATATTCCTAGTCGACTAACACTCCTGCATTTTAGCGATTAGTCGAATAATCGTTCATTTATGATATTAATATAAAAACTTGCGTATATACAAGGAAAGGTATTTGACAGAAAATGCTAAAGCATGATATTAGCACGTTCAAAATGAAAATTAAGTGCTTAAAACAGAATAGTAAAGCGTTTAAAGTATACAGCGCTTACGACACGTTATAGGCTAATTATAACATAAAAACAGCAATCAGACTGCCTGTGCATTTTAATAATTTATTATCAAAAGTACAAACTGTAACAGTTACATGTAAAAAAAAACAGTTTTGAATAAAATAAAATAAAATTCGTTCTTTAAAATAAATTAAATAAACGATTAGTAACTTAGGCCTAGTACAAAACAAGGCAAAAAACAAAACAAATAAATACTGTAGCAAAAACGGTGTTTGGTATAAAAATACAGTGGAAAATTAAATTAATATAATTTTTTTATTGTTCAAAAGGAAAATGAACAAAAACGAACAATTTAATAAATGCACATGGCACACCGCACAACGCCAAAACTTAGAATAAAAAAGAAAGCCGCAAACAAATCAACAGCCTAAGTGTTTGATTAAATTGTTTAGAACAACTAGGCTATATTTAAGACAAAATGTGGAACAAATAGGCTAATTTAAAGAACACTAATACAAATCAAAAATATCAGAGCAAAGCCGCAAACTGCCATTAAGACGACGGATGAGTCTCTCTTGACCTGAAACAACAACTTGCAAACATCAGACTAATTTTTCTTACAGAATAAAAAACAACTTCTGCATTATATAAAAACGAATAAATAAAAATAGTATTTATTTATTTGTAACGGCGCATAAAAAGTCTTCAGTTTTTAGTTGAAAACGTTGTCGTGTAAACAGCCCCTAAAATCACAGAGATGTGAATGTTTTACTCTACGCTAGACAAAAACATTGAGTGTTTGCATTGGAGCTACACAAGCTGGAAAATAAGCAATGTTTTTCATCCTTCTCAAAAACATTCAATATATATTTCGATGTTAACTCTTTCCCTGCTATTGACGTAATTTTCCGTCTTTCCACTGTTATACGATAGGGGGCGCTATTACGCATCTTCTGAAGGAGGACTCAAATCTTCAGATCAAAACACAGGCAAAAAAAAGAGCAGAAACAAGCGATAAAGCATTCATTTTTATTATTAAAATTGCCTAAGATAAAAAAGTTACTTTAGTATTATTTATATTCTATTATAGCACTTTTTAGTATACTGATAATATACTGTTAATTTTAGCTAGTTTTTTAAATTTTGTCAATTTTTATTAGTTTTTGATTTTATACATTTCTATTTAGCTTTCATTTATTTTTATTTTAGTTTTAGTCATTTTAGTACTTATTTCAGGCAACATTTCTAACTTTCAATTAGTTTTCATCTAATGCTTGTATTTTATTTTAGCTTTATTTCAGTAACCAAAAACGATTTGTAATATCAATTAATGATGACACAACTGTATCAAATATACAGCAATATTTAAAATATAATTTTCTTGTGATCAATAAATTGCCATGAAAGTCTGACACATCAGATATGAGACACAAAAAAAACCACGTACCAAAAAAAAGTGTCCATATTTTGCCTAAAGGTTAAATAAAATAGACAGTTTGATTAATAAAAAAAACATCTGAAATTTCAACGGGACATTCCTGAACAGGAATCTTCTACATGCAACAGGAAGCGAATGTTTGAAAATCCGTATTGTATGTTTCGGATGCTTAAATAGATTAGGTTTCTGTAACAAATGGAAACCATGATGAAAGGGCTGATAGCCTTATGTGTGAAGCACAAGCGATTGCCTCCTGACGGTGATAAAGGAAGGATGAATGACGTTCCCGTGTCACATCTTCACGAGCTGAGAGATCAAGTCTCAGTCCATCCGTGCAATTCCTTTGACCTCGCAGATAATAACTCAGGTCTCGTTCGCTTCACAGCTCTGACTTCACCTTACGTTGGGCCCGTCTCAAACCGCACACTACATCTTGTTAGCGTGCAGCTAGTTAAATAGATCTACTACAGTCTGACAGCAAGAGTTATGTTTATCGGTCTCTTGCCAAGGCTAAGAAACGCCTGCGGTCTGATCCCTGTAATCTCAACTGCGTTTTATAAAGAGCCTGTGAATTGTGAAGCACAAGCAGTTTTGGTTCGACTAGGACACTAATCTGACCAAATGAGGTCTGTTGATGAGAGGGACTCATTAGCCCAAACTTTGCTGTCTTTTCGTGGTGTCTACAAAGAGTCAAGCGATATACTTTGTGGTCTTTTATTCACTGTCCTAGATTAAACTGGTTAAAATGATAATCATGATTATTTTGCTAAAAAATAAAAAAATCTCATGTGCGTAGTTGCCAGGTTAGGAAGATTAAGTAAAACACCAAGCAGAAAATGTATCCATTTCAGAGAAAAGCTCTGATTGGAGGATTTAAACTCTTGACATCTGGCAACCGAAAGCATGAAAGTTTGTGGAGGCTTGTTTCCAAGATGACGCAAACGTCAAATGAAAATTAAAGAAGCTGTTGACCAATCACAACACACTGGTCCAGCCGACCAATCAGAGCGCACTGCGCTTTTCAGAAGGAGGGGCTTCATAGAGACAGGAACTAAAAGCGATACTGACAGACTGGGAAGAAAGGAGCTGCAACAATATAAAATGTTTTTTTAACATTTAAGCATGAAAACCTATTCTAGTAGACCCCAAAAACAAAACCAAGACTGTAAAGGGGTATAATATGGCCTCTTTAAAATACAATTTATTCTGCCAAGCGGCAATAGTATTCCCTCTAAGAAAATGTGACGTTACTCCCCGTATCGCTCTTATAACATCAGCTTAACAACCTCCGTTTAACAGCGTAATGAAACATGACTGACGGACTATGAATTCAAGTAAAACCCAGAGTAGGAGCCGAGAAAGAAATAAGGAGGAGGGAGGGAGGGGAGAGAATACAAGGGCAGTGCGTTGGGGGAAAAGT
Organism: Rhinichthys klamathensis goyatoka; assembly: GCF_029890125.1. Classification (NCBI taxonomy): domain Eukaryota; kingdom Metazoa; phylum Chordata; class Actinopteri; order Cypriniformes; family Leuciscidae; genus Rhinichthys; species Rhinichthys klamathensis. The sequence continues at coordinate 2,569,511 of NW_026606752.1, forward strand.
GCTGACCTAGGGGACAATTACTGCAAGCTCAACCCTTCACCTGTGCCCTGCATGGCAATGAGGAGATGCTTGGATCGATCCGGTGCCATTAACATATCCTGCATCTCTGCGAGGCTTGTTAAAGCCACAGCTACTCCCCCAGTGGGATAGTCATGCTGGACTTTCCATGGCGTATTGTACGAAAATGTAAGCTAGACAAGGCTATACAAAAAAAAAGGCACCAATTGACCTTAGTAAAAGTAAAAATGAGGCCATTCTACTCAAATGGAGATGTATTTGAAGCTGCAACTTTGCTAAGAAGGTTTTAGCATGGCATAATAAATGCTAAATCAGATACTTTTAAAAACGTCACTTGCGTTCTGTTTTGAACGCAAGTAACTAACTATTAAGTAACTATTTTTAGCGGATTATATTGCTTTAACACGCAAAATTGTCAATTTCGGTCTTTGTGAGTATAGGCTATACTCTAAACATAGTCGGCTTTGTCTTTAATAAGCATAAAACGCATGCCAGTATAATGAACACAGGATCCGTGCACTAGCTCTTAAAGTGACGGCAGCCATATGTGTCTGTCATTAATTTTGTTGTCAAAACAACAAAAGCTTTAAGTTAAAGGAATCAAGATTAATAGCCTATGTATTTCATTTCTTCAGGACTAAAATACTACCCAGTGTTATTTTCCATTTGATTACTTTATTCAGTTTCTGTATATGAATACTAGTGTTAGACCCATTGAAAAACTTTTCTCTTTAATTGTCTTTATTTGTATCTTTATTCTATTGTATTTATTTGTGCTACTTTTTTCAATTTAATTAAACAATTTAAATCAGGCTTCATTGTGTTGTGTAAATTCTTAACAACAATATTACCACATTGTAAAAATGCAATGAGCGCAAACATTTAGGCAAGATAAATGTAATAATTTTGTTTGGAAATAATGCCCTGCCTTTCTCCCCCTCAAACAAAAAAAATCCCCCCCATGAGAATCATCTAAGGGGGGATTTCATCCCCCAATTTTCCAAAACGAAATTCAGGCCCTGGTTTTGAAGTGCTGGAAAAAGATGTGACGTACTTGAAAGTATTTTACTATTCCTGCCAAACTTCCATGGTTACAGTTAGTGTTACTACATTAAATCCATGGTGAATGAATGTTGCTGATCTGTGGACTTAAAGCCTACAACTACTTCATTCATGGCACCATGTTTCTCCTGGTTTCCACGTCAGCGCTGTTTGATCCGTTAATAACGGAGAAATTTGAATGCTTCTCACCAGATCTCGCAGCGATGTTATTACTTCATTGGCGAATTCAAATGCTTTCTTTACTGGATCTCTTAGCGGTGTGTAACAGTGTTGATCAAGATCGTCTCGCGCTGACATTAGTCCAAACTGATAAACGTTCAGTGAAGCACAAAATAATGAGTAGCACAGTTTCGTTCCGCTCTCATTACGTTTGCCATTTGATGTTGGGCAAAGTTGTGGTGGACGACGCACGCGCATTTTAATGAAAATATCGAACGCTATATCGAACATTTTTTATATTGTTACCGACAATGGTGTACCGTCGATAAATACAGATACCGTTTTATTGCCCAGCCCTAAGTTTGATATCAAATATATTTATTGGCTATTGCCTTCAATTACAGAATATTTGAGGATGACTGCAAGAAATGAGGATGACAGATGACTGCAAGAAAACACATATCAGGACATGTGTTGAAGCTGAAATCGAACCTGTGTCCTTGTGGGGACAACAGCTCTTTTCCATTCGTCATTCCCACTGCCCACTGGGAATCACTCAGGTTTAGTCAGTGACTCCAAATCAGTGCGGTCATTCCCTCCGCAGCTAGCAAGCTCACTACATCACGTGGAAGGAAGTGGATTAGAAATCCCATCTGCCTCTTGTACAATCTAGTCCTCTCTCCCTTGTTGAATGTTTAAAAGGAAATGCGTGAGAAGTGGTGAAAACCTTCAGTGCGTCAAACAAAGATGGCCAATTCCTAGTGTTCTGTAACTAATGCTACTTGCTTTGAACGAGCAGCACACTTCTGATCTGACAGATTAGCCGTCCGGGGCATTACACATTCACTCTCTGGAACAATAGGCTGAATCATAGAAATCTTCCCAACAAGAAACCAGAGAGTACAGGAAGACCGTAATCCAGCAAGTTAAAGCCTCAAGAGCTGCTGTAATACCACAAGAGAACGTCCTTGAAAGATGATTCACATTAACTGTTTATTTGTCTTCTTGGAGATTTAAAGAAATCTTGTCTTTAAAGAGATAGTTCACCCAACATTTACTCATGTTGTTCTGTGCAACACAAAAGAAGGTAAATTAGAAAAAATGCATAAGGGTTTTTTCTGTCCATGCAATGAAAGGGTGATCTATCTCTTCAAGGCGTGAAAATTGCACTCCTGGTATTAATACCAAATTTTCAATTTTATTAACCTCCTAAAACACCTTGTTGGCAACTTGGCCAAATCTGGCAACATCACATATATTCTTCACGGAGAATGCAATTCCAGAAGGCAATGCGATGAGCTCAGTGAAAATATGAGATGCTTTTATATGCTTATTAATTGAGCATTAACTTAGAAACATGCTAATGTCCCACTCTCCTGAAATAAAAGGAACACTCCAGGTATGAACAAAACATTTTTTATTTTAATAATGCTACCTCCAAAAATACCTTTTTTCGGCCAAATTTTAACAGCAACACTTTCGTTGCAGTCAATCAATCTTAGAATGCATTGCAATGAGTTCAGTGGGGGAAAAAAATACAGAATATTCATTCATGCTAACTGGGCATTTAGATTAGCATCATGCTAATGTCCAACTCAAATCATCTTAATTGCGAGACCCGTCTCAATTGACGTTGCAGCAAATCGGTCACTTGTAAGGTTCTGCTAAGGATGACACCTTAGAAGGTAGCTAACTATGTGGGCAGTAGACAGTTAGGAAGCTCACTAGGGCTTTGGAACAGAGCTTTGGATTTATCCTGTTAAACACAACATTACTCATCCTTCAGTTTCTCTTGACAGTCTAGGCAAGCTGCCAGCCGGCTCCAGAGTTGGAAGGTACGGAAGGAAACTTACCCAGGTATTACACAGCACCGAGAGCGGGTGCAAACACTTTGTTGTCTTAACCTAGTCAGCTTTAAAAAACAAAAAAAATACCATCACATGCCTAGTATACATAAGGATTTTCTGGACACACAACATCAGCAACAAACAAGGAGAAAAATCTAACTTGAGGGCAAACACAATATTGTACTTTGATACTTAAATACTCGTAAACAGAAGTGCGCAAAACACAGTGGAACTGAAGCCCGGCTGGGAAAAGTTTGCACTCTAGAGAGCAAAAGAAGGGGTGGGAGGATTTATGCCCATCTTAAGGCTGATCGGCGGCGTAAAAACGCTGATGCACAACATACCCTGCACCATTTTGCCAGAATTTATGGGTGGTTTTCAACGGCCAGTTGAGAAGCTAACAAAGGGGCCACTTGATTCCTGTTGACAGTAAATCTTAGTTCACAGTTTCTTCTGAAGTTTTGTTAAGTTTACACGCAGTGAAAGAGCTCTTTAGAGAGCTCAACGTTCATCTTTTAATGTGCTACAAAGGCAGAACATGACTGGGCAATAACGTTCCAGACTTTTACCAACCCGTTCAAAATTGACCCGAAGGCACAGAAAAGCTGCATGTTTATGACTTCTGCTGACTTTTGGTTCTCTAGCTGCTGAAATTCAAAGAAACACACACACACACACACACACTCTCAAACAAACTCTGATTCTGTATGTTCAAGCTCCATGACTAAGTATGACAACACTGCTTTTTGCTGGCAAAGACAGCCCATTTTACTTAGGCTAACAGCAAAACATTTTTTTTCTGATGAGGCAGCATTCTGAGGTTGTGTTTGTAAACGTAAAGATTTGTAGCACTGTAGCTATTTGCACTAATTGGTCTTGAGAGCAGCAAGGATGGAGAGATACGGTAAGAGAGAAAGGGAAGGTTCTCTCATTTTCTAATTGACTGGTGTGTCTCCCACCAATCATTTGTAAATTAATCTTCCAGTAACTTCCAGGCAAAATGAATCGTGAAATACAGATATGTGTGATGGAAAGTTAATAATTAATGATTTTCACATTTTCTACCCATCATGTTAACATTCACTTTAACAGTTCATTTTAATAAAGGTGAATGTGAACCTTTATTAAAATGAACTGCATGGCAAGTCTCCTGTACAGAGCAGTGAGTGGTAGCCAAAATGTTGGTTGCCAAGATGTTCTAAGGTGGTTATTTACTGGCTCACCCCCCAAGTCTCGTTGATATTAGTATTTTTGGCTTAAGCTTATTAAAGTGCTGTTAGCTTAGCAACACAATAATGTGAAAGTCTACTTAAATCATTGAATGTCGAGCCTACCGTTTGGAACGGTGTTGTAGGTGGTTGCCAAGCCATTGCCACATGGTTGCTAAGTAGCGATGTGACGGTGAGGAAATTTTCCCACCGGTTAATTGACACGACAACACCGGTAATACCGGGATCACCAGGGGACGGAGGCATTGGAGTTTTTCCCTCTTTTGCACCTCACTTTTAAATCGATAATTCAAAGGCAAAAGTTAAATGCATAACAGTGCGGAGCAGAGCGAGCGTTTTCAATTAATTCCTATGGAGGTTGAGCATGAACACACACACTCTCGCTCCGCACCAGTGGACATGCACCATTATGAATGCCCATGCGCATTTACTTTGTCTTTTGAATTAGTGCCAATTCGGGGGCGGCAGTTGCTTGAATGGTGGGTTCATTATTATTATTATTATTATTAATGAAAAACACAACAAAACAGTACGATAAACTCGCTTCCATTTCGTTTTGAAACCAAATCTTCAGCCATCGTCTTTCTACTATAAAAAAAATCAAAACGACGGTGGGGGTGGTGCCGTGGTGTTGCGGCTGAACACCGGTAACACAGTCCATCGCAGCAAGCCTATTGCTAGGGTGTTCTAAGTGTCATTTAGCACATGGCTACACAGTTGCTAGATAGTGCCCCAAGTCAAATGATAACATCCAATTCTATATTTAAATGAATTGCAATTCGAGTCCCATATGAAGTTCAGACTGAGATCACAATTCAGCTTTAGTATAGTCTAGGTGCAATTAGCATGCTAAAGTTTCCACCTAGGGACGACTGTCCTAGCAATTAGTGTAACACTGAATAAAGCAAAAACATGATACATCCAAACAGACTTCTGCTTTTAAAGTCCCACTCTGTTTCTCTCCATACTACAAAATAACTTGCAAGTACACAATGAACATAGCCGACATCACCTTCACTCCCTATTACTCCAATAAAAAATAAAGCGTGCCACGAATTCCAGGATGCCCACAGGCTGCAATCAAACGGTCGATGTCAAACGGGTCATAAAAATATTCCTGTGTGATGGGAATCACTGTAACTATCGTCCTGATGCTGCTATATAAACGTATGAGAGCCCAGAGTGCTCCCGATTCATTGTGACAGATTTCCTCAATCAAGAGATTCCCACGCTAGAGATAAAACTTCATTGCGTCAATTCATCAACCTGCTCAAGTAGCGAATTGCTCGTCTGAGGAAAGTCATGACGGCAAGGTTATGAAACAAGTCAGTAGTTGTAGACACAGCTTTGAACGGATTTTGAGATGTTAAACTACTGGTTAGCTAGCTTACCTAAAGTTTGGAGGACAAGTCCACAGCTTGTATATAAGTATATAAAGGTTTTGTTTGAAGTAGTAAACTGTTAGTCAAGTATAAATATCAGGGTTGAGCAAAACTCAATTTCAATTCATAAGCTGGAATTCGTGATGAGAGGAATTTCTGATCTGGACATCTAGTAAGGGAAAGGTTGTAAGTTCGAACCCCACATGGTCTTCAGCTCCCGAGATCATGCGCTCCCCTGGTTGCTCTAAGGACACTATGAATATAATAAGTGTAAGACATACTGTATAAATGCATCCACTGTTTGCACACATTATTATACCAAATACTGCGTTCCCAGATGGACCGGGTGCACATTCACCTACGCCTTGGTCAATCATACCTTCATATTGCAGGAAGAATCCTGGCTTGACTGGCAGCCAATGCTCTATACTGTCAGAGGTCTGGAAGCATGGGCAGTTATGGACCCTCTCACAGATGGATCGGACAGCTGAACACAGCCGTAACGAGTGGTCAGGGCCAAACTATTCTGACAGGAAGCAACCCAAGTAATTTTTAATTAATGATACAGGACCTGTTTTGAGGGGGTGGAAGGGGTTATCAATTCTAACAGAGCCGGAAAAAAGTCAGTTATTGGAAGATGCACAGATGGTGCGCGTATCTGTGGTTTTTACGTAACGACAACTGGATGGGGGCGATCTGACAGGGAGGATGATAAAACTTGGGTCTAGGATAATTGGCTTGCAAGCGGCATACAAACAATCCATGAAAATCTTGCGGAAGTTCACACTTGGCCTTCTAATAGTCAGACTCTAGAGACACTTTCAGAGATAACGCCTAGACCTGAGATAACCCATTAAAGCTGAAAAAGCTATCTGCATCATTAGGGTGGAAAAGTGACGGAGTTGTGTGAGTGATTTTCTGCTTACCACCAAGTCGCCTCTTTGTAATGCGTGACTGAGGCATTGCGAATAGTAAGTGTCAAGCTCGTCTTAACTGCTAACAGTCATTACTATGCTAGTGTGAACTGAGAGGCAGGGATTCAGTGTCTTTTTAAATCTGGATATGCAGCACATTATCCCTCACCACAGGAGAGTGAAATCGAGAGAGCGAAACGGAGGGAGCAAGAGGGAGGAACTAAAAATAGCTCTCTCGTTGTTGCCGTTGGGTTCAGATGCAGGAAACTAGTGGGGCTGTGATGCGGACGACATGGAGATGACGTTCAGGGGAGACCGTAGCGGTGGCGTGCTGATACGAGACACGCAGATGGATGTAGCTAATTCATAGTGTCGACAAGTGCTATTAGACCATTTTTATGAAGTTGTGTGAGTGTGTGTCCAGGTTTGGGAGCTAATCTACAAATGAATGCAGAGGCCACACTGTAACCAAATCAGATACTATGTTGATTCACAAACTTGTGGAGAAATTACATATTTTTCTCTCTGGACTACAAGAAGAAATCAGTGTTCATAATATAAGAAATGTAAGGATGCACAATATTTAGGAAACATCTGTATCAGCTGATATTATAACTTTTTTTATTGTTATTGGTCAACCTTGTCTATGTATCTTCATTTCCAACTATTTTTTGAGGATTTTGCATTACTTTTCGCCATCATCTACAGTAGCACTAACTAGGGATGGCTCTAGATTATTGGTTCTTGCAGAAACTTAAAGGTGGTTGAGCGACAAACAAGAAAAAAACTCATTGGTTCTAGCAGAAACTCAAGGGTGTTGCAGAAACTCAAAGGTGTTTGTGTGAAACGCGAGAACAAAACTCATTGGTTCTTGTGGGAAACTTACTAGGGATGGACTCTATATCACGGACAAGATGTAACAATTTTTGGGTAAAAAAAAAAACATCAGTAGTTTGACAATGTTTTCTTTTTAATGATGAACTGAAGCAGTTATGAAGAATATTTGAAAACTTGTCTGCTAAGAATCCTGTACTTTAACCAACATGGGGCAGAAAAAAAATTAAACAGGAAATGATATAGAGAGGACCTTAGCAGACCCTCATGACTGTCTGTCAAGGTGAATAAAATAGGTCTCCTAAAATAGATAGGTAGACAGAGAGATAGAAAGATGTGAGAAATGTAGAGATAGATAAGATAGTATTTTATGAATGAAAGTTTATGTAAAAATATTTTTTACACTGAAAACTATATTTAAAAAATTGTTAAAGTCAGAATTAGTGACTGGTAACATCCTTTACCACAATACTATAGAAAATTGTATAATCAGACAGGGGTTAAGTGTCAGGGTTAAGCAAGAAGCTGCATTGGACAGTGCAAACAAATGCTCCCAGAGAACATTGCGTATGTTGACTGGAAGCCAAAAGAAGATGAGGAGGGTGGGAAAACATCCAAATGTCCGTCTTAAACACACACACACACCACCACCTTTGGATCTGGCATCAGACTGCCACACGTAGGAGCTGATGACTGATGACTTCAGAAATGGAGAAAGATGTGTCTCAAAGTGCTGACGATGGCTAAAAGCCCCAATCCAGGAGCATGTGATCCCGCTATTCAAACGGAGGAGCAGGAAAGCTCACAGCAAGGGGAGGCGGTCCCCAGAGGACGAAGTGATATCCTGCACATACACACCACAGCAACGCCACCACCGCTGCAGATTTACAGCGCTAAAGGCACAGCGGTCACTGCAGCTAAACGAAAACTAATCGCTAACGTAAATTTGCGCAACTGTTGGAGCACTTGTTGTACTCCACCAAAGTATTAAGAAACTAAGACGCACCACTGGCAAAGGTCTAATGTGCTCAGGATTTCAGACCCAAATCTGGTTTAACTTGAATGCAAGTTACTTGCTTATGATAGAAATCCACCGTTAGCGTAAAAATAACAAGAACCGGAATTAATGAGCGTAAACATTACTTACAGCAGTTAGATCACCTCAGAAGAACCGGAAACATAGCTTTCTTCAGTCATTTGTGTTCTCCAAAACCAGGGTCCTGCAGACCCGTGTGCATGCCGGCAAAGCTCCAGCCCTCATACTGATCCTGCCTGATCACACCAAGATCCCCGATTCAATCGGCACGAGGCGGGGGAGGGAGGAAGATAGTGCAGAGAGAGGGGGAAGGGAGAGGGAGAGAGAGGTACAAACAAAAAGAGAGAGTCCCAACCCTGCCCCGATGTAGCAGTGGCCAGTAATGAACAGCACGTTACTGTTCAATCACTTCGGGAAAGAGATGAGGCGCATCCACCGACCCGCATCGATTTGCTGAGCGGCTCAGGCGCTTTAAAAAAGTACTCCGAGCACTTCCAGTAAAGTTGCATCACTCCACTCGAATCGTCTTTTATTCTCGCCGAGCTCTTGCTTTACTTCACACCAAACGCGCTGCTGTAAATCCCCGTGGCTTGGCAACATTCAAGGGAGTAAGTGTGTGTACTGAGCTGCAGCAGTGCTTCGCTGTACAACTGCTCTGCTCAGTAGGAGCACAGATCCATCTGCAGTAGAAAGTGCTGTATCGGTCTTAACCCTTTCAATGCCACTGGCGGGACAACGCTCCAAAACTAGTACGCCAGCGGCTATGAAGCCTGCAGGTAAATGCCAATGCTGAAGTGGTCGGAGTACAGAAATGCAACGCTGGACGTCTTCATTATACAATCGGTTCCTCTCACTGCTAAGGCGTAAATAGACTTTTGAGGTAGTTTTAAGAAACATGACATTAATTAGTAATTTGCCTATCCAATGAAAGTGCATCACAATCACAGTCAATCAAAACAATGGAATGTCACGGTGCGCACCTGGAGTGGATTTACAAGGTAGAGGGCGTCAATCTGGTGCCTATTTAACAAATTTAAGTATATTTTTATTAAAATCCCATTGCCTTCCACAATACAAAAAACTGTTTTATATTATGTAACAGGCAAGTTAAAAACTGTAGACTTAAAACTGTAATACTTATGATTAGATAAGTTGTCTTAAATGTATCATTTACATTTGAATGCCTTAGTGGCACCTTAAGCTTCCTCCATTTAACTCGAACCCTACTGCGTAAATGCCAGACTCAATCCTCCCTAAAATGTTAGACATGCAGTCTGGCTGTCAGGCTGGAACGCACAGGCCAGAAGTGACGGCAGATTCCACGCACGTTTTCCTTTCCTCACTCCTTCACACTCTTTAGCACAGCTAAAACATGGGATTACTTTGCTATCAATAGAGGCAGCAGAAAAATAGTGCGCTGACCAGAGTTCATATATAAACGGTCGTCTAGACCTGTCGTGCTGACAATGCTACATTGCCAAACATATTTACTGCTCTTTAAATTCAGTATGAGGTGTTGATAGAGGTGACCAGTTAATAAACGGGTCTTTCTGCTGAATAAGTGCCATTTGAAGCCCAACCAACTCGTTTTGTTCTTGTAGCATACAGGTTGTGTCAGCATTTCACAAAACATAAGCATTGTTATGTCCTAAAGGTTTGTGTTACTTATTAAAAATAGTTGCACATTTGATTAAATTTGCATTTGATTCCACAGTGATGTTTGAGCCATACTGCGGTCAGGGAAGAAACACCATCTTCCTCAGTTCAGTAACAGGACTAGACAGCCAGGCGAACATAAGCAGAGTTTTGTCAGATATCTCCATACTGCCAGCTCGCTGCATCTCGTTTCCAAAACCATTCGACAGCATTGTGACATATGTCTACACTAGAATAGCAGATATGCTGAAAAATTACTAGGCTATACTACCAAATTACACTGTTCTGAGAAGATGCAGAGCATAAAAAAAAAGACTTGCTAATGTCTGGCATTGTTCGGTTGATTTTCATGGCTGAAATGCAGTCATTTCAATAGGAATCCACACGATTGGAAATTTAGCTGAAAGGAAATATTTTAGCAGATTTCGCCACGATTTAAAAAGTTGCTCACGTGGATTCGCTGCACTGACCAGCAGAAAGCTGCTCGGTTTGAAAGTGACCAGTGTTGGGGAAAGTTACTTTTAAAAGTATTGCATTACAATATTTCGTTACTCCCTAAAAAGTAACTAATTGTGTCACTAAGTTACTTTTTATGGAAAGTAGTGTTACATTAGTGTTACTTTCTCATCTGGGCTGGGCTTCCTTGTTTGTTTTTTAATAACAAAACAAAGTTCTATTTTTGGCAAGTGTTAAGGGCCTTTCACACCAAAAGTGAAATGAATTAGCCTCAGGCTGAAGGAAATGCAAATTCACGTCCGCGGCTCAAACAAACCTTTCAGCTGTGCTGCCATTCTAGATCGCACAAGAATAGGACGCAGGAGAAGAAACTTTCTTCAGCAATAAAAATAATAATAAATTAAAGACAAATGTGGTTTATCTAAAGTCATTTCTGCTTTTTAGTATGGTTAAATTGGATCATTGAAGGTCAGCAGCAAATACATTGGTTAATAAAGTGAGATTAAATGCATAAAGTATATTTGTGTATAATTCATCATTTAACTATTGCATCTTCGTGTAATATTCAGTTTGTACTTTTTTGGTGCAAGTGAGATGAGTAAATGCCTGCTCAAATTTAGTCTTGTCAATACATGGGAAAACAAAGTAACTTGCGTTACTAATTTGAATAAGTAACAGATGTTTTCTTGTAAATTTAAGTTACTTTACTAGTTAATTGAAAAAAGTAATCTGATTACATAGCTCGCGTTACTTATAATGCGTTACCCCCAATAAACACTTCTGTGTGAGCTGAGCTTCATACATCGCTACACTATTGACACTAGTAAATGTCTGTCTAGCGCATGTTTACACAGAAATTAATGGTAAACCAGCGCAATGGAATGCAAAAAAGCGCTTTGTGTATTGTACAAAACTGACATTACGATATTTATTTTTCTGCGATATAGGCTATATAACACTGCATAGTTTGATTAACATTAATGACACAGACAGCAGCAGGTTTATTAGGCTGCCGTCACTTAGAAACCGAATGCACGGATCCGATATACTGATACGCATCTGTTTTCTTTCACAATTGGTTTACGTTCACGCAAGCCATAAGCAAATGTGTTTACGAGGATATTCACCACGACGGGCATTTTGATCATTGTTGCATGTATGTGTTCGTTCAACCACAAATAGAGCAAGAGATTGGAATTCGATGTTCGCATGCTGTCTTGTCTTCTTGAGTTTGAATGGTTTAAAATCGCATGAACGAAAAATTCAATTTTGGAAACTGCATAGCTGGATGAACAGCAAAAAGGTGCAGTGCAAGCTAACAGCTTAGCTTACTAGCTTAAAGAAATGCTCTTTTAATAAGGTAGAATAAGATAATCACAACAACATCCTATGCTTCTGATCAGGCATTAAGCAAAGGTTAGGATCCGATCTTTGCCGTTCGATGGCCATGTTGGTAACGTCCCTAAGCAGCCGTTTTCGAGAGAGAGAGAGAGAGAGAGAGAGAGAGAGAGAGAGAGAGAGAGAGAGAGAGAGAGAGAGAGAGAGAGAGAGAGAGAGAGAGAGAGAGAGAGAGAGAGAGAGAGAGAGAGAGAGAGAGAGAGAGAGAGAGGAACAAATCCTGAACTGATCCCAAAGCAACATGTAAGGCCACATTTTCTACATCCATTGAAAGACTTCTTTGGGGACGAAAAAAAGAGGGAAAAAACGTGACAGCAGGGAAGCGACTCCACTGTATCGAAAAGGCTATAAATAGCTCAAGGCTGCTGACTCTACAGTTTTATAAAGAGCCCATAGGTAATGATTAGGGCTCCGATTTCAGCGGGAGCGAGGGGACACATATGGATAGATGGATGGATGCTGTAGTTCATTTCCATGCAATGACCTCCTCCAGTGACATTCACATAGGGTAGGGAAAACTTGCATGTGTGTGGATTTCTATATTCGATATGTATGTAAAAATATGTACTCAACGTATTATTCAAACCAAGGCTAAATTATTCAAACCCAGCCCAAAAATGACTAACAAAAAGAAAGCTGTGAGAAGCATGCAAGGACAAAAGGAACAATGTTTAAGTGATGGTGAAGGATGTTGCTATAGTAGCCGTGATCTCTCAAGGACATTATTTATAAGCTGTGTCCACTATAGGAAAAGTCCATGGAAAGACATTGTGTTTGGAACAAAACGAGGGCGAGTAAATGACAAAATTGACATTTTTGTGTGAACTCTCCCTTTAAGACTGATGCACCTGAAGTGTGCCGGATCTCATGTAGGGGATGTTATCTGCAGGCATGTTATTTTAGGTTCTCAGCTGGTATCAGAGGGGAGGACGGGGAATCTTTGATGATGGCCAGACCACCGGCAACGTCACGCTTGTGCCTGAAGGATCACGTCAGGGATCACTCACTTCTTGTCACCCCACTGCGACACGGCTAACTTTAGATCACTCTCTAACATGAACACAGACAATATTGGTATGGTAATGATATACTTTCCTACAATATTCAACTCTCTTTTGGTGGTTTCAAAAGATATATTCAGTTAAATTACAAAAAGACATTAAGAGGGCTTTCCCCCCCAATTCAACAGTATTCCATTCTTTCTATACCAGGTACTAAAACTATATGAAGCTACTGATCATATAGAAATGATTTAAATATCAACTCTTCCCGCCATTGACGGTTATACGGTAGGGGGCGCTATTGCGCATCTGAAAGAGTACTCAATCTCCGGATCAAACAAGCGATAAAAGCATTGCTTTTGTTTTACTCTGTTGCTTTTTTATAAAACTTACCTACATACATTGATAAATAAAAGAAAAGAAAACATGAAGCTAGAATAAAACTGTTTAAAAGCAGAGGGTCTGTTCTTTTCTTTTGATAGACCTATTACATGTTTAAATATCCATACAACAAAATATTCTGGTGGCCATGAAAGTTGTGTGAAAATAATACAAAATCCTGACACTGGCTGGCAACTTTTTTTTTTTTACCGCTGGCGGGAAAAGAGTTAGGATTTACAGTATTCATTGCATCAGTTATCAGTAATAATGTGGAAATAGTCGTAAAGTAAAACTATCCAACATCAGTGCAGCCCATTAAAATTTATCAGCGGACACTCAGAAGGAAACAAATCCTTTCACCGCATCAATAATCCGAGCTATTAGATGAGACTGTGACTCTAAATCCAGCCTACTACACCAGAGTGCATGCTGGGAGTTATCAGAGACCTCCACGGAGCCCAGAGAGGGCCGGGAATGCTCTGATAACAGTTGTCCCGGACAAACACTGGACCCCCCCCCCTCCCTCCCTACAAACACACACCTTCTCCCATGGTGAACAAAAGCAGGAGGGTCGGCTCCAGCGAGATATGGATATCAGCCTCTCATCTCATGAAATCAATGCAGAAGACTAACAAGGACACTCGGACTGATCACAGTTGTGCTTTGAACCGACAGACCAACTCATGCAAACAGCCTGTAATGAAAAGCATGCAATTAAAACATGTCATACATGCACATCTTTTGGACCGTTTACAGCTGAAATGCTATTTTAATGAATCCCAAAGAGTACAGAGAAATGTCCTCATTTAGGGAAGCGGAATAATTGTGCGCTTCTACTCGAGTCGTATAAATAGGAGCATCTCGGGACGCTGCATCTAAAAATTGACAGAGGCGAAATTAAAGTGGCCGAACGAAAACGAGCCTGTTCATCTGTAAGCAGCCAAGTCTGTATTCAGTCAATGAACAGAAGCTTTCCAGAGACTAATAAGAGTCTGAACGCTTCCCGTCAACTCCCCCGGCTGTAACGCATAAGGGGTTGATTTGCACCAACATTAAAATTCTCTCCAATACTGATGAGCAGATAATTACTTTAATGCAATGGCCGACAACCTATACATGTCTGACAATAAAAGTCTAATTTGTCAAAAATTAAACAGCATGAAACCACTACAAAATGAAATCAATTAATTTAAATGCTACAAGTCAATTTGGGCATCACAACATTATAATGTACAGTATGAAAAATCAATATTCATTTTGAGGTTACACTTAACAGCTTATTACATTTTTAAAGATGAGTGCAAACTTTATGAGTGTAACTTTAAGTGAGTGCAAAAATTGGGAAAATGAGCATGAATCTTTATAAATAGACAAAGCTATTAAAAAATCTTGGTAAATTTGCATTAGGCGTCACAAACTAAATATGTACAACATTTTTTTGCAGAATTTATTTATCTAGGTTCATGTTAAGCTATAAATATATAAATATACTAGGTCATTGTTAACTCATTCATGTTCATTTACATTCCTGTGAATTTGTACAAAAATGTACACCTGTAAGAGTCTCTTTTGCTCACTAAGGCTGCATTTTTTTTTTAAATCAAAAATACAGTAAAAAATGGTAATATGTGAAATAATATTACAACTTAAAATAACAGTTTTCTATTTAAATGTATTGAATGTATTGAACTTTATTGTAAAGTGTTACCAAAAATCTCTTAAAACATGTAGTTTTGCATATCCCTATACAGGTATGACCCTCTTTATGAAAACTTTAAGAGATTATTGGAAGAAAAGTATGTGGAAAATAAACAGATAAACATCAAAATAACTATTAAACATTTCTCAGTCACCAACAATTAAGAGTGAATGTTTGAGCTAAAGAAATCCCCCCCCCCCCCCAAAATTAACACTTTAGTTTAGGGTCCAATTCTAACTAACTAGTTGATTATTATAATGCTTATTGTTACTGGCTGATATTAGT
This sequence comes from Rhinichthys klamathensis goyatoka, assembly GCF_029890125.1. Classification (NCBI taxonomy): domain Eukaryota; kingdom Metazoa; phylum Chordata; class Actinopteri; order Cypriniformes; family Leuciscidae; genus Rhinichthys; species Rhinichthys klamathensis. Next base: position 2,584,868 of record NW_026606752.1, read on the forward strand.
ACTTATAAAGCACATATTAATGCCTTATTCTTCAAGACCATATTCTACATCCGTTAATCCTGACCCGGTACCTAAACTTAATTACCTTCTAACTATTAATACGCAGTAATTATGAGTTTATTGAGGCAAGTCATAGTTAATAGTGCAAATTGGACCCTAAATTAAAGTGTGACCCTAAAAAGAAACCAGACGGCCTTGGCTCGTATCGCTACATTCACACAACTTGTTTTGCCCGATACCAGTTTGACAGCTCACTGGAACGAAACAACGGCTACGATCAGGTATGTCAGGTATCCTTGCACTCTCACCGTGTCTGTGTGTGTTTCACTGTTTGCGTTACAACATCTGGCTCATGTCCAGGTGATACCGTGGTGAGAAATACTACACCAGACAGCAGGAAAACAAGGCCTCATTAACCCTGGTGTCACGGCTGACCTTTGAACCCTCATCCGCCGCTATAAAGGAGAGGATGCCAAAGTTATACAAACATACAAATTACTACGAACACACCCTTATGTAATCCGACTGCACTACACGCTGTATTGTGCTTGGGCAACATGACATGCGCCAACTTCCTTTTGTTACTCAAGTTAGTTTCAGAATGAGAGTGAAACAACGGGCCGTTTCAGACTGTCCGCCTCTCAGCATACAGGAATCAGGATGAATTTTAAATCCCACGCTTTGGCGTTTGGATCATTTTTTGCTTCAGGACTCTACACTTACTTTATTCTTTTCAATTTTCATAGGAACACTTACTGTATGCCTCCAAGTTAAAATTTATAAGGGGACAGGCAAAGCTGATCAAAATTAATTACTAATTATCCAATTAAAGACATTTTAGTGACTTATCTTTTGAATCTATTCACCAAAATGTGATTCAGATTCATTCGCAGGCAAGTAGCCTAAGTTGTTCAAGTTAGTTCACAAACAATGCCTAATTCCATCAGTTTGCATACAAACAAGACGCTTCATTTCGTTCAGTTCATTTTTGAATTCACCAATAATATTAGTAGTTGATTTTTTAGTGTTTCACAACTTTGTTGACATGCTTTGTTCAATAAATTCGTTCACAATCTATGCTTCTTCGTTCGTTCAGTTCATTCATGAATGAGTCGTCCCAGTCCCAGTGACAAGAATGCTTTGCTCGCTCATTTTGTCCAAGAACGGGACAACTTGTTTTGTTTATTTAAGAACAAGATGTATTGATTCATTCAGTTCTCATTTCATTCAAGAACGAGATGCCTCATTCGCTTACTTAGTTCACAAACAAGCTGCTACTTTTGTTTAGTTTGTCCAAGAACAAGACAATTTGTTCGTTCTCTTCATTAGTGAGCAGCAAGATGGTCTGATTTATTCTGCTAGTTTACAAACAAAATGCTTAGTTCATTTGGTTTGTTCACAAGTGACATTATTAGTTCATTTAATTCATTCACAAACAAGATGTGTCAGTTCATTCAAGAACGAGATGCCTCATTCGTTTAGTTCATTTACAAACAAGACGTACCAATTCATTTAGTTTGTTCACCAACAAAATTACTTGATTCTGTCGTTTCACAAATGAGATGCTTTGTTCAATCGATTCGTTCACAAACTATAAGCCTTATTTGCTCACAAACAAGACGTTCCAGTTCATTCAAGAATCGATGATTTGTTCATTCATGAACGATATGTCTGTTCAGTTGTTTCAAAAACCAGATGTTTGTTCACTGTTAATTCGCAAACAAAATATTTCTTTCATTCAATTGCTTTGTTCAATTCAAGGTGTTTTTATTCACAAACTTCAGGAATGAGATGCGAGTAAAATGCTCAAACTTTACAGCCCCACACGGACAGAGTTTCACTGAATCTAGACGACTGGATGTAGATAAAAGGCTTCGGCACGTCAAGCTCGCGGCCAAAGAGCTGAAGGCAGAAAGATCAGTCGACTGAGACTGAAGCCAGAATCATCAACCACAGGCGCAAAACTGACACGATTTACCCCCACTACTGTTAACATGCTTTCAAAAGCACACCGCACAGCTTCCTTCACGTTTAACACTAAACAAAACAACAGTGATTTCGATAGTTCGGGTACATCAGAGACTGAGGCGATGCTAAGTGCTCCACACGTCTCGTCACGCATGAGTCGCTTCTTTCAAATACACTCAGTCGCAATATAAACTTAGTTTAGCAAAATCAGTTGAAGTCTCTACGTTCTGACAGCGCTATTTTAAATGCGGTGTCTCAGCACATCTATTTCTGGCTGGAGTGGAAATGTTTTGATATTGTGCTCGAGAGAAAGTGCCGTGTATCAATATCCACCGTCATGTACAGCGAGGAGGATGCGCTGATTTCTCAGTCTTCTGAAACTAAAAACACTCAATGGAAACAGTGAACGACGTCTTCATCTGTAAATTCTAATGTTGAGAATGGTTAAGGATGTGACAGCTTTTATATGGATAATGTTTTCAAAACACTTGTTCATTCTGTTTCCTATGCAATGACGCTAGCCAATCATAACAGTGGCCGTTTAATGACAAGCCTTAAAGGGATAGTTCACTTTAAAATTAAGTTTTGATTATGTTTTAGCTTACCTCAAGGGCATCCAAGATGTAGGTGTCTTTGTTTCCGCAGTAGATTCAATTTTGATTTTTTTAGGTCAAACCGTTCTTGTCTGTCAGTCATATAATGCAGGTCTATGGTCACCACCTCAAAGAGCATGCACAGAGAAGTCCAAATTAAACATGATTTAATGACTCGAAAATGTAAGTACACATTGATGGCCTAAGACACGAATCGAGCGGTTTGTGTGAGAAAACGAACAGTATTAATATCGTTTTTACCTCTTGTAAACACAGCCACGTCCAAGTGATCTGATGGCGCCGGCGCTTCGGTCTGTGCGTTACAAGAGGTAAAAACGATATAAATACTGTTCGTTTTCTCACACAAACCGCTCGATTCGTGTCTTAGGCCATCAATGTGTACTTACATTTTCGAGTCATTAAATCATGTTTAATTTGGACTTCTCTGTGCATGCTCTTTGAGGTGGTGACCATAGACCTGCATTATATGACTGACAGACAAGAACGGTTTGACCTAAAAATATCAAAATTGAAACTACTGCGGAAACAAAGACACCTACATCTTGGATGCCCTTGAGGTAAGCTAAAACATATCAAAAATTAATTTCAAAGTGAACTATCCCTTTAAAGGAGCCACCAATTAAAAATGGATCATATCAGACAGAGGCTCAGAATAAGGGTTGAAAATAATAGTTCTTCCACAGACATCCGGGTTTGTTTGTGCAGAAACATAAGACATTGTAAGTTTATAGTGAACATTATAAGTAAACCTCAAGGAACATATTAAAGTAACAAAAAATCCATGTCATCACACCTTTAAAATTAAAGGAATAGTTCACTTCAAAATGAAAATCCTGTCATTTACTCACCCTCAAGTTGTTTCAAACCTGTATTTTTTTTTATTTTGAAGCGATTACTATTCCTTTAACACGATGCACTGTATAACTAAAGGTGAAGGAGTTTTAATTCTCACAGTCTTAAATGGAAAATTCATGCTGTGAGATGCTGATTATTAAGTGCAGAAGGAACGCAAGAATGCATCCCACGGGTAGCATTTCCATCTTAACATCTCTATTCTGCCTAAAAGACTTATTATTTATTCATCAAACACTGTTTTCAACTCAACATTTACAACTAGCATTGTAATACTAAACGGCCAACATGACATCATGACTTTGCGTAAACATACACGCCACTTTCAATTCAAGTGGCGTGTTATCTATACGCATTTTGAGCTATCCGCGTGTATGTCCACGCCGAAATCTTTTGCGTGTATGTCTACGCCATTAAATCTCTGAGTGATTCCGCGTGTATGTGTACGCCGTTAAATGTCCGAGCGAAACGAAGCAAAATCTATATCTACATCTGTGGAGCGATATTTCTTTTCCTAGGATGGTAGGAGAAGACTCATAAATGGTATTAACCCCAGTGACGGGTAGGTTTAGGGACGGGGTTGGGGTAGGTCATATATTTATATATACATAATACAGTAATATAACGTTAAGTCAAAGGCGTTGATAAACACGCTGAAAAGCGATTATGCGTGTTGATAGCACGCCAAAAATGAAAATACGAATTGGCGTGTCATACATACGCCATTTCATGAGATCAGTCTGAAACGGCAATGCAGCGCTAGTGATCTCCTGCTCATGACCGTTACATGTTCACTATGATAGAGACTACTACTGCCCTGTGTGTCTCACGTGGACCGCATTCTTACACGCAGAAGTACTGGGTCAGTGTCTAACCCACAAGCACAAAATAATCCCTTGATCCACGAGAGAGAATACAGGGCCAAGATTCACAGAATAGCAGGTCACCTGACACAGAAGAGACCCTATACGAGAGAGAGAGAGAGAGAGAGAGAGAGAGAGAGAGAGAGAGAGAGAGAGAGAGAGAGAGAGAGAGAGAGAGAGAGAGAGAGAGAGAGAGAGAGAGAGAGAGAGAGAGAGAGAGATGGCCTGTATCTTTGTCCTTGATCCCCTCAATCTCATGTATCAAATGCATCATTATACAGGACAACGAGGACACACTCGACAACCTAATGAAAACACAAATTTTCGCAATTTAACCAATGAAAGATTAATTTGTGATTTTGAGATTATCTGCATGGACCTATTCTGGATAAATTAAGAATAATTTTTTTTTTTTTTTTAAGAGATCACGATTCTCTCCAAATCTGAATAAACAACTAAACAAAATAATCTGTAATTTAATAGAGGTTCAGACCAAATGTTAATTGCTGCAGTCTTATATTCATATAAAAATATTTATTTATTTGAACTGAATGAATGATTGAATGACTCACTCATAAATGCATCACTTGCTTCATTACTGGACTAATCAGCATTTCTAAACGAATCTCTTGAATGAATGATTCAATGACAAACACACTTTTGAAGTCACTTGTCGCCACCTACTGGTAACGATGTAATTGATTCGATCTTTATTTAACTTTATCTGAACTGTAAACTTGTATCCCAGTACTTCAGTGATATGAATTATTGTAAGACAGAAATGACAATACTGTGTGGTTGAAAAGACCCGAATGTTGTTCACTGTGATCGTTGTCAAAGGTTTAAATAGACATCGCTGAATCGCTGTCATTCAGGAATAAGATTGTGTGGGTGTTTCAATCAAGGTTGCGATCTTTTAACGATTAATTGAGCTCTAGTTTCTGATTGGCTGATTAACAGAAGGAAGCTCTAAAGTGAATTTATAGTGAATTCAAAGTAAATATTGTGTGTGTTCATTTAGATTCAGAAATCGTATGTATGACTTATTTGCTATTGTTAAAGCTGAAGTGTGTAATTTGTGTGTCAGCCAATGGCATGAGTTTGGGGCGGGACTATATGTTTGATGGGAGTGTTCGGGAAACTTTGTTAGGGAGTCATTTCTGTGTGAATCCTCGGATAAGTCCTGGATTTGCCCACCGCCGCTGTGAAGGACGGCTCTCGCATTCTTTTACAAGATTAAACAAACGACTGAAGGGAGCTGGGGGGGGGATCACCATGCCAACTCCCAAAACTCACACTGTAGCTAAAGCATTACGATAAAAACACTAACTAACAAACGAACAGCTTAAACGGGAGTTGTTCTAGAGACGTTTCATCCTTCTCTTTTGCACACTATGAGCTTTCGAGAAACTTCCAAAGAAAAATACAAAGAAATAAAGCAAAATCAGTAATAAAGAGTTACTAAAATGTACCATGGCACTACCATGTGTTTTGGACATGGAACAATGGTAATATCTTTTGAAGAAAATAATCATTTTAATTATTTAAAAAAAATAGATATACCAATCAAGCGGTTTTCAAACTTTCATGTTGATATTACACAGTACTAAAGCCAAAATAAAATAAACAATATGGAAAAAATGTATTATTATTATTACTACAAATATTATTATTTTTTAAACCTAATATAAATGTATATGTGCCAAAAAAATGAACATGGAAAAAAAATCCTATTATTAGAAATATTGGTATTTATTTATTCAAAATTAATTAATTAATACAAATATAACTGCCAAAATAAATTATTAAAATAATATGGAAAAAAGGGAAATAAATAATATTATAGTATTGTAGTTAATTAAATATTGGTCAAAAGTAGTACACATTTTTTCTCTGACAAGTTCAACGTACTTATTGTATGTGCTTTTTATTTAATAAAACCCAAAACTTTTCAGCCACCCTAGTAAAACTACAGGGAAGATGGCATTGGGAAAATAAACAGCCAAAAGAACTGTATACATTAAACAAAGATTAAATTGGCTTTAATTATTATAATGACGGAAGGGAGTGGATTTAATTTAGTCAAAACAGATTATTATCGAAGACAGTAATAAGGGCCACAGTGAAGTTGTCTAGTGTTCAGCCACCTTGAGCGAGTCAGTGTCCACTGTCCAGGCCTCTGCCTGCCAAACTGCATCACCCTAACAAGTCTACATCTAAAGCTTCATTTCAGTTGTAATGTAGGGCGGGAGACTAGGGCCAGTGTTTTTACCAAGAAAGGGCACAGAGCGAGCCACAAACAAAATCCTCCATTCAGGCTAGACGGGAAATCATGTTGTGGTTCTGCCTTTGATCTCATGAAGAGATTAGACCAACAGGATTACAGGGTAGACTTGACCAGTGAAACTACCGGGTAGGGTTGCCAGATCTGCACAACAAAATCAACCGAATTGCTCATTTAAAAAAAAAAAAATAAATAAAAAAACGCGTTCTGGCCTGGGGGGGGGGGGGGGGGGGGCTTAAACCCGCGAACTAGGCCTAAACAAATAACAGTATAAAAGTTGCATAATTCTGCGGGAAAACCACAGACTTGGCAACACTGCAACCGGCCCAAAGTCACAGACCATGAGAGGGATAAGTATTACTGAACAATGCAAACTAAAGCACAATCCCTTCTTTGCCCCGCATCTGTTTTGTCCACAAATAAGTGCTGTTATTAACCAACAAAACAAGTCTTACAACCACAGTAAAAAATTAACACTCGCCATGCACCAATATGCACAAACATCGCCTTTGGCAAGGGAATAATGGACAAGGCACTTTTTTTAGGTACTGCGATACAAGTCAATTTAATTCAAACACAAGAACGATCTGATTCTCGCTTAAAGGAACAGTTCACTTAAAAATGAAAATTCTGTCATCATTTACTCACCCTCAAGTTGTTCCAAACCTGTATGAATTTCTTTCTTCTGCTGAACACAAAAGAAGATATTTTGAAGAATATCAGTAACCATGTCAGGATCTATCGACTGTCTGGTTACCGGCATTCTTCAAAATATCATATTTTGCGTTCAGCAGAAGAAAGAAATTCATACAGGTTTGGAACAACAGAATTTGTATTTTTTTTTTTTAAATGAACTATTACTTTAAGTGAGCAAAAAGAATATCAAACAAAATTTACAAAACAAGAGCACAGTGACTTTAATGGAGCTAAAAATGACTTTAAAGTCTGTGGGAAATTAATGATTTTTAGTTAATTACAGATTTTTAGTTAGGAAAAGCTACATTTTCAATTTAAGTTCAGACAACAAAAATGTAAATGTAAATCATGCCAAATACAGTTTTAGGGATAGAATGACACATTTAAGGCCTGATAGTAAATGAATACGAAGATGAATATGGACCACCAGTATTACGAAGGGTGTTTAGCATTTTTTTTGTCCTGCTTACTGCCATCTACACAGTGGTAACACCTACCATTAATAAATGACGAACAAGAAAGCAATGTCAAATAATAACTCATGTTAAACAACATAATGAAAGCAACTCAAGTAAATCATGCCCTTTCGGCTGATCCGGTCAAACAGGTTAAATGTTCCTCGGCTTACCCAAACATCCCTTGACAGCAAAGCGACCCGTGACTCATGATAGCGAGAAAAGAGGAAAGTCACATTCCTGAGATGTTCCACCTGTTGTATGAAGCTCACCTGTTGTGGGCGGGGCTTCAACAGGTGTCAACTGAAAGACCCGCCCAACAGAAACTGTATCGTGTGACAGCTGATCTCATTTACATTTCACGTCCTAAAGTTTCCATGGGCTTTAAATTAATGGACAAGAGTTAACTTAAAATTCAAACTCAAGCAAAAACAACCTTCCAACAACCGCAGCTGAGGAGTTTAATATGTATCATTCCTGTCATCAGTGTGCACAGACCATCTATGCATGTCAGCTCTCAAACACAGACTTATTAACAGCTATAAAATACAGTGAAACATTTAAATCCCGAAATACAGAGAAATTTTACATAACACATTTTATAACAGCTTAAAGAGATTTCACATAAGCACTTCCCTTCTCTGTCATATTTTTTAGATCACTTGAGACATTGTCAATACAATGCTGTCAACCTGTTTGTTTAAAAGCGGAGATGGCAGACAAAAATTGCATTATATTATAACATTTAAAAACGTTCAAATGCAACATTTAAAAGCTTCATGAATCCGACAGACTTAGAAACCACTTCAGCTAAGCACTTAACCACATATTTGTCTCACTATCACATAAACAAATGCGACACAAACGTTAAATAATAAAACTAGAGTATTGAGATTAAACAACAAAGGTTATATACAAAACTGAAGCACCATGTGTTAAATTAAAGCTGTAAAACTACCGCACAGATCAGCTAGCGTTAGCGTGTTAGCATAAGTTGAGGAATCTCCGTTAGCTGAGGCTAAACGCGCGCCCACATTTATGACCTCAGACATCGATAACACAGACATTTTAAGCTCTGGTTCTATTATATTTCATAATTCAGCTCCTAACAACTGCTGACATGGTATCAGAAACGTTCAATGTTAACAAACCTTATTAGAGGAAGCCCGGGCAGACATTTTGTTCCTTTAGCTGCTCGCGCTGAAGCAAGTTGAGGCTAAATGTTGTCGCCTCAAAGAAATAAATAAAAAAATAAGGTTATGAGGGCTTGATCAGCCTGGGAGAGATAAAATCCGTGTTTTCTTCCCCTCTGGCCCGTGTGTCGGGCTAAAGTGTGTTGTGGTCTCTTATAAGGATGAGCAGCAACATGTCAGATGAGCCCAAAGTTCGCCATGTACCGCCACTGATCTCCTCTTATTGCTGATGAAGCGAATACATTTCACAAAATCTCTGAATGTGACACGTCTATCCCGCAAGAATCGGGTGTATTCATAGCATTCCTGATGTGTAATATCCGTTCGGAGGTGTGTTGGTCCACCTGCGGGGAGGCAGAGGGCGGGATGTCGTGCTTTAGCCCTGTGTGTGTGTGTGTGTGTGTGTGTGTGTGTGCAGCAGAGAGAGAGACTCACTGCAATGGCAGCAGGAGGAGAGGAGATGAGATGAGCTCTACTCTGCTCCCTCTTTCCCACAGCACAGCAGTGACATGTCTGTCTGACTGCCTGGACATTTCCATCGCATTTCTCCGGGGGTGGGAACATGAGAGAGAGAGAGCAGCAGCATCATCATCATCTGGGATGTTCCACTTTGCCGTGTTGTTATTAAAAGGTATTGAGGTAAAGTGGTTTTAGAAACTGAGTTTTGTGAATGAAGAGGGATTATTAGGGCACAACATTTTATGCAAACTCAGCAAAACCAAACAGTCCCAAAGAGTGATTTTTTTTTTTACTGTTCAGATAGATAGATAGATAGATAGATAGATAGATAGATAGATAGATAGATAGATAGATAGATAGATAGATAGACAGATAGACAGACATATACCGATAGATAGATAGATCGATACTGTAGATAGATAGATAGATAGATAGATAGATAGATAGATAGATAGATACTGTAGATAGACAGACAGATAGATAGATAGATAGATAGATAGATAGATAGATAGATAGATAGATAGATAGATAGATAGATAGATAGATAGATAGATAGATAGATAGATAGATAGACAGATACAGATAGATAGATAGATAGATAGATAGATAGATAGATACTGTAGATAGACAGACAGACAGACAGATAGATAGATAGATAGATAGATAGATAGATAGATAGATAGATAGATAGATAGATAGATAGATAGATAGATAGATAGATAGATAGATAGATAGACAGACAGACAGACAGACAGACAGACAGACAGACAGACAGACAGACAGACAGACAGACAGACAGACAGACAGACAGACAGACAGACAGACAGACAGACAGTCCTTTGATTTAATACTTGTACATTGTAAAAGATTTACTTTAATTGTAAAAATGTAGATTAAATCTGACTCTGACCACATGACTCCCACAGGAAAACCTCACTCTGCCTGCATTACACTGACAACTTCCTCCGATTCTTTCAGCTCTCGGAGCGCAGCCCTCCACTTTAGATAGCATCCGCAGTACAGGCGGAAAACCAAGCAAACAGACAGATATGGGAGGGGTGCAAATAGACTTTTTTTTTTTTTACCTTTACTTATCTTAAATAGTCAATATACTGTAGGTTTACTCTCTCTACTTCCTCTTCAGGTTCTATTTGTTCTTTTTCTTTTATTCCCATACAGTCAGTCAGAATATACTGTTAAACCAGGCAACGAGGCCCTTCATTTGGGATGTTTAAGTTATGTCCTCACCCATAACAAAGCACAAGCTGAAGATTTTTCTATGACCCTCCAGTGTGGTCAGTTGTGGACAGCGCCCCCTTCAGCTCCCCAGTGTCCACTGCTATTCTGCATCTGCAGTTTTAGACAAACCTCACACATATTCACACTGGGCTCCAAATGCCAGCGATGCCCAGTCAGCCTCTGCAAAAACAATGCAAGGAAGCAAGATAAACTGCCCTTGACACCTGTGCCTCTGTGTGACACTACAGACAGCATAAAATGCAGAATCCAGCTCCTGTATCCTTCACACGGAGAGTGTAATGGATTTACAGCATAATAAAATAATAAATATGGCAAATAAAACATGATTGGTAAACAGTATTGTGCCTCTGATGAAATCTAACACGATTTGCACAGTATTTAAATCAATGCAGGCTGGCTGGGATATGGTTGACGTCATTATCATTAGCTGCATACACAAGAAAAAGTGACGTAGCTTGTAATCACGAACGTCCTCCGTAGCGCGAGCCCTCAGCAGAAACACATGCAGAGAGAGAGAGAGAGAGAGAGAGAGAGAGAGAGAGAGAGGAGAGAGAGAGAGAGAGAGAGAGAGAGAGAGAGAGAGACCGCAGAACAGGAGGAACATATAGAACAACTGTGAAGGACACTCGGTTAATCAAGAGAATGAGAAAAGCGCTTATTACCTAACCTGCCATCCAGAATGTCTCCTAAGAGTTTTGACATGTGCTAGTCAAACAGATGTCTAAAATATTACAGCTAAAAGTTCTGCAAAAACAACAAACCCGGCGGCCATTAAAGGAATGGATCGGTGAAGGAGACGACGTTGGGCCATTTTCATTGCACATAACATATAATAATAAAAAAATCTAATAAATATTATTATTGTTGTTAATATATTAACTCTTTCCCCGGTAATAAAATTACTGGTATATAAAAATAACATATTTTAAGTTTAAAACGATGAATATTTGCAGCACTATAAATTAGTTATAGTGGCCAAATGTTCATAAATGCAATCTTGCATTCAACCTTCATTAATGTAAGCATTTTCAGCAAATCCCTGATGGCCTGCAGTGTCACCTCTTATCTCGGCCCCTAATGAACCTCGTTCTCCTGTGACCAACGCGGGCGCAGGGGTCCTGAGAGTAGGAGACCTCATGCATGCCGTTTACACCAGAGGACAGAGTTCGAGCGAGGGAGGGCTGGGCTTGACTTTTATAAGGTTGGGACAAGGTCACACGGACACAATGAACAACTATAGCGCTGTGATACACTGTAATTAAACCGTGTGAGCAGAAATTATTCTCTTGTGGCGTGACTTATCTCCTATTCTCATGTGAAGCTAATATCTAAGTCCCCAGGCATTATAGCACAGTTTGTACACCATATACCCAGGCTGTATATACCAGAAATGTGCGCTGTCTGCTATACGACCCGTTTGAAGTTAAGTGTCTAGATGATGATATTGTTCAGTGAAGCTTGAGAGCAGTAAAGCACAAAGTGGCTGTCACAACCTTTTCTGCAGGGTAGCATTATAGACAGCATTTATGGTGTTATTTAATTTAATTCGATGCCCATGGCATTTTATTAAAGGGTTTTGTGATAGCTAAAAGTTTTTCCTCACAGATTTTCGCACTCGGGGAAGGATATTGTATGATATCAGGCTCAAATATGTGGATATGTCAGTGCTATATAACCACAAAAGCGAAATGTCCTTCAATACGTTAACGAAATTGAAAAGAACACATTTAAGAGGCACTGAGTCAATAACATGATGGAAAGTGAGTCACGTTTGAGGCACGCTCCTCGAGTCTATTACAGTGCTCGGCCCTGAGGTGTTCTGAATCACCAAACAGAACCGCAAAACGGTCTAGTAAGCAAAAGCCTCTGAGGGAGTGTTTGGGGAAAGGAATCCAGAATTTGTAAAAACCCAGCCTTGCAATGCGTGTACCTAAAGGCAGATGACATATACAACAAAAAAAAAATCAGGTTATTCCAGGAGAACATCGACTCTCATTTTGCCTATAACGATTGTTGAATGATGTTTAAGGTCAGACAGCTAGTTAACCCTTAAACGTATACCTCGGGTCTGTGACCCGGGACGTTATTCACTACCCTCCTCCTATTGAACCCTCCTATCGGGTCGCTAATGACCCGAGGTGTGTAACGGTGTTAGTATTTTTTTTCTGCACAACAATAATTTGATCTTTGATGACTGAATAAGTGCAATTCACATGTATTCCACAAGGTGGCAGTGTCTGATACACAATGATGAAGTAAAGTTTCACTCATAGTTACTGCAGGCAGAAAACAAAAGCAAAACTTGAAATAGCTCAGTTTCAGATTTACTGCAGAGCAAAGTACTGAACGCAATCAAATATTATGAGTCACTGTCACTTGATCTGGTGAAGAAGCTGCCAGCGGTCAAAATATTGATTTTGTAGATGTTGAACAAGATAGTTTTGAGAATATGTTTTAGATGGCGAATATGAGCCAGATGTTGAATGTACTGGGAAATGAGCTCTGACGAGGACAGTGATGATGGTATAAAACATCTGCTCAAACTGAACCCTTCCAAGCTCCAAAAGGTAACAGAATATGCTTTATTTTATTCTTCTGTATTTGTTTCTCTAATATCAGGAGAGTTTTATATCACAGCAACAGGTAGAGATCCATCCGTGTTAGATATAGATCCGGGTCGCTAAAGACCCGGATATGTAATAATGATTGGCTAAACATTCATGCATTTAAGGGTTAAACTGATAGCTAGTTTTAACTTGTTTGTGACTGAATCAACATCATAGTACACATTAAAAAACATTTTTTGTCTTGTTTTCCAGTAAAAATAGTTTTCTTAAATCAAATATTTACTTAAGAAATAAACTTGTTTTCAATTTTTTATCCCATTTGTAAATGTTTTTTCTTCTAGTTTTAAGCACTAAATAGTTTTAAACACAAGAGAAAGAATTTCCTAATAGGATAGGAAAAATAAACTCAATAATAAACTCACAATTCAAGATATATTCTCTAACAAGGGTTTGTGGCTTTTAGGCCGCATGTGGATTAGCTTTGAAGCTATATGCTAATGTCCTCCTAAAAGTCCAGAGATTCAAAATTAACCTTTAGCATATATACACTTTTAAAATGTACAGTCTAGGCTATGACCAAGTTATTATGTCTGCTCCAAAACCTAAAACTACCTTGCTGTCTAGTGTTTACATAGTGAAACGCATAGATCACACATTTAGAAATGAAGGTGCGGCCACAACACGGTGGTTTTGTGAGCAAAAAGTTTCTTCGTTGGTTTCAAGTTGGTCACGAAAGTTTCAAAGTTTCTTGTTTTAAAAGTGCTACACCACTGGCTAAAGGAGCGTTTTGCCCACAAATTTTCACAGGCATTGAGACGACTTACAGTATCTTTCAATAGAGTTAGCATGTTGCTAACCTAATGATGCTACAAGCACATAAATACATTACGGGAAGCGCACTAGCCAGACGGGATTCAAACTTTGTCGGCTGAAGACCCAAGTTTGTTTTGAAGACGAAAAACGTACCAAGCTCAATGTTCTCTCACCTTTCCTCATTTCTAACACACACACACAACATTCAGCGTATAGTCTTGCCGTTATCAGAGCAGAAACGAAAGCTGCTGCTCTCCGTGTGTTTTTCTGTCGTCTTTCTTTCATATGTAAGCTTATTTTTGTCCATTAGATCGAAAGATCACGTTAACTAATGTTAAGAAATGAAACCTTATTGTAAAGTGGTACCGAAAAATGTCTTATTCATTCATTTTAATCAATTCATTAAGACGTCTCATGGAAACGTCGATATTTTAGAAACATCTCAAAGCAGAGAGTAACTAATGAAGTTTATGCACTTGATATTTTGCCCCTTTTCGATTTTTGTTTTCACTATTAGGACAAGCAGGTCTTACTAGACAGAATTTTGTCCCGTCAGCTCTTATATGGCAGCTACTCTGTAAAGCAATTAAGCAATTGATCTGGAGAAGACTCATTTTGTGCTTACTGGCCTGTCGATAGCTCAAAGCGGAATGATTTAGTCATTATTATTATTTTTAGCCCCAGTTCCACAAGGAATCTTCTTTCCAACAGCTTGTTTCCGGGTTTATCTATCTTACACACACGATCTACAGGAAATAAATGCTGGACGATTCTGCTGTTTTATTGATTGTTTTGATGACGCAGGATGTTCTAATTTAAGACCAAGTCCAATCAAAACCAGTCTAACCAGTAAAAAAAAAAAAGGCTCAAGAGATGTTGTCGGTAGAAGTAGGGTAAAGAAGATGCATTGGTCTTGTGAAGCAACAAGCTGACATCATGTTGTCACCATTTCATGATGCATGATGTATCCAGCTTTTAAAGCAGACATTTGCTTGTGTCCGAGAAGACGAATCTCTGCTTCAACATCCACTTTCTTCTGCCTTCCTATCCATCATCAAAATCCGGACTCTAAAACCTCCAGGGAGCAGCGTTTTGGAGGGTTATGCTGTCCGAGACCGAGAGACTGAGAGGAGAGCAAACGTACTCCGACTTTGAGGAGGCCTGCATGGAAATCCAAATGACATGAATGTTGGAGGTTGAACTGTATAGGTTTTTAAAGTTTA
The DNA here is from genome assembly GCF_029890125.1 of Rhinichthys klamathensis goyatoka. NCBI lineage: Eukaryota > Metazoa > Chordata > Actinopteri > Cypriniformes > Leuciscidae > Rhinichthys > Rhinichthys klamathensis. Next base: position 2,600,115 of record NW_026606752.1, read on the forward strand.
CACACTACAGAAAGCTCTCATGGGAAGTTTGACGGATTGGAACGCACAAGAGGCCAGCTCAGGTTGAAATCGAGTGTGAATATAGCGAATTGGATTTCCAAACTGAAGGTATGTTTACACAAGTTTTTCCTTTGCGATTTTCCAACGCTATCTCACGACCAATTCGTACGAGTGATTAAAAGGTGGCTAATTCGTACTAATTCATACGACCTCACTCGTACGAATTCGTACGATTTGTCTAAACCCACGTGATGGGTAGGTTTAGGGGCGGGGTCAGGGGTAGGTCATTCGTACGAATTCATACGAATTTGGTAACTCGTAAAATATGTACGAATTAGCAAAAATCGTACGAATTTGTACGAGTGAGGTCGTATGAATTAGTACGAATTAGCCACCTCTAAAAAATTCGTACGAATTGCAGTGAGATCGGGCTGGATTTTCTCGAACAGTCGACAACGTTATCAAAACGATCCGCGAAAACGACTAAAAACGCTGGATTATTTATGCCAGGCCAGTGAGTAGACTGAGATGTCACATTGTAATGAAACACTGCGAGCCTATAGACTGAGCACGTAACATGCATGCTTATAATGTCACAGTTTTCGCAAATTCGCGTTTCTGTAGTTTACAAGGAGACTATAACGGTTTTGTTTTCACAAACATTCACGTTGGAACCGGCCCCCAAAACGCTGTTGTCATGAAAAAAAAAAAGAAGCATAAAAGGTTTTCCATTTTCGTGTAAACGCCCCCTGAAATAACGCTCTATATACTTGTCACACACTATGTTCCATTTACCTCGGAATAGGGATGTCGTACTCGTAGGGAATGACGTGACACCCGAGTTAACCGCGTTCCAGTACACAGGTCGGAAAACTAAGATGGAAGCGTCCAGGCAAACCTTTGCTCGCTTTTTCGTAATACAAACACATAACAAAGTGGTATTTTGCACAGATAATGCTGATGTATCATGTCATGTGAGCACCACTGAGTTTATTAAGACACAGACAAACAGAAGGGCTAATAAACAATATATTACTTCTGTTTTACTATGGTTGTTGATGCGCTGGGCAGCCATGTTGGATTCTGAAGTGAGGGTTGTTGTTGTTGTGCTTTCCTGAGTTTCCCAGTTGCAACTCCGACTTGAGGGGGCGTTCCAATTAAAAGTTCCTACTGGGAACGAGGAATTTCCCATATCCGAGGACAAATGGAACGCACCAATCCTTAACATTGTGCACCAAAAGCAGTACGTGATATAAGTATATGATCAAGTATGATCGTAATCATTTGGGTTAAAAACACAAATATGTGGTTTTAATCAGAGTTATTATCTTTAACTAAAACATGAATAAAACTAAAATAAATTGTATATTAGATGACAAATCTTGCCTTGGGTATCAGCTGAATTAATTAGAAGTTTAAGAACAAAAAGGATTAACCGGAAAATAAAATAAAAACAAACTAACACTGAAATAAAAAAAATGTAAAACCTATATAGTAATATATATTTTTTTTTTTTACAAAAGCATATAAAAAAATCAAATTATACGTTAATAATAAAAAAAAATGCTTTTTTTCAAAAAATATTAATAAAACTGCAATACATAATACTAATCAGTAAAATATAAAACAAAACATGGCGTTCAGAGTTGTTAGAGTTAGCTAGAGACTGGAAATCATCACCCTATGAGTGTGAACAGTAGAATAATTAAATCTTTTAATTAGCCTCGTGAGCTTGGGGCCAAACCACTTTGTTCAGATCATATCCTCCAACCAATAATAATCCTTCAGAGATACTGTTCACTTCACACTGGCTTCAAGGCAGCCTGGGAAATCTGGGTAAACACAATAGCTATTCCTAAATGATAAGAATAAATGGATGTAGGGGATAAAGTTGGCATGAAAGGATCTAAGAGAAAGTATATACGGCTACAAATATCAGTCTCTAGCTCCCTCTTGGTGATTCTGACAACAGACACTGAGAGATGATGGTAAATATTGCATTTCCATGCTGCTTGAATTCTGGTTCTGGTGCTGGTTTTGCAGGAAAACTAAGCTGGTCAACCAGTTTGGACTTTCTGGTGGAGATGCCAGGTTGAAGCTGAAGGGGGCGCCGCATGAAAGGGGGCACTCAAATCATATTTTTGCATGCTGTAAAACCTGAATATGACCAGAAGAAGAAAAAACAATAATAACACAAAACTATATTTTTAAATGAGTTTGTATGCTCAACATACATGAATATCATCATCGCATCCCAAGGTTCCTGTAGCTTATTCTGCAATTCTGCTAAATTCTTGCAGATTTCTGTTCTGCACACATTGAAGAAAGTGTGCCGACTTTAGTCCATCCATATGCAATAAGTACTGAATATTTAAAACAACATAACACTGAAAACGAAGCAGAATATACAATTGTGCTCAAGGGACTTGATGGCAAACTTTAAGAAAAAAACTTTTTTTTTTACTATAAGACACTAACTATAATAGTGTATACACATACTGTACTGCAAAAATTCCAGCAGAAAGGGAATAATATAATATAATCAAACATTAGTTTGATGTCATATTAATATTGTATTATTTATATATTTTATTTTGGACTATAATATTATTGATATTATGTTTTACATTGCATTCGGACATGAACATATTAGGAATCATATACATTTAAAAGTTTTACTAATATAAACCATAAAAACAATAAACATATATTATATTATATTTAGTGCTGTCAAAATGATTAATCGCATCTAACATAAAGGTTTGTGTGTGTATATATATGCACACACAATATGTAAATATAATATTAGCAAAATTTTATGTTAGATGATTTAACAGCACTAAATATATTATATTATATTATATATGTGTGTGCAAATAAAAAATTATAAATAATACTATAATACTTCATATTAATATGACATCAAACTAATATTAAACTAATGTATGCATACACTGCCGTTTAAAGGTTTTGGATCGGTAAGATTTTTAATGTTTTTAAAGAGGTCTCTTCTGCTCACAAAGGCTGCATTTATTTGATTAAAATAACTGTTTTCCATTTTAATATATTTATAGAGTGTAATTTATTCCTGTGATCAAAGCTGAATTTTCAGCATCATTACTCCAGTCTTCAGTGTCACATGACCCTTCAGAAATCATTCTAATATGATGATTTGATGCAACAAAAGCTTTCAGTTCATCTTTCTATTCATCAACGAATCCAGGAAATAAAAATGTAAATAACTGTTTTCAACATTGATAATAATCAGAAATGTTTCTTGAGCATCAAATCAGCATATTAGAATGATTTCTGAAGGATCTTCTGAAGGACTATAAAAACATTAAAAATCTTAACGATCCAAAACTTTTTGGTGGTGTGTGTGTGTGTGTGTGCGCGTGTGTGTGTGTGTTAATTCTAATATTATTATTATTTTATACATTTCATTAAGAACATTTTGCACGTTTCTAATGTGATTTTTTAATTTGTCATATTCAGTGTTTAAAGGCCACCTAAATTGCCTACTGGTTTGGGCTGATTGTGTCTCTATTGTGCTTGTGTTGTTGTTTTTATGGGGGTTAAAGTTTGGGTTTTCTACCCCCCCAACAAATGGCTCCCTGCCAGCATCCAAAACACATCAAGCTGCTCTTTTCAACAGCAGCCTCTAAATCACTCAACACATTCATCCTCTTGACAAATGTCTCATGCTGTTAATAAAGTAAGGATGGATTTTACCATGTCTTGTTTGACGCAAACTCTCAGTGCCATTAAGAGGACTGCGATTAAGCGCTGAGGGAAGTCAATGATCAAATATGGCGGAGTGAGGCGCTCCTGTTGGTGGACGGTGAGGGGGGCAGTTGGGCGTAAGAGCGCAGAGGTGAGGGAAGAGGAATCCGCTGGGAGCTAATCTACCGCACTGCGCAAAAATACACAATCCAATAAATCTCTTCCTCTTCGCGAATCAATTCCATGGATTCCCGCGTGTTTCCCAGGGAACGATTGTGTTTAAGAGAAGGTCGAGATGTTTCAGTCTCCATCCAGATGAAGTAAGGAGAAAGTAGAGATGGCAATCCAAGTGATTGTGTGTGTTGTGTGTGTCCAAGCGGTTGGGTTACATTAGTCACCAGAGGTAAACACAGAGTGAGTCATTCCTCAAAGAGTGACCGGTGCATTAAATATGTCACTTCCTGTCCAGATCCCATTCCAAGAAAAGGCCTCCTGTCATGTCCTTACTCACAAATTACATAATAAAGTGCTTAAGAACACTTCGTTCCATACATCATCTGGAATTTCAGGTTGGAAAATGATTTTCTAGGATCGAATCGACCTGAAGCAATTACACGGAACACGACGACAATCACTTTAAGTTGTTTTCTTCGGTCCCATAAACTTGAATGATGTTTTCCTGTATGGCCATGAATGTGCTTCATATGAACATCCATCGGAGTGACAGTAAAGGACAACCTTGCCTTTTCTGGAATGACACACGTGGAAAACATAAAAAGGCCTGATGTCACATAAAAATATGTGATGAAGAAAATCTCACTGACATTGAAGTCGTGTCTAGAGACCAGATCATGACAGAGACTTGAGAGTGGGCTCTTTTAACTTGAGCCAATAAAAAATCATCTATAGCTGCCACCCAGAACACATTAGCAACCAGCTAGAAACACCCTAGCAACCACATAGCAACATCGTAGCAACCACCACCCATAACTCCCTAGTAACCAGCTAGCAACACCCTGGCAACCACCCAGAGCACCCTAACAACCAGCTAGAAACACCCTAGCAAGTAGTAACCACCCAGAACACCTTAAAAACTAACCAGAACACCCTAGCAACCACATAGCAACATCTTAGCAACCACCACCCATAACTCCCTCGTAATCAGCTAGCAACACTATAGCAACCACCCAGAGCACCCTAACAACCAGCTAGAAACACCCTAGCAAGTAGTAACCACCCAGAACACCTTAAAAACTAACCAGAACACCCTAGCAACCACATAGCAACATCTTAGCAACCACCACCCATAACTCCCTCGTAATCAGCTAGCAACACCCTAGCAACCCCCCAGGACACACTAACAACCACCTAGAAACAGCCAAGTAGAAACCACCCAGAAAACCATGAAAACTAGCCAGAAAACCCTAGCAACCACATAGCAACATCTTAGCAACCACCCACCCAGACTCACTAGTAACCAGCTAGCAATACCCTAGCAACCACCCAGAACAACCTAACAAACAGCTAGAAAAACCCTAGCAAGTAGTAACCACCCAGAACACCTTAAAAACTAGCCAGGACACTGTATAGATACTAGCAATTACCCAGAACACCCAAGCAATGGCAATATCACCCTAACAACCAGCAAGAAAACTGTATAGGAGCAATTACCCAGAACACCCTAGCAACCACATATCAAAATCTTAGCAACCACCCACCTAGAACTCACTAGCAACCAGGTAGCAACACCTCAGCAATCATCTAGAAGGCCCTACCAACCACCCAGAACACCCAAGCAAGCAGCTAGCAACACCCTAGCAACCAAGATCCCCCTTGCAACCAGCCAGATCACTATAGAGGTAGGAGCAACACATATCCTGATATTCTCCCTGCATGACAGCTTGCAGTGCTCTTTCAAAGCGATCGCTTGATACGGCATGAAAGAAGAAGCTCTGTTATGCAACTTGCTTTAGGAAGGTGAGACTAATGCTTTTGTATAGGCCAGCATCCCTCAGAGAGCAGCTTGAGCAGTGAGGTCACCGTCACACAGTAAAACTCTGCCCTCTACAGGACGACTCCATTCACACACACAAACCAGCTTTAGAGGGTGCAGAGAGGTCACTCCCTCATCAAAGCATCATAAACACAGCTGTGCTTTTATTATGCTCTGTTGTAATTTATGACTAGATTGGTTATGTAGGTTATTACTGAATAAAAAAATAATAAAAAACAGCAGAAAAAATAAGCTTCAAACAAGACATTGTGAAGAGAAATGAGAGTTTTACCTTGAGAGGCAAATGCTTCCGCACACCCTATATGTCCTTCAATAAGGCAAACTGCCTGGGAACGCACTGGGCAGGATCAAAAAAGGAGGGGAAAAATCAAATAGCGTTCAACAAGAGCAGGAGTGTGTTTTTGAGTGTGCAGTCTGTAACCCACGGGTCTGCCTGGATGAGGAGACGCTATGGTCTCAGCAGCATATGGCGTCTCAGCGGGAGCTTCATGCAGATCTCACACACGAAACACAACACAAACAAGCCCAGCCCGACACACACCCACACACAGACTAAAGTAAAGGCTAAAATGACAAAACATCAAATAAACAAAGAAATCAAGAATGTAGTGAATGAAATAAACGTGGCCGTGGCTAAAGTCCAACAGATTTTTGGCCACACACACACACACACAATCCTCAGGCGAAATTGCAGTGCACCAAATGATGAATTCTGGGGTGATTCCAGTCCAAATGCTCGTCTCCATGTTCATGCCAGTGCTCTTGTTAGTGGCTGTTGACTAGTTTCGGTTTTAAAATGACCACTGACAATATCTAGAGGGTGGGATGGCCTTATAGCGGAAATAATGCCAAAATACAGCTTAATGTTAGGACATATTATGTATATAAAATTGCTGAAATCAAATGCACATGTATTTAAATTTTAATTGTACTTGAATGATCAAACTATTAATATAATATTATTTTAAATTGACTTAAAATTCACATACAATATGTTTTAAAAAAAAAAATTTATTTTTAAAGTTTTTTTTTACCACACAGATATTGCTGAAATATATATATTTTTTCTTATAAATATTTAAATATTTAATTTTAGAATTAAATCATTTATTATTATGCTTTGACCCTTTAATTTACATAATATAATATTTGTATTAGTATTATATAAATTTGCATATATATATATAATGTAAATGCTTTAATATTATATTTAATATATACATAAACATTCATTTATTTTAAATTATTATAATATAATATATATTATAATAAATATTACATATACATATTAATATACAACATTTACAACAAATATTCATCTAAATTAGTATTACTTTAAATATATACGTACACACACACACACACACACACACACACACACACACACACACACACACACACACACACACACACACACACACACACACACACACACAGCATATATCAGCATATTATCCAACATTTTGCAAGCACTATGAGAAGAATTAATTACTTTGTAATTGTTCATAAAACCATGCTGACAGTATCATACATTGTCGGATTGAATTTAATGTGTAAATTGGGTCAAAACAAAACAATTTATGCACAATTTACTCAGAAATGATTTTGCTCATGTTTCATGAACAAGGTCCAATGACATCAGAGGTGATCATTCACACAAAGACAACCATCTTCAATTAAAAAGAGAGAAAAGGAGGAAAGAGAAGCACTCGTATATGGCGGGAAAGCATCGCTCAGTGTGAGTGTGTGTGTCTGGGATCTCCAGGGGGCTTTAATGCCACTCAGCTGAGGAAGCAGAATCCCTTCCATTAGGCCAAATTAACAACCACACGGGCTGGTGGGACGTCAGCAGGAAACGTTTGACTGAACGCTCACCAAAATACTCATCAAATGAAACTGGTGTTACAGTGACGTACCTGGTACCTCACTCACTAGACACGAACAATATACCTGAGAATTCGTAAAGTTTGGAAGAAAAATCCAAGTCCAGGCACTCAGTGGGTTACAAAAGTAAAAAAGCCTTTATTATTATTAAAGCGAGGGCTAAACCATTAAAAAACACCAACGCGTATCGGCCCACTGGCCTTCATCAGGGTGTTGGAGTACCTGAGAAGTTCAAAAAGGAAAGTCTAAGAGATTGAATCTAATCTATGCATGCTCAGTTCTGACTGCTCATCAATAGCAGATCAATAGCATGAGTCATCTGACCGCACGCCAGAGATTTGAGATTGATTAGTAGTGCGCGCGCTGTAGTAAAAATCAAGCCCACGAGCTTGATTTGATTTTTTTTTTTGTGGACCAGTCTAGGATAGGTTTGCAAAGCGCTCACACCTGAGCCACGGAGACGTGTTGATGACTGTAACGCATCTGATCTTCTGCTCTTAAACTGGGCCTGGATTCCACAGTACTTCAGCCATGAATCGCATGCCAATATCATCACTGGGATTTACATCTGAGCTCTTATGTTTACAAGTTTATCACAGAGAGCAATGTGGGAAAATGACGAGGGCGGGCATTCATAAAAAAAAGTGTTATTTAGTATCAGTGATACACCATATAGTTTTTGTTAATATGTTGAATTAAATTTTATTTTTTATATTTTCTGCTTTAGTAATTTGAGTGTTTTAAATGTAGGCTATGTATATATATAGTTTTCATTTGTAGTTTCTATATATTTTTACTAATATTTTAGTACTTCAAATTCTCCAACTAGCAAAAATGTTTAAGTTTTTTTTATATTTATTTATTTTATATATTTCAGTTAACATCTATTTTGTTTTAAGTAGCCTAATGAAAATGTTTTTTTTTTTTGTAAATGTTTTTAGTTTTAGTTAACGGCAATAACCCTGATTAAAAACTCTTCATAACTTTAAATTAAAAATAGTTTGTATGATTAATCAGCTCTTAAATAAACATTTTAGAAAATCAATTGCAGTGTATTTTTAATGGGGGATAAAACCTGCATAACTAATTAAATACAAATTACAGAAACGAACACAGTAACACATCAATTCACGTACATTCATAAATTGATGTTAACACACAAAAACAAATATATATTTTTATTTATCATTTATCAAGTCCATGTAGGCTGTTATTGTAATTTATTATGAATATATCGTTTCTACTTTTATTTTTCCCCCTTAGATGTGAAAGTGGGAATATCATTTTAATTATATTTAATATTATTTTATTTTATAAAGTTTTGTCCTCCACATGTATTGATGTGTGCTTTTATGGTAGACACATGACCTTCACACGTGTCGTTCTAGAAAACCTGGAGGACAAGGACTTGGATCTCAAGATTTTATCATCAGGAATCAATTCACTCCCTTTTTCCTGTTAACTGAAATTGATTGTAGACAATACAATGTGTTGTTTAAAAGGAATTTGAAGGGCTAAAATAAGACATTCAAGACTCTGACGCACAGAATAAGTTCTAACAAAGAATGCCATTACAGAACACATGCTGGTGTATTTGGCATGAAACAGTCGACAGCTTTCTTACTGGAATTATTCCTCAGTTATTAGATGGTGGATTCTGTACCTCAGCTGCCACAAAGGGAGGTGTGTAGTTAATTGGTGTCAATAAGATCCCTGGGTATCAATAAAACCTAGTTACATTTGTCCTTGAAATCTTGTTGACCTGTGAGCTGACTAATGTGTTTACTTTCTTAATGGCCATTTCTCAAAGGAATTGTTCTATTGAGTCAAATCCTTTAAATGATTCAGTCAAAACGATTCACAGATCGTTGGTAAATCGCTCAGATGTTTGGCCAACAAATCAACAATTTTACTACAATGACACGTTTACTTCCAACTGGAATTACACTGACTTCCCAGCTCTATTATCCGGTTTCATAGGTCTATTTTATTTGAAAATTGGCATGTATGAAATATAAAAGGAAACAAATAATTTCAAGTTTTGATAATGTATTAAAACAGCAACTGAATCCAATTTTACACAACAATGTGGTATGATGCAGAAAATACCCTTAGTAGGAGTTCCTTTGAAAACGTTTAGTATGAACTGTGATCTTACATAATCTTAACAGTTGATGTAAAAATTGGCTAATATATGCAGTATTGATGGTGACATAAATAAGGACTGGCAGTGGAGTCAGCAGGATCCTATTACAGAGCTGTCAGACTGCAGGCTATCGTGGAGTAAAAAGGAACTCTATCACCAGTAAACCCTTAGACTAGCTTTCAATCCAAAGTTGTCAATTTAACTTATGCGCAAAATTGGAATAATGCATTAAACATTTATGAATAAAGGACCATTTCCATCGCATGTGTTCAAGAAAATAACATTTCCTAGGAAATTGGTGCAAAATGCCTGTAAAATAAACAGAAGTTGCTGCAATAAACTGTCATGTCATCTTGCGTTCGGATGCTGGTGTTTAGGAATGAAATCGTGAGAGACACTTCTGGGAGGTGATTATACGCAACCATTTTGAAGACAGACTTTGGCTCAGGCATTTCAGAACGACCAAACCAACATTTGAAATGCTGTGCGATACGATTGGTCCGCTGGTTAGTCCAGTTATCCAATCACATCCACTGAGGCAAAGTCACGTGAGTTGTGCATTGATGAATTTATTCGGTAGATCCTATTGTAGTTCATGCACATGTCTTCTTATCAGATGAAAAACCAGAAGCCTCAATTAAGCACATCTTGCCGTTTCCATCCAGCGTTTTTTAATACGATATTCCAAAATTTGCATAAAAACAGGTCGATGGAAACATAGCTCGTCAATATACAATATCACAATATATCGCAATACAAAAATACAAAAAAAATTATTGTGGATAGTGACAATATGTATTGTGTATAGTTTACCCAAAATAAAATTCAACAAAATTCACGTTTACATAGTTTTAGTGTCAGTACTTAAACTATAAAGTTGAATATAATGGATGATAATGTAATGGGGGAATATTTGTGTGTCCTGGTAATGGCATCTGTCTTTTATGTTACCAGTAAAAAGTGGCCTACATTTTTTTTTAAATGTACAGTATAGTCAGTGTCAGAGTGCAACGCATATTCGTCTAAAATAATTCTGTATTTTCAGCTTCAGAATCATGAATATTTTTATTCTGGTGCCACCATTGTCCTTGTGCGTTTGGTTATCAACATCAAGTGGAAGCCTATTCATTTACACCCACAATGTAATACCAAATTTAGCATTTAATCAACAGTACATTTTTTTGTTAACCTTTTATCAAATGTCTTGGAGTATCGCAATAATATCGTATTGTGAGTGGAGTTTTGCAATAATATCGCAATAATATCGTATTGCGAGTGGAGTATCGCAATAATATCGTATTGTGAGTGGAGTATCGCAGTAATATCGCAATAATATCGTATTGTGAGTGGAGTATCGCAATAATATCGTATTGTGAGTGGAGTATCGCAATAATATCGTATTGTGAGTGGAGTATCGCAATAATATCGTATTGTGAGTGAAGTATCGCAGTAATATCGCAATAATAATATCGTATTGTGAGTGGAGTATCGCAATAATATCGTATTGCGAGTGGAGTATCGCAATAATATCGGAATAATATCGTATTGTGAGTGGAGTATCGCAATAATATCGTATTGTGAGTGCAGTATCGCAATAATATCTTATTGTGAGTGGAGTATCGCAATAATATCGCAATAATATCGTATTGTGAGTGGAGTATCGCAATAATATCGTATTGTGAGTGGAGTATCGCAATAATATCGTATTGTGAGTGGAGTATCGCAATAATATCGTATTGTGCGTGGAGTATCGCAATAATATCGTATTGTGAGTGGAGTATCACAATAATATCGCAATAATATCGTATTGTGAGTGGAGTATCGCAATAATATCGTATTGTGAGTGGAGTATCACAATAATATCGTATTGTGAGTGGAGTATCGCAATAATATCGTATTGTGAGTGGAGTATCGCAATAATATCGTATTGTGAGTGGAGTATCGCAATAATATTGCAATAATATCGTATTGTGAGTGGAGTATCGCAATAATATCGTATTGTGAGTGGAGTATCGCAATAATATCGCAATAATATCGTATTGTGAGTGGAGTATCGCAATAATATCGTATTGTGAGTGGAGTATCGCAATAATATCGCAATAATATCGCAATAATATCGTATTGTGAGTGGAGTATCGCAATAATATCGTATTGTGAGTGGAGTATCACAATAATATCGTATTGTGAGTGGAGTATCGCAATAATATCGTATTGTGAGTGGAGTATCGCAATAATATCGTATTGTGAGTGGAGTATCGCAATAATATCGTATTGTGAGTGGAGTATCGCAATAATATCGCAATAATATCGTATTGTGAGTGGAGTATCGCAATAATATCGTATTGTGAGTGGAGTATCGCAATAATATCGCAATAATATCGCATTGTGAGTGGAGTATCGCAATAATATCGTATTGTGAGTGGAGTATCGCAATAATATCATATTGTGAGTGGAGTATCGCAATAATATCGTATTGTGAGTTCAGTATCGTGATATGTATCGAATCGTGACATGAGGGTATCGTTACACCCCTAATAGCTAGTGACTCCAAAGAGTATCTTTTCATAGCATAGTACTAGCATCACATTTGCGGAGCCATTTTTGGTAAAGACTTTTAACTGGGGTCATAGTAATTTTAGTAGATTTATGAAGTCAGTTCCCCTCAACTTCCTACAGGTTGTTAAACAATAACCTCACTGCATAGATGAAACATTTCATAACTGCAATAGTATAAGCACGTGTGAGCTTTTACTAGAAGTTTGTGTATTATCTGCAGACAGATTTCTTGAAGCGCTGCGCCATATGTTGAGGTTTGAGGGGATACACGTGGTCACATGGACCCTTTTGATTCTCAGACTCTGACCCGACAGCTGGATCGCTCTCAGCGGGGCTCCGGTAAACCAACCATCCTAATGCACATGCATACACACAACATTCACACACCACCACCAGAAACACACGAATTCAGCACTGCATGCTAACACTGAACATACGGACAACCAATATGCACATCACAGAAGACACACACACTGCACGTGCGTTTCTGTAAATGGGTTTTCACAGTAGGGAGGCCTGTTACAAATGTCCTCTAACTAACATACAATTTCTGCACACATGCGTGCTCTGGACTGCACGTTCAGGGTCAACGTGTGGTATTTACTCACTTATCAGAATACACACACAAACAGGGTGGAAATACTACATTAGCAAATCTAGCTTGAAATGTTGAATTTTAAAGTAAACGTTCGTAAAATTGTATACAGCCCGTTAGATAATGTGCTAATCCTGTCAACCCTGTTACTTTTTTGAGGCTTATCTCAACATAAATTAAACTTAATTTAGCTTGAGACGACACAGCTCAATTTGAATTCAAACATCTTAATATATGTTAGGATATTATTATGTTCGAAGAAAGGTAACAGCGTTGAAAGTTTTGCAAATTAATTTGAGATTTAAAGGTGTGTTCACAATGTCATGGAATTACTGTGTAATGTGTTTGTTAGAAAGAATTTAATGCTGAGGTTTCTGCAGTCTAATATAATATATAACTTTTCAGTCATCAGATGTTTGGTATACAAATTCAAGGTAATAGGACTGGCATTTTAAAATTGCCTCGTACTGACGAACTTGAAAAAGTGATAAAAAAATGAGGATGCTTGAACTTGAACTTGCACATTTCTGTAAATGGGTTTTCACGGTAGGGAGGCAAATGTCCTCTAACATACCATTTCAGCACACATGCACGCTCTGAAATGCACATTCAAGCGTGTTCAGGGTCACCATGTGACACACACACACACACACCTGACAGGGTGGTAATATTAATCTTTAGGAGGCTAAATCTATATCAGTCTATATAAAATGGATGCCATTTCCAGTTTTGACATGGACATTTCTTAAAGTAAAGTCTTGTAAGATTGTATACAGCTGCCTGTCAACTCTGTTACTTATGCTTATGTCTCAACATAGGCCTTAATTAAAATAAATTAATTTTGAGATGCCGGCTCAATAACATTTTAAAATATTTTAATATATGTTAGGATATTATGTTCTTCTTAGCACGGTAACAGGGATGACCGTTTCACATATTTATTTGAGATTACAATGTTTACAAGGTCTGTGAAACACATTCAAGCATGTTCAAGGTCACTGTGACGTGTATTTACTCACTTATCAGAATACACACATAAACACATCTGATAGGGTAGAAATATAAAATGTGTCGTTTACATTTTTCAGATATTTACAGTAACCCTTTGTGATATTTTACACAGTCTTTCAAAAAAAGTGTCCCCTGATGCTTTTCTGAGAACATAATTATCTCAACATAAATGAAAAGGAATTTAGCTAGAGATGACACAGCTCAATACAAGTTCATACGTTTTAATAAATGTTAGGATATGATTATTTCCTCAAAGGTAACAGGGTTGACATTTTAATGTTGTCTCATACTGACAAACTTGCAAAAAGTGATAAAAAGAGGATACTTCTGTACAGTCAACCCTGTTCCCTTTCTAAGGGATATAATTGTCTCAACATAAATTCCTACATTTTGATATAGGTTAGATCTAACTATGTTCTCGGAAGAGCTAACAGGGTTGACAGTTTAATTTGAGTTTTAAAGTTTTGTTCACAATGTCACAAGGTGCTTATTAGAATTTAATGCGTTTTTTTAAACAAAAAAAATCACTTTTAAATCATCAAATGTTTTTGTTAAATCAAGGTAACAGGGTTGACATTTTAATACACATTTGAAAACCGTGATTAAAACCCAGGACACTTCAACGTCCTTGAAAGGTTTACTTGAAATGATGATGTTTTTACGTTTTTACCTGTTCTTTAATTTATGAAACAGTTCATTACGTTAAAAAGGGGAAAATATGATGGTAACAGGGTTGACAAACAACTTGGAGCTACAAAGGTTTTTAACAACACATTATACCAACTAAAATCTAAATATATTTTCAGCATAAAATATTTCCATATATTGTGTTTCCTTTAAAACATTCAGTGTACATTTGCAAGTATAGATTGAGTCGTTGAAAATACAGGGTGGAAACAGGCCAAGAAAAGGCTTCTTTGAGATGAAAAAAGACAAAAACATAAACCTAGTATTATGATTTTTAATGTTACTATTTTTTTTTTACACGAACGTCTACAGGAACAAAAACAGCACCTATTTTACAGAATGACCCGATGACACACAGTAAAAACGCTCTCTCTCATCTTTCACTGATCAAACGTATACATATGCACACACACACACACAGTTCTGGTCTAATGCCGCACAGAACAAAATGTTCTACTCCCACTTTCTCTCTATCCCATCATGCTCTAGGGATCCTCACGCCATAGTGTTGAGCTTCGAGCGTCACTCAAGGTAACGTCACCCGATCCGAAGAAAGAAAAAACACCTTCTCCTGTGCTCATTCCTCTCCCGTTCACCTCCTCTGGCTGTCTCCATGACATATAGGTGAGATACACCTCCCTCCCTCCTGTTCCTCCTCTTCTTTGTGTCTTTTCAGCCCCTGCATCCACCCCCTCCTTACCGTACGCACCTCATTCAAGGGTAGCCCCCCTCTCCTCACCCCTCACGTGTGGGGACACCTCTGTCCCCATTCCTATCTTACCTTTCTCAGCCCTCTCACTCTCTCTGCCTCTCACATAGATCTCTGAATATGCAGATCGGTTAACTGCAGTCTCGTCTCCGCTGCAATTGCAGCTGCAGCACTTTTGCCACACTGAGCAGGGCACTAAGTGCTTACGCTGGTGTTTTTTGGCGAGGACAGCAAGCGCTCCTGTTCATCTACTGCAGCCTAAATGTGTGCCACTACGTGATTTTTTTAGTTCTAAAAGGTCAGATTAGCATGCTAACAACAGATTAACATGTAACTGACCAAGGTGTAATACATTTCACATCTGTTCTTGTGAGCACTACTAGGTTAGCAACTAATTTGGAGTATTTAGCTAAATAATTCTGTATTCAATAGCACTCTGGATTAGCTTTAGGATTAGCATTAGCGTTGTTTGCCGATACCTCCATGTGGCTTTTGCAGCAAAACACTTTTTCAGACTGCAGAACAGCTGAGAGAGCCAGAAAAATGCTGCTTAAAAATATATATATCGCGTACGTGTCCCTTTGTAATCATGTCCCTGAGATTATGACAGTAAGAACTTGCAAGCAAAATTGAAAGGTACCGTACAGTTCAACAAAAAATATTCAATTGTGTCATCATACACTCACCTTCATGTTGTTCCAAATCCATATGATTTTCTTTCTTTGTAGCACAAAAGCAGCTTTTTTGTAAAAATAAGCTGCTAAACAAATTATGTTCAGAGAACACCTCTTTCCGTATAATAAAAGGGGACTGTTATGCTTTAAAAAAAAGCACAATAAAAAAAAAAAAGTTTCATATGATTTGAGCTAAAGTCCTTTGAAGCCATACAATATCTTTGTATGACAGACAAGAATATTTTGACTTGATGACATACACAGCATTTTTTCCCAATCTGTCCAGTCCCCAAACACCCTGACGCAATACGCATAACGGTGGCCATTTCAAAAGACCAACTCATTTGTTTTGTTATTTTGCATAGTTATGGGTATATCTGAAATAGTTGAGAAAAACTCAAATACTTAAAAAACCTCAGCAAAATAAATAAATAAACAAAACACTAAAAAAGCATATGGAAAAAAGAATTTGTGCAAAAAACTAAGTGTATGAGTCATAAAAGTTTATAAAACATCCATTTTAAAAATGAATGTGGACTGGGGCTGTCAAGCTTCAAAAAGACAAACAAAAAAGGGTTTCATACTGTATAGTATGGTATTAATAAGATGCATGACACAGAATTTACAAACAAGGATACTTTAATCAACAGGAGAATTCAAAGAGAGTAACAACCGCAAAACACCAAGATGAGAACTGACTAGGAACTGGACAGAAAAGGAAGTATATATACACATAGTGAACAAGGGAAATAAACAGGAAACAGGTGAACTTAATCACTAAGTAATGAGTAACCAAGGAAACAAACTATGGAAAGGAGAACGCTACACTGAGGGGCTGTTTACATGACACCGTTTTCGACTAAAAACCTAAAACTTTTTATGCATTTTGGTTGTTCGTTTACACGACAGCGGCGTTTTGGATGCCTGAAAACGCAAAGTTTTGAAAACTGGATTCAAAGTGCAAGTGTTCGGTCTCCGTGTAAACAACAAAAACGCGAATCTCTGAAGACAATGACGTAACGCATACCGTAAAACTTCAAATAGTAGCCCGGGCTTTTATTTACCCAAATCGTCGAACTGCACCGGCTTGTATTTGAGACAGGCGTCTATATGAGACAGGCCTTTATAATTAATTTAGTGTTGAGATGTTGTTCATTGAGTGTATAGGCCTGTCTCTAATCTCTAGAAATCTCCAAATGCTCCACATGAAACTGCGGTCTTCCGACCTTTTACTATCGCGTCAATTGATTTTGATTAATATGCGCGAGGGAGAGAGAGCAAGACAGCGCTCGTGTTATTTGAAGACGGGAGAGTGCGCGCGCGCGGCCGGGGGCGCTCTCTCTCTCTCAGCTCGTACGCGCCCTGTCAGGCGCAGCAGTCATTCTATTCTACATCACTCATCGATCAAAAAAGGCTTTGGAGGGACAAAAATGTGCTTTGGCGGCCGCCAAAAAGCGGGCGATCTGACGGTTTTAGAGGATTAAATACAACCCGAAACTAAAAAACAGACCCGGCCTCTATTTGAGACCGGCCTTTATTTACCCAAACCTGCAGCCACACCAGGCGTGTAAAAGAGACAGGCGTCTAT
The DNA here is from genome assembly GCF_029890125.1 of Rhinichthys klamathensis goyatoka. Lineage (NCBI taxonomy): Eukaryota > Metazoa > Chordata > Actinopteri > Cypriniformes > Leuciscidae > Rhinichthys > Rhinichthys klamathensis. Next base: position 2,617,702 of record NW_026606752.1, read on the forward strand.
TTGGGACTCGGCTATTATTTTAAGTTTTACGGTAACGTAGACTAACCATGTTCCGTACACTTTTAGCCTATCACCGCACGTCAGCGACCACTCCTCCGTTTCTGAGAGCAAGACTAGCATGTTTGTGTGATCATTCTCCGGGGGAATACCCATTGATTGGTCCACACTTTGATTGATGTCTTTTGGACCAATAGTTTTTGAGAAAAGTGGGGAAAACTACCTCCTCCACCTGTGTACGGAAGATGATAAGCGTTAACGATGTTCCGTACAGGCTTATAATGGTGTTCCGTACAGAGCGAATAACTTATTTTCAACGGCGAAATGGAAAATTAACCGGTCAACTGATTAATTTTAATGTTAAAATATTTAATCATGTAACAATTTATGTTAATATTAACTTAATTGACCCTTTATGAATATAAACATCATCACTGCACTGCTGACAGACGTGCAGCCTTTTTTGCTGCCTGAGAGTGGCGCCAAACGGTCATCGGCCGCAATCGTTTAAAAATCCCCATTTCACAGCATTTAGTCAACAAAAGGGTAATATATTTAACAATTTGTGATAGCATAATATTCATTTAATAAAGACTGTTATACTGGGAAAAGCATAAATGAAATTGAAATGTACATTTTCGTTGCTCTAGTTGTCTCCCCACCCAAGCCGCTGTCTGAAGTATAGCTTGCCCACGGGCAATTTTCAAGCGAAGTGGGCGCACCTGGCAAACTAACTGAAATATCACTGGAACATACAGCTGGAGTGTCTCTGTTTTGATCGGGGATGAAAGAGGGAGAAATGAAGACGACACAGATATGTATTTTGTGTATGACCTAGAGGTATTTATTCAGCGATCGGCGGTTAAAGTTAATCTGTACGGAACATCGTTGTTGTACGGAACATGGTTAGTCTACGTTATGCGTATTACGTGTTCAATCGCCATCTAATGGCCTGGCAGCAGAATGCAGCTTTTTTAGTTGTTTTCCCGGATCCGCGTAAATGAGGATCGCTTTGACAATGGTGTCGTCTGTACGCGGAAAACCTTTTCCGTTTTAAGCATATCCTTGTCGTGTAAACATACCCCTGAAAGGATATACAAGAAACCTAAACGCATGAACAAAAACACAATGAAACCTGACACATTCTTGTGCAGTAAATTCCATGTATTCTAAGGGGCTGTTTATACGACACCATTTTCAACTAAAAACTGAAAAGTTTTATGCTTTTTGGCCTTTCATTTACACGACAACGGTGTTTTGGGCGCCTGTAAACGCAAGCTTTTGAAAACGATACCGTTATACCATCTCCAAGTAAACTACAAAAATGCAAATTTGTGGAAACGGTGACGTCATGTGCATGCGCATGTTTATTACTTGTTCAGTCTATAGGCGCAAAGTGTTTCTTTACAAATTGACATTGCCACCTACTGGCCTGGCATGAGTAATGCAGTGTTTTTAATCGTTTCCGTGGATCCGCGTGAACGGGGATCATTTTGACTACGTTGTCATCTCTATGCAAAACCTTTCAAAAAACGTTTCAGTTTTTTAGTAAATTGCTGTCGTGTAAACGTACCCTAAGCCAAACAGTAACAAATTTACTCATTATAGACACATAAAAAACATGGCTAATGAGTAGCTGTTTATCATTTTGAATCTTGACAGTCCCAGTTCTGCAATCATTTTCATTATATGGAAAAAAGCGAGCAGGATATTCTTAAAAAATTCACCTTTTGCGTTTCACAAAAGACATACTGTCATTTCATATGGAACATGTGATTGAGTAGATGATGACAGAATTTGTTTTTTTGTGTGAACTATCCCCTTTATATAACCCTTTTGTCCACACAAATCCAGGAGGATGAATGATTATGCATTGCGAAAATGGCTAATGTGTTTTACAGTTACCCTTAAAGAAAGCGTGGAAAGCCTCGGCGGGGTTACTGAAGTGTAGCAAAACGGTAGTGATATCAATTTACGTCCTATAATAATTTCTGCCCCTGTGCCTTTAATATTGCCTTTCAAGGTGAATGAAAAAAATGAATGGAGTGATTGAATGGAGATGAGAGGTGGAGAGCTGATATCGGCAAAAAGGAGAGCAAGGAGACCGTCCACGAGATGAAGAGATGGACAGAAGGAAAGATTGGAAGAGAGAGAGAGAGAGAGAGGGAGGGAGTCTCACTTGACCAGAGTTATGTGATGCATTTCACGGTGCTGCATTTCTCCTTTGCTCCCTCTCTCTCGGCTATGCAGTTTTCTGCAACCTATGCACTAACAACTGATTCATGCTCTCCACGAGAGAGAGAAACCGGCACTCGCCAACACAAATGACAGCAGGATTGGGCACTCTGCCAAACAACGTGACTTCAAACACTCCAATTTTATTGCATGCACATGCATAAATCAAAGTCAAAACCATCAGTGTTACAAACGCTTCAAACGCAGCTTTTCGGCACGATATTATGTGTTTTCTTTTCACTATACAATCAATTACAGTCAGATAAGATTAAAGTCCTCCCCTACATTTTCTGCTCCTCCTGATTCAATGATGTTTAAATAATAGCCTAATGATAATAAAAAATAATAAATTGTTACATTTATCTTAAGTTGATTTGCATGATAATATTTCAATATTTCTTCCTAGACGACAACAAGATTAAATAGAGTGCAAATGGAGACTTTTGCTAGATATTTCTCCTGAGTTATCTCAGAGATGAGTTCATTACATATGTCTCCGCTAGAGTTTCAGAAGAGATCTCAGAGTCTCAACCTGTGCTCAGATTGGTATGGTATCTCTGAAGATTTTTAGCATGGTAATGTATATGAAAATGTTAATGTATTTGGTCTTGGCGGACTTGCTGAATTGCTGCTGATCCATACAGGTGGAGCTGGGGAAGGGGGAGGGTTTTAGACGAACTCTGAAAGCGTGTTGCAAACTGCTATAGTTAATGGTAACCAGCCATTTAAATGTTGAGCAAGCAAGCTAATTGGCTGCAGATGTGACATGAACCAATCAGCTTGTGCCAAGTAGTTAACGCTGTAAATATCATCAGCTTGTGTTAAGGACCCACCAGCTTGCACCATCTAGAGTTTCATGACAGAACTTGGCAATTTTAATGCTTTTGTACGGCAGTCTGCACATGATATGCGGACAAAAATATATATCGTGGCCATGAATTAAGAATTCGCTCACTCGTTTTAGTAAATCGTGGTGACATTTAACTAATTCATTCCATTGTTTTGATTTAACTTAAAGGGGTCATATAATGGTACATGCACTTTTACAACTTGATTGTACTGAAATGTGTGTTGGCAGTGCCTGTACACAACCATCATATAATGATAAAAATCCATCCAGTGTTTTTGTTTTAATCTCCTTATATGTTTTCCCCTGCCTCAAATCGAGCTGTTCTATGATCAAATCGAGCTGTCACACGGTCGGAAGCCCCTCCCACGATTGTTGATTGACAGCAGCGTTTCAACACAGACCCGCCCTCGCTCGTGAGCGAGCTGTCAATCATAGTCCGCGCGGACCGGTGCGGTCATTGTTGATATGCTGGAGCACTGTCTATGAGCAGAATGGCGTCTAAGCGATTGTGGTGTTCTGTTCTTGGGTGTAATAACGAACACAGCAGTCATTTTAATGTTCCTAAATCCGAACCGCTGAAGACGCAGTGGCTGAGTTTGTTTTCGAAGGCAACGTCAATGCTCTCATGTTTGCGCGAATCATTTCTCACCAGACTGCTTTATAAACGAGGGTCAGTATGAGCTGGTTTTGCTAAGAAGCTGCTCATGAAAAAAGGATCGGTACCAGATATTCGTGTTCCTGCTGAACCTCCAGAAGAACTGAAGTGAGTGTAACGTTTTATTAAACTTTATATTAATATTTATATTAATCTTTGCAAATCGCTAGCTGCACGCTTCACAATGAATGCGTCTAAGGTTTACACTCAGGGTACATTACGGGATGTTTTCTACGTACGACGTTCTCAATATAATTCATAATCCCACGTTTATACTGAACAACGCGCTATGGTTATTGTGTTATTGTGTTACAAACGGTGTACGCACAGAACAGAGGGGTGGAGTGAGCAAAGCTCATTTAAAGTCATATGCACTGAAACGGCGTGCTGAAAACAGAGCTGTTTTTGACCAGGTAAAATAAGTGTTTTCTTACAATACTAATGAGAATTTTTAATTAAAGTATATTACAAACTTTTAATTTAGACCCTAAAGAATCATATTAGCTTGTACAAAAATGGCATTATATGACCCCTTTAACACAAGGGAACAAATTAGTAAAACGTGCTGATGTATTAGTAAGTCGTGGGATCAATTGTTAACTCGTGGCCACGATATACATATTTTTTTCCCACATCACATGCAGGGCTTTTGCGAGCCAATGCCATTTTTTTTCTGGGGAACGCAAAAGGTTTGCGAGTCAATGCAAAGTTTCTCTGGGAGCGCAAAAGATTTGGCAAGCGCAAATTTTCTGGGGGATCTCAAACGTTTTCCAAGCGAACACAACATTTCTCAAGGAAAGGCAAAAGTTTTGTGAGCGAACAAACAATTTCTGGGGCAAATGCTACAAACTCAAAAGCACTGAAATATCATTTTTCATCCCATTTAATTTTTTTCCCATCACCATGTCCCTTTAGGGGCTCCATAGATTTGTCAACCCCGCTGAACATACAATCAGCTTAAACCAGCCTAAGATGGTTTGCTGGTCTTAACTGGTTTATTTAGCTGGACAAAACTGGTATTCAACCAACTGGTCTCCCAGCCTGACATACGAATGGCACTAAGACCAGCTAAAACCAGCTAAGACCAGCAAATCATTAGTGGCTGGTTTAAGATGGGTTTTTTTTTTCCAACAGGGAAATATTAAAACCAAAAGCCAGAAATCTCAATACGAACCACTATTTCTCAAAATATTTCCAAGATTAAATTACTTTTGTATGCTAATCGTCCCAGTAGCCGTGCTCGCTAAGCCAACCATCACCATTTCATTATTGTAACTTAGTAAAAATTGGCGCATAACTCACCTCGTATCATGTGACCAATCTGAATGATTCCTCAAATTATATGCTATACTTTTCTAACCAATCAGGCATAAGAATTTTGTCTGACGGATGACAAAACGGAGAACATCATTGTGGACTGGTACAGTAAACAACCACATTTAGGAACCAACAACCAAGCAAACCTCTAGCAAATACTTTGGACACCTTAGCAAGCGTATAGCAACAGCCTAGCAACACCTTAGCATTGTGGCAGCACGTTTTTATTTATCAAGGCCCAACACTCTCTGCAGTGGGTGGCTTTTCTCTGTTCTGTCTTTCAGTAGATGGAGTGGCAGCAGTAGAGAGGTCTTCACTCAAGCGTTGCTGCGGCATCATCACTCACTGTGTGCCGGAACGTTACTCTCATCAGCTGCGGCTGGCATTCGGGCCCAGTCAGCAACTTTTCTCTGGCCTGTGTACGTGTGTGTGTGTGTGCTCTGTTAAGGGAGAAATATGTACAGTATTAAAGAGCAGGGACCAGGACGGTGGTACCCCCTTATTTCACTGCGATGTTCTGGAGAGGTGAGATATTTTAAGCACAGGCCGAGCAACAGCGTTTTAAAAGGGGTTTAATGAACCGGTTCACTAAAGCCGACAGCCTTTGTAGAGGAAGCTTTGTTGAAATGCACATTTGCTCAGTCACTTGGCACTGAACTAACCCGGCCTCTTTAAGCCTGTCAATCGCTCCAGAGAAGCGCCTGTGCCTCTGTGATATCAACATCCAGGCTGTGTTTCAAGCTCCCTACCTAGACAGTATCTTTTAGGCCCAGATTTGTTTGAATTAAATGTTATTTCCTAAGGGGCTAAAGTGAACGCAATTGGCAGAGACAAAGAGACTCATTCGCAAGTCATTCGTTTCGAATGAGAATCGCCAGATCGAGATTACATGAGTGACCAATGAGTGTCCAACAATGTTCAGTGGCATTTAACTTTATGTAAATGAGCAGTGACAATTTAAAAAACTCCCACACGTCTAGCAATACAAGCGTTTCAAGTAGAAACAAGCCTATTCAAACTGAATCCACATGGAGCATTTTTTTTATAAACTGAAAAAAAAACATCCAACAAAAAAATGTTCAACCAGAAAGATAAGATTCCCCCCATAATTTCAAAGTGCGAGAGACTCATACAAGTGGAATTTACTCACAGAAGTCCTACCCAAAGCTCATTAGAATAATAATCATTTTAGAGTGCATTTCCTCGGAGGCGGCGAAGCAATTTGTGAAACATCCTGACGCACTTCAAATCCCAAGTGTTTTATATGCAAACAGAATCCCACTCCGGGGTATCCCAGCGCAGGAATCAGATTCGGTTAGGTGTTGCATTAAGTATGAGCCCATGAAGTATCTATGAGTCATTCAGACATTTGCAAGGGGTGAACATGACAGACTCATGTAACATTCATGGTGGGAAATGTAATTTTCAAGAGAGTTTTAGATTGGAGATTTGTTGGATGAGAGCTGGGCAAAATACACAGCGTGCAAGGAATAGTTCATCCAAAAAATGTAAACTCTTTCATCATTTAACCACTCTCGTGTAGAACTAAACTATTATGGAGCACAAATGTTGGTGTTTAGCAGAGCCTTTTCCATACAGTGGAAGTGAATGGGGACTGGGGCTGTTGAGCTCCAAAAATTTCAGATAAAGTACCAATGAAAAAAAATCCCAATTATGGCTTTAGAACGACATGAATGTGAGTAAATGATTAGACTTTTAGGTAACACTTTAATTTAAGGTGCAAGTTACAATTTACTACACCTACTTACTATAATAATAACAGTAAATCATCCATAATTACAACTAACCCTAAACCAAACCCTAACCGTAACTCTATAGTAAGTACATGTAGTTATTAAATATTACTCAGTACTTCTCTGAGTGAGTACAATATAACCACTTCACCTTAAAATAAAGTGTAACCCAAGAGATCTCTCCCTATAAAAGATCTTCTCCCATATCCATTGTCTCTTGTAATGCGTTTATGAGCACTTGTGAATTTGACTCCATCTGTGTGTTTGTTAATGTATGCAATAATTATGAATAAGTGGACTTATACAATTGTGCATGTCATGTTCATTCTTGCAGAAATTCCCTAGCAGCAATACAGACATACTGGTACATGTGCATTTTCATAAACAAACATGCACACACACACTTTTCAAATCTCTTATACATGCATACGTGCACACCGAGCGCTGACACGCAATCTCACACACACAAACACATTCCCCACCCCCACCACACCACACACAGAGAAGCATTACTGCAGTGGATGCAGTCTTTAACTCACGTTTGAGTCCAGCAGGTCGATGCTGTCCAGGCTCTTGCTGCGGTGGATTCGGCCCTTGATTCTGCGCAGGGATGGTTTGCCGTGACCCGATCCCTCAGATTCATCCAGCAGAGAGACGGTTTCTGGGGTGGGGAGGAAGGCGTGGATCTTGGGATAGTAACTGGGAAAGTGACAAGACAGTGTGTGTTAGATTGTGGTGTAAATTTAATCTCCATTAGAAAGATGAGCGCAACCAATGGAGTTTCGTTAGTGAAATGGAGTGAAAAGGGTTTAAAAGGCTTACACTGCAGGCCCGTATTTGTCTTTGTCGTGTTTGGGGAAGACCCTGAGATTAAAGCACAAGAAAAAGAGAAAGACTATTAATTTTCCAGCAACAACAACAAAAAAAAAGACAATAAAATCAATGAAAAAATACTTTAAAGGGATAGTTCACCCAAAAATGGAAACTTCTGTCATTTAGGAACACAGATATTTGGAAGAAATATTGTTTCACAGAAAGAAAAAAAATAAAGTCATGCAGGTTTGGAACGATATTAGAATTAGAGACAGAATTCTCATTTTTGGGTGAACTGTATTATTTTTGATGACACAAGTAGCATAGAAATTATACATTTCACCTTGACATACATACATGCAGGACCATCAAATATAAGACATTTAGATGATTTGCATTAAACTACATAAGCACGAAGACGTCCATATGCGACAACATTTAAATATTCAATTGGTTGACCTAAAAAAGCATATGAAATGTCATGCTACACCATACTGTACCATGTTTTTTTTCTTATGATGCACAAGTTTAAAATACAATTGTGAGGACCCTTTGGTTAACTCGAAGTAATATACCATGTTTAGGTTGGATATGACAGTCTTTTTGCAGGACTATGGTTGATCAAAGACAGAAACTTAAAGCTTGAAACTGAGGAAAAATTGTTGTAAGGGCTTTCATTTTGCCCACTGGGCTTTACTGGATTTCAATGCACAATAAGTAGTTCTAAAGGAAACCGAAAATGCTGTAGGCTTTGTACTTTACAAACATTAAAGGGAGGCAAATTTGGTTACAAATGCAGTATATTTGACTGACTGGGGATCCATTTTACTGAACAAATCAGTTTTGTTTAAACTGAACATGAATTGACATTCACAACTCATTTTGCTTCTGCAGTGTAACGTATTTCAAGGCAAAACAGGATATTTGATGAAAAAAAAGGTATTGTGGCACACGTTGTTCATCCATATTAGACACAAATCACCCACATTTATTCACACAAAAAAGCCCAAGTAAAGACCAAGCTTAGATAATATTGTGTAATCATGTCCCATCAACCATGAATGCACCCACAGCACACAAAACCAACGGTCCAACGAACCCTACCGACGCAAAATGCAGTGTTGGATGTCAATAAACTAAATATAATGATCACCATGTTCATAATAGTCATGAATCCACCCACATTTTATATTTAAAACATTTAATAAATTCCTACTCATTAATAATTAGTGCCCCATCTGCTCTGTCTGAACCCCAAAGTATCTTCCATCCACAGGATTTATTTATTATTCATGAAGTCTCATATGATCATGTCATTCAATGTAGTTATATTTCAGGACATGAAAGCACTGCATCAAACATCATATAAAAGACAAAACCTCAGTGTGGTAAGTTTCTATATAAAATCTAAAAATCAGTTTATTTTCAGTTTACATCGTGCACCTTGAAATGCCTCTTTGCGATAAAACGGAAAGACCTGACCTAGCAGAAGTTGGGGAGAGGTTATATAATACACCATGAGCACATGGTTTACAGTAGCTGTTGTGGGATGTAAGACAGTCCCTGTACAGTAGGAGAGGCAATTTGAATGCTGTGTACCATAACCGTTCGCACCACGTTTGTGAAGAGGATTTGCTGGAAAACCCTGCAAAACGAAATCCAATACGGCAAATCTTCTGTTTCAATGCGCTGGAAGGGGCACCAATGAAAATGAGACCTCATTTCCATATTAAGTGGTAGATTAAGGAAGCCTCCTGGGCTGCTGCTAGCTATTGGTTTCCAAGAATATCATAAAATGAGCAAGAATTGAAGAAGCGTTTAAAACATCCGTAATTTAGAGTGTTAAACGAGACCGGCAGAGAATGGAAGACTAATGAGAGGACAAAGACATTAACGTGGCAATGAGGTTGATGTTGGCCTGAGGAAACCGAGTGAGTCTCACCTTCAGTTCACCTTTTGAAGTCAAATACATTTAAATCATCTGGGAAAGAGTTCAAGGACAAAGTTTCTCGTACTGTATGTGCGCACATATACAGAGTACACCATTAGACCAGAAACATACAATATGCAAGTATGCAATGCTATGCCAAGTAAGACATGTTCCTGCTGGATCAACACCTTATGTTGATCCTGGAACAACATTCCTGTCCAAAAACATAGTCCCACCCCAATCCCTACCCCTACCCCTAAACCTAACCCTAACCATAACTTATCCCTAAAATCAGAGGGAAATTATATGTGAATAACACTGATGTAGAAGCACCTAACCCTGGTTGTAAGCCGAAACTTGACATAAACTGTAAACTTGTTCCTCAAGTCTGATTGGTTGATTGGAATGTTGTTCCAGGATCAACAAAGATGTTGATCCAGGAACATGTTGCACTTAATGAAATCACGTTCACACTGTTAGTACTTCCATCCATTGCAAATGTGATTCTTATTCTGCCATTTTTGCACATATTTTCCTGTTAATCTAATGATCTGTAAATGCTAATCATTCTTAAGCCACAAGCAATTGACATTTTGACAGTGCTAATTGGCTGATTGACACCAGAAAAACTTTCACAGAGATACACTAGTGACTCTTCTGAGCTGTGACGTAATATAATTCAAAGTATACTTTTTTTATGCATATATGCTAGGGCAGGGCTATTCAATTAGCTTCATTCGAGGGCCGGATTATTAAATCGAAAAGTTGAGGTGGGCCGGTGGGTTTAGCTTATTTATTAAAACATAACAGTATCAATAAGTAAGCTGAAGTAAACAAAAAAGTATTGTATTTACTTGGAAATGTGGTACCCAACAGTATGCAGATTTATAAGACCATAATAAATAACTTATTTACAGCTATGTACAAATATATGAATTATACAAGATCATAGCTATTGGTAAGAATTATTTTATTAATAATTATTATAGGCTTAAATTAAAATATTCTGACAGTGAGACTTCGTAACCATAGGTAAAACCATGCATGGCTCACTCACTACCACTGTATACAAAATGCCTAAACAGGTAACAACTATATTGTATATTCCTCTACTCCCCTAATAAATCTAATGCAATATAAATGACTATAACATAGTATTCAATATAAATATTCCACATTTTTGCCCAATATGGTAAATTACTAGCCAGTAAATTACTACATTCATGGTAAATGTTTGTAAGGGTGGTGATTAGGGGATTTATAGTCTTCTAACTTCGTTCATGTTTCTGCTATTTACCTCATCAGTCGTGTTGGGAATGTCAAGGCTGTTTCATCCGATTTAAAACTAGTTAAAATCATTGAGTGATTTGTGGTTTGTAACAGAGAGGAGTGTCAGATTGAAACGCTTCTCACTGGATGTCTCAACGCTGTTTAATAATAGTGTCCGGGACCGGGAGTAAACGCAACTCCTTTAAGCTTGCGTTCCGTTGTTGTGCCGAAGTTCGACTCCCTGCCAAATTATTACCCCCCTCGTTGAAATCAGTACCTGATTGCCTAATCCTAACCCCACCCCTAATCCTAACCCCTCCCCCACAACTAATCCTAAACCTACCATACTAGGGGGGTAATAATTTGGCGGGGGTCAGAATTCGGCACCACACCGTTCCACTGGGCCGTGCTGCCTAGTTCAAAGTAAACTAGTGAAACAACTGAAACAGGCGCTATTTGTTCTCTATTTGTTGTTACTGACCGAGAAACCGCTTCAGATGATTGAGTGACAGAGCGGTCCGAACGAATCCGAATCGTTTCAGACCGTTATGCAAGCGCGTTTGGCCAATTCATGGAAAGGAAATAATCGAACCAACGAATGATTAATATCGCTGGTTCAGTCGACAGAAATACGGGACACACATAATAACTGCTGAAATATTCGGACTGAAAACGTTTCTCTCAGGTCAGTCGGAGCGCTCATGGTACACACACAGTACGTAGCCGTCCAGCTGCAGGCGCCACTGCGGCCACGTGCATATCTAAACAAATTTAGCCACACCAACAGAAAAGAGGAGGAGGGAGGTTAGGGTGCCCTCGGGCCGGATGGAGATGGTTGGCGGGCCGCACTTGGCCCGCGGGCCGCCAATTGAATAGTCCTGTGCTAGGGTATGCTTATAGTGCAATTGGCATATAGTGCAATTGGCGTATATTATGTACTGCGCGTACTGTACATGCGCAGTACGTACATTTCTAACCGCGTATACTTTGTACGCTAAGCGCTCACATTCACCTTGCTTTTTTGTGCTAATTAGTCTGTCCACAACGTGGCAACACTGGCCCAGGCCATTGTTTCACAGCCGAAAAAGAAAGAACAACGCCACCAAACTACTGGAGACACAGCAACTATAGATGCCCGTGATGATGAGCGCTTGTACGAAGGGAGATAAACGCCATTCGAGTTTAAACGAGTAAGAGAGAGAATTAGTGCAAATACTGGACAAGCTTGAAACTTTCTAGTGCACATGTTGAGCGCCTGCGTTCATGCACACTATCAAATGGAGTATAGCTATGTGTTCGGATGAAGGCATACTCTAAATCCAGAAGTATACTTCGGTCATCTGTGTTCCGCAATGGTCCGTGTGACGTAAATTTTTGTCATCAGGAGGGTCTGCGGTATGGTGCACGTACAACATAGCATGTGCAAGTGATTTGAGAGCTTGAAAACACGCCGAACACGTCTTTCTATGCTCGCGGCCAAGGAGTATACCTTGAAAGACTCAACTGTCCGCGAGACGGAGCGGAATACGGAAAATGAAATATACACAGGGCTCGTGTCAAACTCAGTTCCAGGGGGGCCACTGTCCTGCAAGAGCATAGCTCCAACTAGCTCCAAAACACCTGGTTGGAAGTTTCTAGTAATACCGACAAGCTTGATTAGCTGGTTGATTAACTGCTTGATTAGGGTTGGAGTTCAACTCTGCAGGATAGTGGCCCAACAGGAACTGAGTTTGACGCCCTTGCGCTATAAGCGTTCATGGGTGTAGAAAAAAAAAAAAAACGGGTGTAGATTAGAAGAAAACAATTCATGCTAGCTTGAGGCAACACTAAGAAAACAAGCATTACTAGAAGCACTTGTTTTACGTACTTTCAAAGTTTCAGACCAAAGTGCATTTTTTTTAAATGACAATTTCGATTGAAAGTGATTAGCATTATGCATTTATGATGGGACACCAAAAGCTGCATCCGAAAGATGAAAAATGATGTTGCCGTCTTCTGATCGATTTTTGAAAGCAGCATAGATGTGTCCTTCGCTGCCTATGATATCCCACAATCCTGTACGTTTGATTCTGTGACAGTTGAGTTGGTACCTACTTAGGTCAATGCCTAAGCTTTCATGTGCAGCTATTAAGAACTGAGTGTCCAGGTAATCTATGACAGCCACAAAACAAAAGCCTTCAAAAAAAGTCTATAATCAACTTGGCTAGTTTGTGTGTCCACCGACCTCTTGCATGTGCCTCAAAGCTATTAGACATAGAAGCAAAGGATACTGCTTGATCAGCAAGTCAATATCTACGTTAACATTGGGCCCCAAGTCAGTAGAACAGTTTAGACACAAAAAGGCAATGCTGACCACTACGACTAACATCAAAATTATCTTTGCTGTCATTATCATAAACGTTAATATGATTTTCTCTTCAGCCAGCACATAGCCCAAGGGCACCAAAGCGAGAGCCAGGAACAAATACAGTTGTGTGTGTCCTGCCGAGGCTACTAGACAGGGCTAGCAGGGTCTTGGTTTACAACCGTCAACCATTAATGAAGTAAATAATCACTCTGTATGGAGATAAAAGTGGAAGGCGAAGACGTTTATTTGGCTTGATGGAGGAGAGGTACTTACAGAGTCTCAATCAGTGCTTTTCTTGTCTATTAGAGAGGAGGGGCGAAAATTGTGCGAGGAAAGCCAGAGATTAGCATGAAACGTGATGGAGATGCCTCTTCTGAACTCTGTGGCTTCCGTCAGTCAAACACGCACTTGGCTCACGTTTAAAAGAGTGTGTAAATGCTAAAAAGCACGTGTAAAGAAGCCTCGGGGTGGGCAACTGTCGCCTATTTCATTACGCCAGGTTAAAGCTAAGCTCTGGAATAGTTTGTACGACTGCGGGGGAAGTAGACCATCTGCTGTGTTTCCAAGACTCTTCTTTGAACTTCCCTTTTTTCCGCTCATCACGGGCGATACTGAGGGTTTAGAAATATCATTTCCTTTAAATCTCTGGTAATGAACACTACGGGTGGCCAGAAATGAAGAGCCCTGACAGAGAGTTTGTCTTCATGGTTGTTGAGGCATCTGACATTTTCTTTGATTAAAGATAAATGAGGCGTTGTGTATTACAGTCACGTCCCACAGAGTCAACTGATCAAGTTACTAAATATTTACGCAGCCATGTTTCATATTTGAGGCAATCGTTTGATATCCTATAGCCTACAGCAAAAACCCGAAGCATGTTGCCTGTCCATTATCATCCACAAGGGTCCTTTAAAGCAATCTTCACTTGCCTCATGATAACTAATTTCTGCTATATGTTTCTCCTTTTACCTCTTTTCCTGGATTGATCCTGATGTCTTCTGGGTGAAAGTGGACAGATTTTTAACCACAGGAAGGGAGGCTCACCTAGAAACAAATCGAATGTAGCAACTCTCAAAGACCAGAAATTCTCAAGCATTCTCTGGTAAGAATTCAGAGAAAAGTCTCTAGTATTGTGAATGCTCTTTCATACTAAGTATGCAAAATGTGATATCCAAAATTTTTCAATTAATGACTGTCAAGAACATATCTAAGAAACATTCCACCCCAAAATCAAAAGAAAGGAATTCCCTTTACCCTTAAATTGGGCACCATTTGAGGGGACATACGGACGTTATCTAGTGCACTCATTCAAACCCCAAAATGCACCACAATAACGAGTGTACAACTGATGTAGACTCAACGGCAGAGAATACCCATAATGCACTGTGAGGGTTGTGCCGAATGAATTCCCGTATCCCGCCAGTAGATGGCGCCTGCAGCTGAATCATCCATCCATCCATTTTCCAAACCGCTGGTCCAATGTGGGTAATATCATACAGGTATTCATTTTTAATTGATTTCTAAATTGTTTACCTTAATTAGTTTCCATGACAGAGTTTAGTATAAATATTGTCATTGCTGCTAGTTGGCTATGTTTTTATTCACTCCTTCAAGTGGACTATACAGTGGACAAATGTAGGGAATAGTGATTAGTGTATAGGGGGGGATTTCAAACACAGCCAATGTTTTATGTCTGTTTTGGGTGGGTTTTAGTTCTGTTTCCTGGGTTTGAGTTAGTTTCTATGGTTTTTAATTGATGTGATTTATGATTTGCACCTTTTGTTCATTTGTTGATTAGTATGCTTTGGTATTTAAGCCCTGCGTTTTCTCGTTATCTTAAAGGTATAGCGGAGGATCTTTCCGAATTTTAGAGAAGACCCGCCCTCTCCAATTTTTTTAAAAAATGCACATGCGCAACACTCTATTTGCTCCCGAGAGGGAACGCCTATTAAACGTGTGCACGAGAGAGCATGCACGAGCCTAGTTCACCTCGTGCACGTCGTTTCCACTATGTCAGACCAGAGAATGTCTAATAGGACATTAGCCGTAGACGGGCTCTGCTCAGACTCACCACCGGTAAGTGAAAATCTATTTATGACAAGCATTTCTATAGCTAACTTTAGCATGCTACAGGCCAATAAACAATTCGTAGACACTTTTTCTCTTGCGACCCTTAGACATTTTGAAAAAACCCGGTGAGAACGGCGAGCTTCAATGAATGGCTGAAACCGTAGCTCACCACACATATACACCTGAAAGTGCGCATGCGCAGAAAGCGAAAACTACCTAGGGAAGAGCACGTACGATGGCCTTACGTAAACACATCACCAGAATGATTGACAACTAGGAGGACCAATAGTCTTGATGATCCACCCGGAAAAAGAAAATCCTCCGCTATACCTTTAATGTAATTCATTACTGTAATGCTGGAAATAACACAAAACCATAAAACAATTATTTGCTATTTAAATGCCTTAAATGTCAGATTTATCTAAAAAAAAAAGAAAAGCATGTTGTATTACAGTATTTAAGTAGCAAGGTAAAAGATACTGTTTAACATTAAAGGGTTAGTTCACCCAAAAATGAAAATTCTGTCAGTATTTACTCACCCTCATGTTGTTCCAACCCCGTAAGACCTTCGTTCATCTACGGAACACGAATTAAGATATTTTTGATGAAATCTGAGAGCTGGATCACTCCTCCATACTAGTCCATAGGCTTCTTCAGGGATTGAACTTGCCGGCCTCGAAAAGTTATTAAAGACATCGTTAAAATAGTCCAAGTGACTACAGTGGCTCAATCTTAAGTTTATCAAGTGTGATTCCGTAGAGCTACGTCACACGTAGGCTCACTATTGGCCGACGCTGGTCATGTGCGTGATGCGTGTGACGTACAACAACAGAAGCTTACGCTATTACACTAGTGAACTGACTCGAGGCCCACAGAGAAGGAAATGAATAGTTGAAATAAAGTCGTTATTTTTGGGGGGTTTTGCGCACAAAAAGTATTCTCGTCGCTTGATAAACTTAAGATTGAGCCACTGTAGTCACTTGGACTATTTTAACGATGTCTTTAATAACTTTTCGAGGCCGGCAAGTTCAATCCCTGAAGAAGCCTATGGACTAGTATGGAGGAGTGATCCAGCTCTCAGATTTCATCAAAAATATCTTAATTCGTGTTCCGAAGATGAACGAAGGTCTTACGGGGTTGGAACAACATGAGGGTGAGTAAATACTGACAGAATTTCCATTTTTGGGTGAACTAACCCTTTAATGAGAATCCTTTATAGTAAGCAAAATGTGATATCCACAATTCTCCCAGCAACTAATCACTGTCAAGCTGTTAATAAAATGTCTGGGTCACATTTTACACCAAAAAACAAACAAACAAGGATTTGAAGACATTCACACTTATCTCACAAAAATGGAAATTAAGCCTATTTTCAGCACCATTAAAATGCTTGCAATGCATTATGATTCCTTCTTCTCATTACCGAAATGCAAACTAAACCATTTTAATTACCATAATGCTGAAAACAAAAATGACCAATTACCATTTTTGCCATTGAAAACAAAATGGCCAACTGCCTTGTGACCAATTGAAATATTTTTGAAATCCTTAAAATGCTCATTTTTGTAATGAGAATAACCATTGAAATGCAAATATTCTTGGCTCCTTAATGAATTTTTGTTCCTCTTTTGCAAGTCGCTTTAGATAAAAGCATCTTCTAAATGCATAAATGTAAATGTTAGTGTAGTTTTTTTTTTTTTTTTTGCTTTCTTGATATGGGGTGAAATGTGACCTGGAAATGATCTAGAGTTAAATATTGTATATCAGTTTGTTTAATTTACTGTAATGCCACTTTGTTTACATGTGACGCAAATCCCACAACAGCTGTGAGGTGAGAACGTTCCTGTAAACTGGAGCGATGTCATGTTTTAAAATCCATGAATAATTAACCGTAACTCAAACAAGCTGAGTACCAAACATCCAAACATCGTAGGGACATCGCTCAGGGTTTAGGTGCCTCATCATCATTCTGGATTTATGTGGATTGGGCCAGTTTTATAGTTATATGGAGCTTGTTGTGTTAAGTACCTAATCTCGACAGTAAATTACATTCACTTGCATGGTTGATTTGTTGCTCTGATGTAGCACACGTGGCTCCTCGTAATAGCTTCGCTTCTCCTTTAAGCGTCAACTATTGCGGTATGCTGACATGAAGCAAAACAAGCTGACCTCAATTTAAGGGGAAAATCTTACAAAATAAACCTAACGGAGAGAGCAGGCTGCTACAAGAGCCAGGGGTACTCTTAATGACAATGAAAACAAGATGGAAAATCTGGGTACTCTCAACGTGCTCCTAATTAGTTACAAATGAATTACCCAGCATGCAACACTCAAATTAGCAACCTTTACTGACCCCGAGGGGCACAAAATGCCTACGGCTGTTGAATCATTACCGGGCGACCATCTGCAAACAGAACTTTACTAAAAGCACTAAGGATAACATTCGATACTTTTTTTTTTTCAATGCAATTACAACAAAGAGCTAATGTTTGTTTTGCTAATAGCATGTTTTACTTTACATTAGCATTAGAACATTTTCTATCACATTCACTCTATATTCACTTTGATTTTTTTGGTGTGTGCCTCAGAGAATCTTTTTGCCCCATTAACCTCATAGATGCTTCAAAATAAAGCTTCCAAAACTGGGTTTTTGCAGTGATGCCATAGAAAAAAAAACATTTTTGGTTCCTTGAATAATCTTTCAGTAAACAGTTCTTAAAAGAACCTCTTTTTTAGTGTGAACTTCTGTGTTGAATAATCTAAAGAACCTTTTCCACTATAAAGAGGCTTATGTGCAATGGAAAGCTTCCCTGGATGTTAAAAGTTCATCATGGAACCATAAATGCCAATAAAGAATCTTTATTAAGCAGCCGAGTAAATCTGCTATATGCCGAGCTCAGAGAACACACTGAAAAACCCTGTCCTAATGACAAATCAACATTTCTCAACTTAAAATTCGATCTATTGTGAGCCTCTCCACAACAACACTCCAATTTCCTGATTATTTCAAGACTGCAAAGTAGTAAAAAGGAGTATGATGATGTGATGTCAAAAAGAGATGACACTGTGGAATATGGTAATTATGAGAATGAAATGTGATTATATCCAGCTCTGACACGGAAAAATAAAATCATCGTGGCCCAAAGATGTACATTGAAAGAGGTTTGAGATTAAAGAAAATCTCCCATCAATAATCAAGAAGGTCAGGATCTTATTGAAAACCTATGAAGAGGATACGAGCATCGGTGTATGTTGTTTTTTTGTATATTGACCTTGTAAAAATAGAAAACCTACTGACCTGACGTGGGTCTAGAGAGGTGACATTCACGCTTATCTCACATGAAAATGGAGATAGCTACCAACACAAGTTAATTAACGGCTGTGTCGTCTATTCAACTCAAAGTGTAATCCTGTAGTCATTACAGAAGCACAATAAGAAGTGCTGGAGGAGGCACACGAGTGACCATTATGAATGGAAATGAATGAGGAACTTAACAAGAACACACAGTGAGATGACAGAAAACACACACACAAATAAATCAGTGCAAAGAAACACACGTCCATGCCTTAACTTTTTATTTAATTTGAAAGTGCACATAGTAGACATACACATATGAATGATGTAACATGCTTGGGTTTGTAGTAGAGTGAGTAATGAATGAAATGACACACTAGTGAAAAGGATTACAGTATGTTGACTACACAAAAAAGCTTTATGAACACACAAGCCTTGGTTCAAACTTTGCTCACGTAGCCTGCATGTGGTCGGTCAACAAGATTTAAATATCCAAATGTAACATTTACATGGTTACAAAGTAAATGGACACGACAGTATTTCTTCCCAGCAAGCTGCAATGCCGAATAGCCCCCTCACACATCCATACATATACTCACCACATATGTTTTCTGGGAGGCAGGCTACGCTCTCTGTTGATGGCAGTCACCCCTAGAGCCAGCTGCATTACAGTAATGTATTTCTGGTAATTCACCATGGTACTGTTCACCGCTTTTTTGAAACACAAAAATCCGCACCAGAAGCGCAGGTACTACTAATAATAACAGTTTTATTCTCTCCTCCTTCTCCTCCTACTCCCTGGCATCGGCTTCAACTGCGTCTTCCTTGTTGAACATCACAGCGCCATTTCCAGCAGCAGTAGCAGCACTGACAGGGAAAACACTCCCCGCGAGGGAGCACGCCGCTGCCACCCATCACTACAATGACAGTCTGCTCGTATTACCTCTAAGAACGGAAAGCGCGCCAATCCATTCGTTATTAGTCACGAGATGGGCATTCTTTTCCCGCCACTCGCGCGTGCTGCCACTTTGCTTAGAACGCGGGCTCGCTCACTCTCTCTCTCTCTCTTTCTCTCTTCTGTCTGTCTGTCTCTCTCTCTCGCGCGCGCTGCAGCGTCCACGCGTCCGTGCGTGAGGTAGCTAGCTAGGGGAGTCTGTGTAGGTGTGTGTGTGTGTGTGTGTGTGTGTGTGGAGTTTGGAGGGGGTGACTTAAAGGGACAGCTCACCCAAAAATGTAAATCTTGTCATCATTAGCTATGTTTCCATTCACATATTTTTATGCACATTTTAGAATATCGCACAAAAACGCTAGATGGAAATACCAAGAAGCGCATCAATTGCGTGATCCCCTCCCAGACCACTTCAGGGGAAACTCCGCCCTGCAGCTGATTCTAAAGATTTTATTGGTCGTGTCAATCACAGTACTGATTGCCTACACCAAACACTGATCCCTAACCCTACCGTCGCTGTAAGCTTAACCAATGAAATTTACTGCAGGGCGGGATTTCTGGTGAAGGGGTTTGAAAATAAAATAAATAAATAAATAAATAAATCACAGGACATCAATTTTAAAAATGTATTATTAAAAACATATGTACGGTGACCAGGAAAATGTCCACTTAAGCCCCTTTCACACAGAGATTCCGCAAATATACACTGATAATGTCTCCAGGGATTGTTTGATTTTGGTTCAGCCTCAGCAGCGTCTTAAATTTGCTCACGACCTTCGATTTATCTCTTGAGAAATCACACTTGTGCATTTTTTTTCTGATTCGCTCATAATCTAGCGCATCCCGTACCTTTTCAGCGTCATCACGACATACCACTTATGACATTGGTCCATGCCTTTTGTTCACACAAGGCGCGTTCCGGGACTGATCCCAGTAAATGTTTCTTGGCCCCATTCCGTGATCAATCCCGGGATGTGTTAGAAGGCACTTTAGCATGGCAATTTTCTGGGATCAACGCTCTGTGTGGCTTTAGTTTTGTCGTGGCCATGACATGGTAACTCTTGGGAACGTGATAATATGCCATGGCCACAAGATCGTTTTGTTCCAAATTAAAAAAATTATTAATAATATCCATTTCTGATAATCCCAGGTTGCTATGGTCTCACAGTTTTGTTTACGCGACCACAAGAAAAGGATGTCGTTCCCTTAACTAAATGATCATGTGGCCACAACATATTATCACGTTCCCACGAGTTAATGCATGGCCACGACATGTTATGTCGTTCCCCGGAGTTACATATCATGGCCACGACAAAACAGTGAACTGAACATGTCCCACTGTACTTATGTGCTCAGCTGAGGCAGATACATTTTATTTCCCAATAAGAATACATGCACAAAAATGACACTTGATATACATACACTTAAAATAAACCCTGACGCTCAAAACAATTGATTGGTTTGAGTAGGGCGAACTTAAATTAAATAAATTAGTTCAATCAAATGAACTTTTATGAGTACCGGTATTTAGAGCTTTATTTTTCTTTTTGAGTTCACAAAACTGACACATTTGAACTAATCTGCATTGTTTCATTGTTTTGAGTTGTATGAACTTGTTTCTTTTCATTTAGACAAACTTAAATTTAACTGAAACTGGACTGGGATTTCTATTTCCCAGCATGCTTTTCCATGACACTCGAAAGGGAAAGTAAATGCTAAAATTAAGTGTTATATAATGTTTTTTGAGTTTTGCCAACTTATTCGGGTTTACAGTGGAACACATTTCCAGAATAAATCACTCGATGTACAATTTTCTTTTTACTTTACCTCAACAGATCATGTAATCCCAAAAAATGGCAGAGAGCGAGAGGTATGTTTGGATGGACGACGAGGTCCGAACATTCTTAAAATATAATTTTTGAAAAAGAAGAGACTTTAATTCTTGATGGAAAACATCAATGAAACATGCAGATTTTCCAATAAGTGCCTTCCAGAACGGTCTCTGCGTTCCTAAACACCAAACCATGCGTTTTTTTCTGTTTCAGTGCTTTATTCGCAAATGTTTTATGCGATTTTCCAATGTTGTGCATAAGTTAAATTCGCAACTTTGGAAGGAAATATAGCCATTTACTCACCTTCGTGTTGTTTTACAAATAAACGTAAGGCTTTCGTTTTTCTGCGAAGGAGAGGTTTTGAATTATGTGCTAGTCACTCTTTTCCATACGATAGCAAAGAATGGGGACAAAAACATTGCAAAATCACCATAAAGGTAGCCCATATGTCTATTTTTGTGTGTGTAAAATTTAAGTTGTTATTCACCAAAAATCACCAGAAAACACATTTCTTCATGGCTATATGAAATGGTTTAGGGAATATTTCACTTTAAAATGAAAGTAAATGGAAGTAAACGAGGTAGAGTAAAATGTATTAAGCAACTTTTAAGCAACCATTATTTAGAAAGCATATATTGATGTGTGTCTACCACCCTTTAAATAGTTTTTACATCCCTATTATTTATATGTATTGCAAAAATTATTAGCATATGTGCCCTATATAAATATATATATCATAATATGTGCACAATGACCTTCACAAAACTGTGTCAAGGTGCTTAAATAGACCATCCCACTATGACTGAAATGAAATGCTCTCTTATAGTGGTCTAACAGAGGGTTTAATAAAGCAAAGGCCTTGCCTCACTGTGTTGCTGGCACAATGTGAAGCGGAATGGCCATAAGCCCCGTGAAACGTTCAATGTTCAAAAGCAATTTGAATTGTTATTGAAAATAATCTAAATAAATAATTATTCCACCAAATAATATAGTTCTTTATTGTAAAAATACAAAATAGTTGAAAATATCAGCACAAATTTAACAAAAAAAATCAATTCAAAAGTAATTTGACCTTAAACGCATACCTCAGGTGTTAAGTGACCCGGGACGTCATTCACTACCCTCCTCCTCTTTCATTGTGTATAGTTAGACAACAACCTTCTTGGTATTCCAATTTAACAAATTATTTAACAAGAAAAACATGTTAAAATAATGCCTTTTTCCCATTTCTTTTTTTGTACAATTGTATAGGGTCGCTAATGACCCGAGGTGTGTAACAGTGTATGTGTTTTTTCTGCACAACAATAATTGAATCTTTGATGACTGAATAAGTGCAATTCACATTTATTGTTATATGTCTGATACACAATGATGAAGTGAAGTTTCACTCATAGTTACTGCAGGCAGAAAACAAAAGAATAGGAAGTATCATCAGCAAACCTTGAAATAGCTCAGTTTCAGATTTAAAGTACCGAACGCAATCAAATATTAGAGTCACTGTCACTTGATCTGGTGAAGAAGCTGCCAGCGGTCAAAATATTGATTTTGAAGATGTTGAACAATATAGTTTTGAGAATATGTTGAGTATGTTTGAGATGGCGAATATGAGCCAGATGTTGAATGTACTGGGAAATGAGCTCTGACGAGGAAAGTGATGATGGTGTAAAACATCTGCTCAAACTGAACCCTTCCAAGCTCCAAAAGGTAACAAAATATGCTTTATTTTATTCTTCTGTAATTGTTTCTCTAATATCAAGAGAGTTTTATATCACAGCGACAGGTGGAGATCCATCCGTGTTAGATATAGATCTGGGTCGCTAAAGACCCAAATATGTAATAATGAATGATTGGCGAAACATTCATGCATTTAAGGGTTAATAATCTCAATAAATAATTATTCTACCAAATAATATAGTTCATTATTGTATGAGATATTGTAGTAGATACATTAAGATGACATTTATATACAATTCAATTCTTGTAAAGGCAATTTTACAAAAACAGCTCAACCAATTTTTTTTTTGAACTTTTTATTTAGAGAAATGTATGAATATTTCTGAACCTTTTTAAATCCTTGCATTTAATGGTTTTCTGTTACGAAAAATACTTACAACCTGTCCAAGAATTCAGGCTCGGAATATGACAAATAAATATTTTTGATTTATTATTAGAATATATTATTATTATTGGTTTAGTTGTGTTGTAAGTATTTAATTGTGTTTTTATTTTTATTTTTATTAACTTATTTTGCTTTAGGTACAGTATCATGATGCAACGCTGCAGTGCCTCATTCATGACAATGCAATGTCTAAATGGAGTTAATGAAATCATTTGTCAGATAAATATGTTCATCATTAATAAGGCAAATGCAAAGGAATCTGTATTTACAGTATTCTTGCCTAAGAAAGTACTGGGTAATATAAGGCAACAACATGGCTTAAGGTTCGTTTTAAGGGTAGGTTCAGTGTTAGTACCTAGTTATTACACAGTTATTATAATAACTATAATAAGTACATCGTATGTCCAATGGAACAGGACTGTAAAATAAAATGTTACCGAATCAAAAAATGCATGTTCATGTAATAACCGGAGAGCAGCCGTGACACTGCAACAAACACCAATGCAACATCCACTCATACTGTAGCTCAAAATTAACCAGAGAGAATATAGCTTGCTTCATTTGATTTCAATGTGGGATGTTAAATTGAATTTGGCCAAATTCTGTTTGGGGAATAATTTACTTTTCAGACAGACTGAGAGCTAATTTGCAGTGATTCCCGTTTTCATTTACCCAGGTTCTATTCTTGGACATGGCTGCAATGATGCTTACACTGCCAGTATCAAGATAGCGTTCTGCATAAGTTAGATCACCCAGTTCTTAAGCAAACCTTTTTTGATGTAACATCATTGTGTGATTGTGCTGGATATGTGCAGGACAATGGGCTGGATAGAACACAAAGAGTTGGTGCTGAATCTTGTGCAGGTAGATTGTAATTATGTTGGTGACGTCACTAGCGCTGTCAACCCACTGAATCGTGCACCGGTGCTTCATCTCCAATTATCAAAGGAGACCAATTATCCGTGACATGCAGAAAATGGGCTTGCATTCAAACAATGACATCTGAAAGAAGACAAAGAATAAATAGACGGCATACTATGTTTTCATACAACTCTGTGCTCTGTAGTGACTGAAACTCCTAAAAGAGATGTTGACAGCTTGTTGGCGTGTGAACATTTCTGTAATCTCAAATGATTTGTACAGGAATTCATACTTGAAACCTTTAAAGCTTTGTTTTAAAACATATTCGAGTTCCAGAAATTACATATATGAAATGATATATGGTGTATATATCAGCGGAGCGCACAGGAAGGATCACAAACAAGGCGTTCGTGTTAGTGCGACTGATTTACTATTATTCTGCAGAACAGAATGACATGATGTGTAAAATTTCTGCATTGGTGATATTGATGGCTAAAAGGACATGCAAAACAGTTTCTGCAGTCTGGCGGCCTAATGCTTCTTGAGCATGGGACACTTTTTACTGCGGCACTATAATTTCACGTGCACGCACACACACTCATTAGGCGTAATGGTGTAATGGGGGTAATGGTTTCTCTCTCCATAGGCGTAATGGGTTGTATACTGTACACTATTATACTGTGCCCTTTTAAAATCTTTGCATTTTAAAATAAAAACACAGTTTAGTATGTTTTTTAAGCCATTTGGTTCATGAAAGAAATCATGTTTATGTTGTAATAGCCATGTCATTATACACATAAACTCATAAACCATACAAGAACACCCACGCACACACACACCTTCCACTTAATGTTAATCAGCTGGACAAAATTGTTCTGAAAGTGATTACAACAATATCGTTCCTCTGTGTTGTTATTGTTAAAGGTTCAATGGGGTTGTATATAGAACCCTAGGGTTCTTAACTCAATTTTAAAGAACCCTTTATGCCAAAAAAGATTCACGCGCTGATGACGTGATGTCTGTGCAAGCAAGTGCGTGGGGGTATGAAATACATTTGTTGACAGGCAGGTACGACATCGTATAGTTGCAATGATTGGACAAAAATGTTATGGTTCTACGCCTATGCACAGATGATATATATACACACTAACCCTAAAGGATTATTAGGAACACCTGTTCAATTTCACATTAATGCAATTATCTAATCAACCAATCACATGGCAGTTGCTTCGATGCATTTAGGGGTGTGGTCCTGGTCAAGACAATCTCCTGAACTCCAAACTAAATGTCAAAATGGGAAAGAATGGGAAAGTGATTTAAGCAATTTTGAGCGTGGCATGGTTGTTGGTGCCAGACGGGCCGGTCTGAGTATTTCACAATCTGCTCAGTAGGCCTGTAGCGGCGCGTCGATGACGTTGACGCTTCGACGTCAAAAATTCGTCGACGTCATATTTTTTTGGCGACGCTTCTTTATTTATTTATGTATTTATTTTTTTGCACCGTTCCCGGCGGTACAGCTCGCCACACACACGTGGTAGACCGAAACATTGCAGAATCGAGGACGAAACAGCAACCTCTTCACAGAATTCACAACAAAAAAAATCCTAAAAAAACCCAGCTCGCACTAAATCATCGAAGGTATGGGAATACTTCAAATTTAGTCCCAAACGTAAAGGTGTCGTTATTTGCGCTCTTTGTCAAATGGAGTTGACATCCCAAGTCTCCCGCATAGTGATAGCGGCTCCCTGATGACCGCAAATTAGTTAAAATCTCCCGGAATCTAGAGCTCGCGAGCTCCAAACCGTGTAGCGCGCGCAGCGAGGGAGAGAGCGAGAGACCTTGCGCGTGTGTGTGCAAATGTGCGTGTGTGCCTTATGAAGCGCATGTAAACCCCACCCCCGTCAACAAAACCGAAAAATCAGTCCGGATGTTTTTTATGAGCACTGAAAACATTAAAATGAGCACCACATCCAAGTGTGATAGGGCTCATTTGAGTAGCCTACCAAACATTTTACAGTGTAGATACTCTGTAAGAACC
Organism: Rhinichthys klamathensis goyatoka; assembly: GCF_029890125.1. NCBI lineage: Eukaryota > Metazoa > Chordata > Actinopteri > Cypriniformes > Leuciscidae > Rhinichthys > Rhinichthys klamathensis. Next base: position 2,644,033 of record NW_026606752.1, read on the forward strand.
AGATCAAAATTGTTGTGCATTGAATGTGCACTCCTGCAATTTCCATGTTACAAAAAAGAATCGTTCAATTAGTCGTTAGATTAGTCGACTAATCGATAAAATAATCGACAGACTAATCGTTTAATTAACAATCGTTTACCCCAGCCCTACTGCTCAGTTACTGGGATTTTCACGCACAACCATTTCTAGGGTTTACAAAGAATGGTGTGAAAAGGGAAAAACATCCAGTATGCGGCAGTCCTGTGGGCGAAAATGCCTTGTTGATGCTAGAGGTCAGAGGAGAATGGGCCGACTGATTCAAGCTGATAGAAGAGCAACTTTGACTGAAATAACCACTCGTTACAACCGAGGTATGCAGCAAAGCATTTGTGAAGCCACAACACGCACAACCTTGAGGCGGATGGGCCACAACAGCAGAAGACCCCACCGGGTACCACTCATCTCCACTACAAATAGGAAAAAGAGGCTACAATTTGCAAGAGCTCACCAAAATTTGACAGTTGAGGACAGGAAAAATGTTGCCTGGTCTGATGAGTCTCGATTTCTGTTGAGACATTCAGATGGTAGAGTCAGAATTTGGCGTAAACAGAATGAGAACATGGATCCATCATGCCTTGTCACCACTGTGCAGGCTGGTGGTGGTGGTGTAATGGTGTGGGGGATGTTTTCTTGACACACTTTAGGCCCCTTAGTGCCAATTGGGCATCGTTTAAATGCCACGGCCTACCTGAGCATTGTTTCTGACCATGTCCATCCCTTTATGGCCACCATGTCGAAAAGCTCGAATCATTTCAAATTGGTTTCTTGAACATGACAATGAGTTCACTGTACTAAAATGGCCCCCACAGTCACCAGATCTCAACCCAATAGAGCATCTTTGGGATGTGGTGGAACGGGAGCTTCGTGCCCTGGATGTGCATCCCACAAATCTCCATCAACTGCAAGATGCTATCCTATCAATATGGGCCAACATTTCTAAAGAATGCTTTCAGCACCTTGTTGAATCAATGCCACGTAGAATTAAGGCAGTTCTGAAGGCGAAAGGGGGTCAAACACAGTATTAGTATGGTGTTCCTAATAATCCTTTAGGTGAGTGTAAATATCAGTGTTACAGTGTTCACTTTCTAAATGAACTAGTTTAAAGTTCAGTTCACAAATTTTAAAATTAACTAGTTCAGTTCATAGTTCAAACTTCACAATTTTGAACTAAGTTCATAGTTCTTTTTTTCCATATGTTGCTCCGAGCTATTTTTTAATTTTTGCCACAGCCCATATACAACCACAGACAGCAATTATTTTATCGGTGGGCAAAGTTTGCACAGAAATGTAAGATTTTTCCCATCCTCACCGACCTTGTCATAAAACTCGTTTAAATGATCATACGACGCATCCTTGATGCTTTGTCGACTACATGCTGCTTTTTGTCTTGATGACGCATGCGGCGGCCGCGGTGCGACACTGGTGGCTGGTGTTGCCAGATTGGGTGTTTTTTTCGCTACATATTAAGGCCTGTTTACGGTGTGTTTTAGCCGGGTTTTCGCCTGGAAGGCTCTATAGAAATCTGGCACCCTATTGAACAAAGTTAAACTGAGAGAGCGTGCGTTCACAGACACCAGAATGAACGAGTTCACAGTAACGTTCATCAGGCAGTAATACAGTACGTTCAGTTCACGTTCGCCCAAAATATGAACGAGTTCATGTACTATCGTTCAATGAACCCATTCAGGCACAACACTGATATATATATACATACAGTATATACATATAAATACATTTAGACCATTTAACTATCATGAAGTTTTTCTATCGTGATTGCTATCATGAAGAGACTTTCAACAAGAATAAAAATAAATAAATTCTGGAACAAATCACCTACCCTGCCTTTAATTGTATATGACCAGCAAAATGCAACATGCAACATTCAATATATAACCCATCCCTTCTCTCAACAGACGTTTGTACGGGACACCGTCTCATTCCCTCTATATAGGACACAAATTCAAACATTCACAGATCTATTTCAGGACACCCAGCAATCTAAGTTGGTCAAGGACCTTTCTTCCCCAAGCCCAGTGTGGTGGTAAACTACACCAGCATGATGTGGAGAGTGTGTCCGTGAAATAGGACAAGTTAGGAGTGCCCTCCTTCTTTGGTCTTCCACAAACTGAAAAAATGTGGGTCCAGGAACGGGTTATATGATTCAAAGCTCGTTCCCCAAGGAGGGAGAGTTGGACCCGAGCTGCAAGAACCCTCTCCAGCTGGGGCGGCATGATTTATGACTTTTCACAAGCGAGCAAAGAGGAGAAATGAAGTAAAAAAGAAAAAAAAGGCGGTCCTTCACACATGAGCTCACTGCACCAGGAGAGAGGACAGACTTAGAGACACAAGAGAGGGAGGTTCCAACATATGCACATGCAAGCGCATGAATCGTCCATCCCGACACATACACAGCCAAACACATTCAACTCAAACAGTGCTAACAACAGTAACATATTCAAACAACAACACTTCTGCATGAAACTAACACACACACACTATTTTTTCCTCTTTAAACACACACTTCAAGTTGCACATCAGCGCTGTCGCAGTGCTTTTTCCCTGTGTGCTGTGAGGTGAGTCATCCGTCGGCTGTAGCGCAACCCAGACGCTTTATTCTTCCCCTCTCTCCTCTTCTTTTCTTTGCTAACCTGACAGACAAGGATTTCAGGCTGGTTATTTTTAACCAATAATGACTGAATTCACCACGGCTGGGATGTACGAGCAGTTCTGAGAGAGAAAAAAAGAAGACACTAAAAGCTCACGTTTAATGGTATTTTCCACCACCAGTTAAGATATTCAATGGTTAGACCACTAAACAAGAAAAATCTCGCACATTAAACAAACATATTTTGCTTATTTTTTACACCATGGAAAAGCCTAGCATTATATTTGTAACCAAAAGTTTAGCAATTTGATTTAGCATCAGCAAAGTAGGCTACATGTGAGAGAAAATGGTTACATGTTTAATTATATTGCATAACAAGTTTACTGGTTACACGACAAAACAAGCTATATGTCTTTTCCGACCAAAATAATGCTAATGTAACATGAAATGTTCCTTACTGACTGCACATAAACGTATTCACTTAAAGTTGTTTAAACACAGACGTTTACTACTTTAGCCAGTAGATTATGCCAGGTTCAAAGTACACAATATTTTTGTCTGTTACAATAGTCACAGTGTCAGATTATGCGATTTTGACCCCTAAATTCTTGGCGGAACTAGCGACTGACAACAGGTAAACAAACAATGGCTACCAAAGCGGTGTTTTACACCGGCTGTTGGCATCAGAAAAGGCCAAAAAAGAAGAAATAAAGCACGAAGAGGACAGTATGGGCTGTCTAAAAACTAAAATTTAGTTTTTTTAATTAATTAATTGTTCATTTTTAGCCAGTAGTAATGTACTCAACCATGTTGCTGAAGCGCCTCCGAGATTGTTCGCCAGCATTTGTCTTTTTTTTTAACTCTGTTGTGGTATTTCCCTCGAGGAAACATCATAAATACGTATTGTTCATCAACAATAGAGTATTGTTGCCATAGCTCCACGAACCTTTCCTTCATTGCATAATTCCACGTAACAGCACCAATACCTTCGCCTCTCTTTCGTTTCGCCATGTTTGAAAGCTGTGTACGGAAGAGCTTCTCCGCTCCTATTGGTCAATGTCCACTATGACAAAATGATCGATTCTTGCGTCTCGGTGCCTATTGTCGTTTACAAATCACCACGAAACCCTACGTCAAATGGATCGTGCCAAAATCAGGCGGATATCTTGTGGTCTGAACCCGGCATTACATTTCAAAAACGTTAACAATTTACAGGACCTTTGAGTCACGAATACTAAGAAATATGAGTAACTGCAAACTACATAAAATCCCATGTTAACTCAACTATTTAAACACAATTGTCTGAAAAAAAAAATCAAATTGAACAATATTGTTAAAATGTTAAAGTCACCATAAAGTCAAAATGGACAATTCTTGTTTTTTTATTGAATATTGCAGTATTTTTTATAAATAATTTATCCGTGCACATCATTATATTTTTAATTCATGTGCCCTTATAATCTTTAATCAAAATAATTTCCCTCCCTCTTGCAGTGACATAACTTCTCTTCTCTGATGATGTGTTAACTTTACTGCCATGAGGGCGGGACAACCTGTCACTCATTTGAGATCGACCAATAGCAAACCACAACAATCCAATCAATCCTTGATGGACAAAATCAAGTCCCGCCCATAACATTTCTTCTTCTTCAAGATAGGGAGGTCACAATAGGGATAGGGAGTTTCCGATAATGAGAAATTGTCTTGACAAGTAACTGAAATAAAATAAGTTGAACTAAAATGATAAAACCTAAAACTAAAATAAAAATAATAGTTAAATTATAGAAATATATATATAAAGTAATTAATAAAAATGATTAAGCACACAAAAGTTCTAAAACTTAAATTTAAAATGAAAAAAGAAAATATTAAAGATCAGATATAGAAATCAAAATATTAATAATTACTATAATAGTATACAAATATACTAAAATACCTGTATGCAGGTTTGCTAGATGGCTACTACTTTAGCTATTAACATAATAAACAAGCTAAATTTTCTCTTTAAACAAACTTTTAGCAATTTTATTTTATTTTGCTGATGCTGGGTTTAATACCTCAGAAAGAGGCTTTAAGTGAAATGTAGCATGAGATGCTTCTTAACCAACCGTACGCAGATCAAAACATCTGCACAGTAGACACGAGGGTTTGTTAGACAAAGTCTTTCTTTTAAAACCTCAAAAAGAGCCTTGGGAAATGTAGCATGAAATCATAACCGAGAGCAGACCTTTGATCAGAGTATCGGCAAAGTGCATGTGAGAGTTCGTAAGATGGTGGCTACTTCAGCCATTAGCCTATAAATGAGCTAAATCTTTCTCTTTCAACAAAGCTGTTTCACATTGCTTACAGTGCTTTTAATGCCTCAAAAAGGGGCCTGAAGTGAAACGTAGCATTAAATGTTACTGAACGCAGACCGCTTGGATCAAAGCATCTGCAAAATGCACATGAGAAGACGGTTACATATTTGATTACGTTGTGTAATACTGTATCTCAACTGCAGTTGCCTCACAGGCATTGAATATTAAGTTATACTTTGAAAGCTTTCAACTTGCATGCGGAGTTACAAAAACACGACGCTAGCAAAAACCTAATCTAACAGCATACCTAATTTACTGCATTAGATCCACAACAGAACTCTATAATTGGAAATCATTATAGTAGTTAACGTTGATGGTCAAGGATCAGCCCAGCCAAACCCCGTTCTTTTATGGTCGCTCGGTCCAGTGGAGACCGGCTTTGGCTTATATGATTTAGAATGGTGAGCTTTCTCGAAGTCAGCAAGAAACTGAAAACTATTAGACGGACACAGACAAAGTGAGAGCTCAACAGATAAATACCACATCCTCTCGTACAACACCAGAACTTAATCTGGTGATCAATCAATTGGGTTTCTATTCAGCAAGAGCGAGTGTGTGGAAAGATTTGTGGGTCAATGACAAGTAAGAGTGCCCGTGATAAAGAAAAAAAATCTTTAAAAATCTAGTTTCAACCGTGCCAATGTACTCTTCAGATTTATGGTGGTTACGCATGGGTTTGAAAAACTTTTATGCAATTTTATTTCAAGAATTGACCCTTTCATATTTCCAGGGTTCTCAGAATCAGAAGTCATCATAGTTGGGTAAACTTCATGAATGGAGACAACAAATATCATTTGTGTATTTCCATGATTTCCAAGACAAAATCCATGATTGCATTTATGACTTTCCAAAAGAGGAAAAAAATATTGAGAGATTGTTGGTCCGAAGAGAAAGATATCCAATTTGCTCAGAGGTCAGGGGTCACTCTTCCGCCGAAACTAGAGTCGCTTTCGGCCGTTGAAGCCAGTGATTATAGCTTATAAAGTTATAAATATGGATATTTTTCATACAAAAACGCACTGCTTCGCCTCAGAAGGCCTTTTATTAACACCCTGGAGCCGTATGGATTACTTTTATGATGAATGGATGCGCTTTTTGGGGCTTCAAAATCTCAGTTACTATTCACTGCCATTATAAAGCTTGGAAGAGCCAGGATATTTTTTTAATTAACTCAGATTGTGTTTGGCTTGAAAGAAGAAAGTCATATACACCTATGGCTTGAGGTTGAGTAAATGGCGATAATTTTCATTTTTGGGTAAACAAACCCTTAAAGGTAGAGGTTATTTGCACTAAGTGAAATAGCAGTATAAATTATAGTTAGATGCTACAGTATTTGCACTGTGTAAATAGTTGTTAGGTGTTATCTATACTCATAAATCTACCCGTCTAACACTTTATTCCCACTATTAAATACCTATTAGGCACTTTTTTGTTTAAAATTTGTTTTAAAATCGAAAAAGCCGGATACTAACCTGGGTCGGTCACGTCGAAAAGTCAATGCCAACCGACTTACAGTCCTCTCCACACCACTGGTTCTGTTATCAGACAGGTTTCTTTTCTAATTTTGTCTGGCTCAATCAGACACTGGTGGGCAGAGTTAGTGTAAATAGCCTCTGTTATCCTACAAGGCGGGCTATTTGTTGTTTAATTTGAAAATGTAATGCCAATATAATATATGTCAAAGTATAGTATTATAAATGTATTATGATTTAAAAATTAGCTTGATTTACAGTGTCAATATTTGTGTAAACGGATCATCACAGACGGTGAAAAGGGTCCATAGTTCAATGTAATGATATGGAAACCATTATTAATTCATAGATATCTTTATGTTTTTGGTGAGTCAAACTGCATGACATTTTACCAAATTATCTGATATTTTAAGAGGCTTATTGACACCATAATGGAGATCTGCACATTGTTGGCCCTGATTCCCCCCAAAATTATCACAATTTATTTTGAAAAACAAGCTCAATCAAGTCATTGTGTGTATGAATTGCATTTTAATGCTTTTTTGAATGAATGAATAGATTCCAGATTTTAAAAAAAGCATCATGTAATCGACCGTTGCACTTTTAACCATTTGAAATTACAGACTGCCGGACCAAAGTTTAATTTTACGTTCCTCTTAAAATAGGTTCTTTATTGGCATCGATGGTTCCATGAAGAACCTTCAACATCTTTGGAAACATTCCATTATGGGTTCTTTGGGGAACCCAAAATGGTTCTGCTATGGCATTGTTATGAAAACCCCTATTCTAAGCTTTACTTTTAAGAGTCAACCATGAGCCACATACAGTACAAACACACGCACGTTACATGCAAACAAGACGATTAAATATATATACACACACTATAGTTATGTGCAAATGTCATGAAGTCCAGCTGGAGGCAGGACGTGTCCTACTTCCACAAAGATCCGCTACTCAAACACACAAATTGCCCTGTTAGCCTCATTCTCCAACATTTGTAAAGACATTGTTTGGCTAAAAGCTGTGTTTACTCTTTATCTGAAAAACACAAGTCTCCGTAAAACGTGACAATCCCCAGGCGTCAATGCCTCATTGTAGAGACGTCTGCTCAGATTGTGGCTCACTTTGCCCATCCAAGTCTATTTTTATCAATCCGGAAGAAATCAAAGTCAACTTAGAGACTCACTCATAGCATGTACGGTATTGCATAGGTTATATAACTTTACCTTATAAATATGTATATATGTAAAATATCATAACGAATTAGATGTTCTTGCATTCCATACTCGTACTCCTCATCCATATTCAACATTGTCCTCATGCGTTCTCCTTTTTCCTACACATTTCAAACGAACCTTGAACTTTCGCACCTAAAACATCTTCTTTGTCATAAAGCGTGTACTTACATGCAGTGGCCGTAATGCTGCGCTCCCGTCATGGTGTCCATGATCATGCCTCTCTGCTCTGTTCTGTTACAGTGTCTGCGGTTTTCTAACTGTCCTGCTCCTTTGTGTGTCTGTCTGTAACTTGTGTGACCCAACATGATTTTGTCATATTGCCACGTCAGGGACTGTGTGTTTGATGCGTGTTGCAGCTCTGGGTCAAACCAGTGGCGCTGTCGTCTCCATGATGACTTTGCTGTCAGTCAGACATGAAGGAGGCCTAGTTTAGCGAACAATACGCCCGAATGTGCCTTCACCTCACAGAGATACAGCTTCGCCATGTCTGTCCTCCCCCACTGTGAGCCCACGTCCTCTATTTCAAGCCAAGATTTGATCTAGCCTGATTTTACAGGGGCCAAAACTATCTGTGCATTAACCAGATCTGCAGGGCTCCATTTCACAGCAAAATTCAGAATATAAGAATTAAGGCCCTTTCAATCCATTAGTTAAATTGGAAGTTGAAGTGGAAGTTGAATTGCAATTTAAAATAAAAAAACCCCACAAGGTTTGCATTTTATTTACAATTCAGAGTTAGATTACAAGTCAAAACTTAGTGTATAATATATCTATATATTCAATATATTATTATAGACATATTTTAATAAAAAATTATGTAATACAAACACTTTTATTCATTTATCTTATACATATAGTTGATTTATTATATTTATGTTTAATTAAATAGTTTATTTAGATATTCAAATTATATTTTTATGTTACAAATCAAAATGAATCCATAATCTAAAATAGTATATATAATAAAAAATTATAATTTAAATGATATATATATATATATATATATATATATGTATATATTCTAATTAAAAGTTAATTTATATATTCTAATTATATATTTACATAATTTTACAAATTAAAAATATTCTTACTCTCAGTCCAAGACTAATCTACAATTAAAATAGCATATCATATAAATAATAAAATATAATTTTAGTGTCATTCATTTTAAATATACTGTATCTATATTTATTATATGAAATAAATATATTTATTTTATATATACATATAATTTGAATTAAAATATATATTTTTTAACATATTCTAGTGACATGCTTATATGTATTTTAATTATATAACATGATAAATAGCCTAAATTAATTAAATACATTTTATTTTGTGGAATTTCAAACACCGATTAGTATTTGTTTCTGGAAAGGTCCCATCTGTGGTGTGTATGATGAGGTTTACATGCAAGACTACACTACAGCATTTCTTCAAATTTCATTACATTTTAATTAGGGATGCACTGATATAAAAATTTTGGCCAATACCGACAACCGATAATTCTTTATGTTTGAAAGCCACTGACCGATATATTGGTCGATAAATCTAAATCCAAATTTTTTTATAATTTTAAGAGCCTGATTACAAAAACAAAAGTCTCACCATTAAAAGCCATGTCCCAAGCACGCAATTATAATGTTCTCATTATAATTTTATGTAGCCTATTTTGCGCTGCGCATGTTGCACTTAACGGTATTTTCCTTTTTGAAGAGATTCCAATCGTATTTAATGCAATTCAAAACCATCATAGCGAACAATGCGCATCAGAAGTGTCTCAGATGAAGGAAATAATCCATTACTTATCGGCCCGATAACAGTAAATATCAACATATATCGTCCGATACCAATATGGTGGCCGATATATCGCGCATCACTCATTTTAATTTGAATTCCTTAAATTCAAACGTCCATCATGCACACCGGATTTAAAAAGCATTCTCCATTTAATTCCGAAGTGCACACAACACTTGCTAGGCGAAGGCCCCGTTTCCTATTTTTACCTCGTCTTCCATCACACCATGTAGACACCTGAAATACACACACCTTCCTCTCCTAGTGGCCCTGCAGGCTGTTCATGTCACATCCCACTCACTAATAAACACAGCACACACTCACAATCACTGTCAGCTATTAGTCTCCCTGATCTAACAGCACGCTGACACCACAAATAAAGCAGCTTCACATGCACGACTGCCTACTCTGTCTCACGCATACTACATCTACGGTCTCAGCACACTTTCCTTGGCCTTAAATGATGTATTGGTGCTTGTCAAAATTCCCCATGCTTAAAAGACAAGGTTGAGACGAAGCTTTGATGTGGTGTCCAATTATGGCCATATACAAGCAACAAACAGATGCACCGTCTTCCTATTTCACAGACAGGTGAAGTCGGTTTACATAAGGGAGATGAGATAAGCAAACTTGCAACAGTGATGTCAGCAATTATTCACAGTCAAAGGCAAAAATTCTGATATGCGTGGCAACAGGACACTTCACAGTGCAGGTATAACAAGATATACTTACTGGAGACCTAATTTAAATGTACATTCATGACTTCCCTAAAACATCCAGGTAATAAAATGTTCAAACAAACTTTTCATTAGAAATCACTGGACTACATAAAAAGAATGGACCAAACGTTGACGCTTCTGAGCTTCTCAGATACTCCCGCCACATGGGAGGTAACACGAGCTACGTAATCAGATTACTTTTTTTCCCAAGTAACTAGTGAAGTAGTGAATTACTTATAAATTACTTTTTCAAATAACTTTTTCATTTGTCTCCATGTTGAGAGAAATCAGGATTAAGTGCAGAGAATGTTATTGTAGTTTTAGAATAAATGTGAGCAGGGATTTACTCATCTCACCTACACAGAAACTGATTCAGGATTCCTCAAAATGAATAAAAACAGTGAAATGCAAACTCGGAATATTACACAAACCTGCAAAAATTAAATGTTAAATTACACAAATATACTTTATGTATTACATCGCACTTTATTAACCTTTTCTGTCTTTGCTGCTGAACTTCGACGATCCATTTAAACCATAGGAATAAGCAAAAAAAAAATTGGTTTTTATTTTAAGTAAGAGTCCAAAAGCTTCAAAAATACTGCATTAGGAGGACGCTTTCCAAGGTAGGAAGGCATCAAGGCAATGTTAGCTTCACAATGTACGTTTTTGACCAATGTTTTACACTTCTGATGTAATTTCTAGCGAGAAATTACTATTAAAATGTCAGTAAATACATTTTAGCTTCGTTTTAGCTTAGTTCTCACTATTTTTCTGTGGATCATTAAACCGTTGCGCTGCCTCAGAAGTCACTGCCTGATAAGGGAGTGAAGCAACAAGTCAGCTGCCTAAGGTTTTGGACGCAGCCAGTGTGTTGAACTTCATCCTATTCTTCTGCGATCCAGAACGGCAGAACAGCTGAAAGGTTTGTTTGAGCTGCGCCCTCTACTGTACAGGTGTGAATGTTCATTTCTTTCAGTCTGATGCTTATTCCCTTCTGTGAAAAAGACCTTTAGACTTGCCAAAAATATTACTTTTTTTGTAATTAAAAAACAAACAAACAAGCAAGCCCCAGCTCAGGTGAGAAAAAGTAACACAGAAGTATTGTAACGCATTACTTTCCATCAATCAAGTTACAATCAACTGAGAATGTTGTTTGGATGAACACCAAAATGTCTTGTCATTTCTTTTTATGTAGTCCAGTGATTTTTAATAAAGAGTTTCGTTGAACACATTGATCAAACATCGTGTAGGAATTCAGGGAATGAAACATATTTGTACATATTGATTTTTACTTCCCAATTTGGAACCAATCCCAAAGGATCCGAATGCAATCCTAAACAAATAAGTTACAGTCCGTAACTTTTGCCGCTCTAGCGGTTAATAAACAGAACTGCATGCGTCTCGCGGAAGAACATTGTAGCCGGAGCTACTTCTCTCTGTTTATGTCTATGACGAGTCACGCAGGTACTGGGCTACTCGCAGTGGTACGACCCGTACCAGTCTAAAATAGTCCCAAAATAAACACTTACTATAGGTGTACCGTAGTGACTCAGGATAAGACAAAAAAATAAAAAACGGGTTGGAAAAGGAATTCATGATGTACTCGCTCATTATATCACTTTTGTAAATTTTGAACACAAAAAAGTGAAGGGCTGCAGCTTGCTGCTCAAATAGCATATATGAAACGACCCATAGCAGATCTATACAGGTGGAGCTGGGGAAGATGGAGGGTTTCAGAGGAAATCTGAAAGCTGCAAACTGCTACAGCAAACACTGACTAGCCACTTAAATGTTAAACAGCAAGCACATTGGCTACCAATGCAAACGGAACCATACAGCTTGTGCCGGCCAGTTAATGAAATTAAGGACCCATCAGCCTGCACCAGTTTCATAACAGAACCTATTTATACAGTGTTATTTTAGTATCATTCATATTTTGAATTAACTTTTACAATTAAAAGAAAAAAACACTGAAAAATGGATAAATGTCATGGCAGAAAATTAGTCAAATAAGATTACTTTTTCCAAAGCACTTACACCGGCTGATACACGTTGCCTTAATTACTACATCATGTATATCTGCAGTTAGACAAATAAAGAAATGCCATTGAAAGGGCACAGAAATGCGGACATTCCTTCAGGCCTGATAAGCATCCCGAACAGAAAAGGTCAACAGTCTCCAGAGACTCTAGAAATAAGGAAGACTGATGAGAAGGATTCACACATCACAAGAGACAAACAGCAGCATCCTCAGCATCTCTGTCTATCTATCCAAATGTGTTGATGCCATCAAAAAGGCCCACTTTGCCTGATCTCGCTTTATTCAGTTTTTTTTCCAAAAGCCACTCCATTGACAGACTGTGGCCATTAAAGGCAATAGTATAATCCTACAATAACCTGCAGTTTCAGAACTGCTGTTCTAGTACCCTATAGTTTTTTTGTGACAGCGACACCTAGCCAATTCTACTCTGTTAGAGGAGATCTGAGGGGTGTTCGAAAAAAATTATAAAATAAGGTTAACGTACCGTGACCATCGCATACAATGAACTCTCGGTTGATTAACCAAACATTGCTTACCGGTAGTCGAGGAAAAAACAAACATTTTGAGGGCCTGAGGTATGCAAATACATATGTTGACACGCAGGTAGGCCCGAACGCAATGATTGGACGAACATTTTATGGTTCTACACCTTCCACAGATACATATACATTTAGACCACTTACTTGACCTAGTGATTTCAATCAGGATTTGAAGAGACTTTCAACCAGCATAACGAAAAAATATTTCTGGAACAAATCACCAACCCTGCCTTTAAAGTCAAATGACTTGCATTAAAACAGCCTTTTAAAGTCTGAGCTCTATAGAACTAGAGTAGGCCTACTATTCCAGGCGCTCATTCACTCGTTAATGTAAAACAACACCGAGGGAGCTGGAGCGGACAGATTGCGGCAACAACTACAGCGCAGGCGATGATAGGATATCTTACCTCGTGTCAAAAAGTGGGTCTGTGTACATAGGTGAAAAACAAACTGTGTCTTCTTGTCCCTTGGACAGAGCGTTCTCTTGGCTGAGAGCAGGTTTAGTTTGTCCTTGTTTCTTGTTTCCTCCAGCTGAGCCATCTGTGAGGGAGACACGTCACGGAGAAACGGTACACTTTTAGGAGACAAATCTTTCAGACACCTTTGAAAAGTTTACTTTGACTTCAGCATCTGAATAGTAATGTAATGACGATTCATTTTCTACTCTGAACGGAATCATTTGAAGTATTTTGGAGCGATTTAATTAGTCAGGATAAACATGTCTCTGGATCAGCGTCCTATAGCCTGTTGGCAAACGATATATTGGCTATCAAAATTATTATTTTTTCCAACAACAACAAAAATAATAAAAAATGCAATTAATACAATGAATTGTCTACAATTTTATGATAAAAATGATTTTACTTCCAGAATTAATTTTGATATTCTTTCCTTATTAATATTTGAACAACTTTTGTCAAAAATCAAAGGACAATCCAGTCATTTAAAGAAGTGAGCATTATTTATAAAACACATAAGCAAACACACTTACCATCTCACTAGTTCATGTTTACATTTCTAGCGTTTTGAACGTATTGACTAAAGGATTAGATAAAATATAAGCTTATAATATAGTTTGTTAATGTAGGCCTAGGCTAATTAATGTTATGTGAAATGTTAGCAAAAGTCTTTACGTGTGTTGTTATGTTTAGGTGGACGGCTTAGGAGACTCGTTAAAAAAAAGGTAAGAAAAGAAGTTTATGATAAAGTTTATGACTTCTTTTTGAGTTTTTACATTGTTTCTAAATCCGAGGCTGTTGGTCTTTCTACCGAACACATAGAGCGCCTCCTTCAGGTTTCAAATCAAACTGCTACCAAATCACCAAGCGTCTGTAACACAAGATTGAGAGTTTAATTGCTAAAAACTTTGTACCAAGGTCTTCTATAAGGGTAAAGACTGTAGATTAATTGCATGAATAAATCATACGACCCTTAGCTTTGAGTAATAGCTGAGCTATCCTGATATGTTGGCCTGTTTATCATCCTCACAATAAGGTGTCTACATTCAAATGCTAGATTAAGCTAAATTAGCTGACAGGCTTAAACTAGACAGTTTGAGGCCATATGCTGGGTTTGTTGCCCAGGCTAGCCGGTAATCTCCTCAGAGGGGCGGATTTAAGCGGGCTATTTTCTGACAGCTCTTAGTGGGACGCACTGGCTTAATCTGATCTTTCTGTGCCGTAGGGCCTACAACTACACTTTAAGATTAGATTACGATAACAACCCTCAGCGATTTGCAAAGGAGTTTGTGAAGGTACTGAGGCTTTGCATTTATGCAGGATCCATATTTTCTATCTATCTGTCTGTCTGTCTAATGAAAATGAAACCTATGGAGTATTATTTATAACTTTTGTATTGAAAAATTAATTCATTAGCATTTATAGGCCAAATCATTTTCATCTCTATTACAGTTTTTTTTTACAGTCAATATGGGAACTTCAATACTTAGGTCACGTTTTCCAAACTGTTTCCAGTTTTTCTAATCAACAGAGCATTACATTTCAAACTGCACTAAAACTGCACTGCAGTTGTTGCTTTAAGGAGGTATTTCTACCTGATTCTACCTATAAATTCTATTTTTGTTGTTGTAACCTAATTCAATCAGGTTTATGCAACAAAAATCAAGGGGATGCAGTTTTTACTTAATTGAGTTACATTGACCCAATAATATACAATTTTCAATAAAGCTTAGGATGGACACGTTCAACACATGCACACTACGACTGCACCACACATAGAGGGCAGTATAGTCATGATTTGGGACATCTGCTCTAAGGAAGAAGAAAAGCTAATTTTGAATAATTTTTTACCTTGCAAAGCATGCTGGGAACTACAGATCCACTGCCCTGGGGTGTGTTTCCCAAAAGCATTGCATGGTCACAAGTTCCATTGAACTCTATTGGTTAAGACAGAACGTGAGAAAATATAGTTAGCTTTGGGCAACGCACCCCTGGGCAGTGGATCTAGTTCCCAGCATGCTTTGTATGGGACTGCATTATGAGAATAATTAAATTAGAAGAGTATCACTTGTGCTCAGGCTGTCCATACTGACACCAGTCTTTACTTGGTTCATTATATACAATGTATAATGATGAACGAAAACTACTTGTTTAAAAATAAAGCCTTAGAAAATTCATTTAAAATTGACTATGTAATAAAGTTAAAAATGGTAGTGTAAAATAATTTGATCTAAACCAACAAAATTGTTGACTCAACTAAACTGATTTATTTTGAATAAATTAAATTAAGTTGTGTTTAAAAATGTCTTCAATTCAATTAAGTAAGGGTAATTAATTTTTTTTAGTGTAATTATTTCAAGGTGGAAAAGGACTTTCATCGTGTAAAACAAAAAAGATTAAAATAAAACTTAAATTTTTATTCAAGATTAAGATTAAAGATTAAGATTAAAACTGGAGAAATCATGTTATGACAGTTATGCTTCAGTAAAACCTTGTATTTATATACTTAAACTAATAAGTATATCATTACAATAATCGTATTATGTATTTTTATATTATATCATTTATTTAAAGAAATACAAATTTTAAGAACTTTAAAGAAATTTTACTTTCTTTAAAAAATAAATAAATTAACATAATGTATTTATTTATTTAAATAGCATATAACATACTAATACGTATATTATTATAATAATTATATTATTTAGTTTTTAAATGTATTGATTAAATTATTTATTTACATAAGTAAATTATTAAATATTTAAAAAAATATTTTTTTTATTTTAAAATAAATAATAAATAAATAAATATGTGTTAATTCATACAGTATACAATACAGTATATTATGTATATTATATATATTTTTATTTTTAAATAAATAAATACATTTATATATAGGCTATATATTTTTTTGTTAATTCATTTATTTAAACAAATAATATATATATATATATATATATATATAAAAAAATTTTTTAAATAGTTGGTTATAGGATTGAAATTAGATCTGATGTTTTCATGAGATTTTCCCACCTGTGATCTAAATAATCAGCTCACTATAGTTTCTAAAAGTCTGATTTACCGTCCCAGTCCAGCAGGAAGCAGGTAAGCAGGTGAGGACACACTTCTTCCAGCACGGAGCAGAAGGCGTTGAACGCACACGGGCCCTTCTGGGACAGATGATCCAGGAACAGCTCGGCTCGTCTCCTGCTGGAGTCTTGACCCAGAATCTCTTTGTATTCCCCGAGAGAAAACACTTTGTCATACACCAGGTACGGCAGCACCTTGTTGACATCCAGTTCCTTCAGAATCATCTCCCTGTTCTGTTTCAGGACCTTGGCGACCCATTTCTTTCTCCTCCTGGTGACAGGCTTTCTTCCTTTAGTCCTCTGTCTTTTATTCTTCTTGATAAACCACTTCTTAGTGCCACTTCCAAACATCTTCGCATTGAGGATTCCAACTAAGACGTCTTTAACAGTTCCGTCAAAGAAAGGAAAGTGCATATTTTTTACAAACAACACACGATCATGCCTACATGTTCTGTCCCTGTAAACACAGCATGCGTTGTGACACCCAAAGTGTCTGGAACAGCAGGACAATCTGGACAGACACAAAATATGTGCTTGGTACTTACAGACAGTAATAGGATTAGCTTTGTCTTAAGCAGACGAGGTTAGGTTTGCTCTGTCTATTGCTAGAAAATATATATGTATATGAAATCTGACATCTAAATATAACTGACAAAATAAGAGTTATCAGTCTAAGCATAATTAACACACACTTCATCCTATATTTACTGCAAATATAGTCATAAAATATGATGATTGCAGTATCAGACTCTGCCAATAGAGGGCGGTGCATTTCAGTCGACTGGTGATCCTGCTGTTCATTTGTCCCGTTACTAAACACACAGAACATATCTGAGACTGAAGAGTGTTGAGACTGAGAGTGTAATCTACACAAATTCGGTTATGCACACGTTATTGCAGTGCAATACTGGATAGAATCCATTGTTATTGATTTTTAATAAAACTTTAGTAAAGTTAACGCATTAACTAAGATTATTAAGTAATTGACTCCGATCCATTTAATTATTTGAAAACAATGCACACCCGAGGTGGTCTTATGCATAGCACAAGGCTTCATTGAAAGAAATACAATATATATTAATATTAATATTAGCCCTATAAATCAATTAAACTATTTAACTATATGCGATAATGGTTTCAAACGAATAGTAAAATGTTCAGAATGTTACCAATATTTTTATAAAAATTTTTTTATTAACTTTTCGGTCAAACGGTGTTGTAGTTTAATGGATTTACACTATTGCATACATTTTAAGTTCTAAAATTATTATAAAAGTTATAAAATGCTCATTTATATGGTGCATTATAGGGAATAATATTCAGAGTTTGATTGTGCTGCATTAGATTTTTTACGCCGTTGAGTGCATTAATGACCAAAAATGGTCACATATTAAACATTGCCTACTTTTTTTTATATATTATTATTATTTTCCACTTTTACCAAGTTAAATCTTTTAACCAGCATCAGTCCTCATCATAACTACCAAATATTTATTTAATTTCAGGATTTTAACCCTTTAAATGCCAGTTTTGGTGACGATACCATCTATTTGAATAAGAGGAAAAAACACAAAGATTTTATTATTTTCCATACACTAAATGCAAAGAGAAAACTTTAGCTTTGGATTATCACAGTCTTGAATATGTCAAAGATTAGCGGCAACATTATTTCTGGTGCATTTAAAGATTTTGTGTTATGACAGATTTTAAAAAAAAATCACACTGGTTTCACCAAAAATGGTCATATATTCAAAAACATCCTAAAATATTATATATTATTATTATTTTCCACTTTTACTGAGTTAAATCTTTTAACCAGCATCAGTCCTCATCATAACTACCAAATATGTATTTAATTTCAGGATTTTAACCCTTTAAATTCCAGTTTTGGTGGCGATACCATCAATTTGTATAAGAGGAAAAAACACAAAAATGTAATTATTTTCCATACACTAAATGCAAAGTGAAAAGTGGATTATCACAGTCTTGAATATGCCAAAGATTAGCAGCAACATTATTTTTGGTGCATTTTTATTATTTTTTGTCTTATGTCAGATTTAAAAAATAAAAAAAAAAATTCACACATAGCGCAAGGACAAATTTGGTCCTATTTGAACCCATTAAAATATCCATTTTTGAACCCACTGTCATAATATCATAAAATCATAATTTCTATTCAAATACCCTGTCCCTTGGGGTAAAATATTTACTTTTTACTGTTTTCTACCAGTTGGTACCATTTTTCATATAATTGACACATAACGCAAACATCTGTACTGCAAACATTTTCCTGATTTCTACTAGGTGATTATAACCTGTGCCTGTCTCACTACACATACAATTTGCTAAAGCAAAACTACAAGATCACCATGAACATGAATTGTTATTTTTTCTATAAAAAAAAATGTATTCTATAAACATATAAAACATATCAAAACATCAAAACAAAATGGGGTCATTCTTCAGCTCATTTGCATGCTCCTTACAGATGTAAATGCCACATTTTGTTAGGGCAGAAACTGCACCCCCTCCTCCTCTTGTCATGGGTGTCTGCAGACCCACTAGCTTTTCTTCATCTTGTCGAGTTTAAAATGGCCGCACCAAAGATGTGCACAGCTTTATAACTTTTGCATCAACCACACTTGTATGAAAGGCAGACTTTGTTTTGGATCCCTCGCAGCTACATCTTTGTGTTGCCGCAAGATGAAAGGTGTTATTATTGTCTAAGGACTGACTGCATGGCTGTGTTTGTGCCTCTACATATGTGAGAAGTTATCAATTAACTTTGAAACATAGACTGCAAAAAAAAAAAAAAACGTAGCTGTGTCAAAGATGCGTAAAATTCAAAAGATTTATGTTTGTGCGTAAAATACGCATGAATCAAACCGAAAGAAAACAATGCAGTGAGAAGCGCTTTCTTTAGCTAAATGCACGCACACACACACACACACACACACGCCTACACACACATCCTACACCACTGACACACACACACACACACACACACAGAGAACGAGAGAGAGAGAGAGTAGACAGAAAGGGTAAAATATGACCTTTAGGATATTTTGATTTGTCACTCGCCTAAACACCATGTATTATATTTAGGCCCTACACACACACACACTTTTGTCAACACAGACACACATTGCTCTCAGACATCCACACATACTCAGAAACATAATTTTAGATCATTGAGTCATTAAAATGCTTCATAACACACTCCATACTGCCCCTAGTGGAAACCAGGAAAATAACATGCATTTCCACCCATAGGGAATACATATGTAGTGACGTCATCTGGTGGAATACACTATATAATGCAAATATAATGCTTTTGCTTCAAAATGAAAGGATGTTTCAACATAAATCATGATTCATGTATTAATGACGGCCTCGGCTTTAAACAACGTTTTAATGGGTTTCAATGGGCCATTTTTGGTCATTATGGTGCTGAGTGTTACTATTTGATCTACACAGAGTGTGTTATACATATTTTGCAAAATGGGATCACATTTTTTACATTTATCCAAAAAGTCACAATTTTGCCAAATTACATACCATTTGCATTAAAACAGCCAAAATGGTCAAAGAAATTAAACTGCAAATGACCAAAAATGTCCTTAATGCAGCACAAGGGTTAGGCAAAACGGGGTTGTAGTTTATTGGATTTGATATGGAATTGTAATGTGGTCATTAAAGCCTTTCTGGAACTAATTCAACGAAATGACATGACTATAAAAGCCACCTTTACTTCAGTAAACATCACGAAAACATCCGTATCCATCAGCAGTAAATGATGGTTGCAGACATCAAGCTTGATGATAACGTAATTTTAACGTATTTAACTCTTTAAATCCTCCATTTTAAATAAACATCATGCTGTCGCTCTGACAATTTTTTTTACAATTACTTTAGGCACCAATTTAGGTGAATGTGTTTTTAAAATCGTAAGCAAGCTAAACTGAATTTAATAGTAGCTACAAAAATAAGACCAGCCCTGACTTAATGTTATGCTATAATGAGACAACAGGCTGGTTGTCACGCATTATAAAAGGACTGGTATTATCATCAGATGACATTTTTCACCATGATACTGCAACTTTTTTTTTTCCTTTGAAGACTTTTTACATTATTGGATTTAACAGTGACCGATTCTGAGTATTGATATCGCACTGACGTGGAAAGTGAATCAATCGGGTAATATTCCACTGAATAATGTTTCAGGATGCATACGTGACCGACCCAACCCTCATTTATCAGTTCCACATAATCATAAAAAGGGTGTTTCACTAAAATGTTTGATATAATGTTTGATACACCTCCTCTATTACAGCATCAGGAAGTTTCTTCAGAAAATGTATTCATCTAGATTTGGGTTAGCATTATTGCCACTGTAAATTTTTATTGTTATATTACATCTTTATCCAAAAAAAATCATTAACCATTTAGGCAACTTCTCGAAAGTGTTCGCTTATGACTAATGCTTGAATTGATTCGCTTTGATATGTCTTTCATGGTGGCCATTAAACTTCAAGTTTTCATCTATGGTTACAGTGGTTTCATTAAAATTTTATATTTTTTTAATGACAAACTTCTGTATTTGTGTATATATTACATATAGGATATATATATATATATATATACATACATATATATTGTGTGTGTGTGTGTGTGTGTGTGTGTGTGTGTGTGTGTGTGTGTGTGTGTTACATTTCAAGACATCAGAAAAATGAGTTCTCATCATTTGTTTGACAAGGCCATGTCCTGTCACACTAATATGACATTTCTGCACGTCTGCCACTTCTTCCCGTGTATTGAGTCACTTTTTATAGAAATGAGTCACACAAGAGGACAAAGGAAACAAAGCACAATATATAGCATGTAAATATTCAACTCTTAATATTATTTTATTTAGTATTTTATTTCACATACACAATATTGGCCAAGACTGATGTCCAGACTCGGAAAATGTACTTCTTCACTCATACTTTTATTCAAATATTTTTTAAACATGTGGTAAAGATTTTTGTAATGCATATTGTGTAGTTGTGCTTGGAGTCAATTGTTTTATTTGTGAGAACGCAATGAAACATTTTTGTCCAGGCTGTCATACAAAGAAATTATGAACATATGCAAAAACAAGACAGAACAACAAAATATTAATAATTGATTATGTTAGTCAATGCTTTTTCCTGTGAGCTTTTTTTTTCTAAGTATTTTTTTTGCGTTGAAAAATAAAACCTGTAGCTGTAGTTTGCCTTTTTTGCTAATTAATTCTATCATATAAATACCGTAACCGAGTTTCAACGGTATAATTTTTGTTGTGAAATGAAATAATAAAAAAATAGAATTAACTTTTTTTAACTCTATATAAAGTATTTTTATTTTATTTTACTATATTTAGGGTCGTGAATAATTACACCTTCCACTAAAAACTCAAGTCCACTAAATACAGATTTCATCTCAGTAATACATTCTTTGAGCTAATAATATCTAGCAATCTGGCAGCCAAGCCTTTCATATCTGAATTATTCTGAAAAGTAATTCTACAACTGTGCAATCAATAAAAAGTGACATCCCTCAATCATCTCTCAACACCGCCTGCTTTTATGGGAAAACTGTTAAAAGTGTTGATATTATTACTTAACCATTTTAATAATATTTCCTGAGAAAAAAATCATGTTCAATGGTCCAAAATGCTTTATAAATGAAATAATCGCAGAAAATTCATGAAGTGTGTAGATTTCTTCATTATTAATCCATTCCTTATATAAATAAATGCATGTAAAACATAATAGACAGACCATATGCCTCTGATACTTTAGATAAAGAAAGATTTTCTTTCTAAAATGAGGGAACAATTAGATTGTTTGTAAAAGAAGTTGCCTTATTCCCATTATAAAATAAGTGTTTGAAAATAACTGGTATTCTCCACCTTTTCTAAATATATAATATAATGCTAATATAATATAATATAATGGTAATATGATATACCGGTAATATAATATAATTCAATATAATATATTACAATATAATATAATAAATATAATATAATATAAATCACTCACATACACATTAAAGTTGTGCCCATAGACATTGCATATACACTATAAAAAAATGCTGCCTTAAATTTTTTAGTACCGTCAACTTGGATGTTTAAGTAATTTCAACTTAAATTACATTAAACTGACTTAAAAAAATTAGTTGAATCTTGTATAACTTCTTAACTTATTGTGATGAGTTAAAACAATGTAAACACATATGTTGTCATAACTTATTGATCATATATATTTTTTTACAGTGTAATACATTTATTTTCCATGTTTAAAACCATTATATCAGCGACAGTGATTTTAAACAGTTTATTGCATCATGTGACAATGATAATGAGACAACAACAATACAGTCAAAAATTGAATAATACTGAATTTATTGATCATCCATTACAGAAATGTATAACATATGTACTTTTGCATTCAGACAGAGAGAAAAAAGAAAAGAAAAATGATTAATTTAGCATAACAAAAGATCTTTCCTCTGGCAGTAATCAATTTCTTTGAATGAAATGCACCCCTAATATGTTTGTTACTAAAACTAATTTTTGATTTGATTTGATGACTGCTTTATAATTCTATTTGACCTCAACATGTTCTTTACCAACTAGAAATGTTGGCTGTAGAAAACTCTGTTTTAAAAGGAATAAATGAGTCCAGCCCTTATAAAAAGAATAAATATTGATTTACTAAATGATTCGCTAACAGTTATTCCTTAAATAATTCCCACATAAACAGTCTAGAAGTTCTCATAATGGTGAAGAAAATGTGTCTGGTCTCGTTTGTTCATTTGTTGGCAGGCCTTCTCGACATTCTTAGTCAGACCGGGAGGACCACAGCTGAACACGCCGATCTTTTCCACCTTTAAGCAAGAGTAGAAAGAACCGCTCATAAATTGCGTTCGTGAGGTTGATATAACTGCCACATTGATTACATTTTATGACTTATTAACTTAAAATAAAAATGACTTCCTTCACATGAATCCATGTAAATCACAGATATTCACTAATACTGGATGATAAGAAAAAAGTAACGGTGTAGAGTTTAACGGTAAAGCTGTAATTTAGGGATCTAGATCTGATTTAGATCTGTCTTTCTGACCTCCGGATGAACTTCCTGTAGCGAGCTGAGAAAAGCCAGAAAGGGGGGGCGACCGAAGTGTGTGACGGACCGCAGGCCGGTGAACAAACTCCTGTTCCTCACCTTCTGAAAGTGCCGCTCACACACATACTTAAAAAGAGAAAGAGAAACAACCAGACATGACTTCATAGCTGTTCAGCGGCTATAAATGATGTCACAGTAGTTCAGTGGAATGGATTATAAACCAATTGTGTTTAGTCATAAACTCATTCTCATATGAGCCCTATTTTAACGATCTAAGCGCATGGTGTAAAGCGGACGGCGGAAGTGCACTTAGGGAACAATGGGTTTACCAGCATGGTGGTGCGGAGATCGAATTTCTCAGCCAGCTGTGTGATGTAGATGTGCACTGACACCAGCTCCTGGCCATCCATGTCCTCCACCTCTCTGATGATGTCAGACACCCACTCGAACTGACGCTGGGTCCGCGTCACCCAGATAAAATACACCTGGAGCCGGAGGACACGTGTCTTTTAAATCTTCAATTAAGGGACATTAAAAAAAAAATGTTTAAAAAAAAGGAAACTGTACCTTTTTGCACTGAAATTTGACCTTGACTGAAGATTTGAAGACCAGGTCTTTTAGGATGGAAGCGAAGGGTGTGACTCCAATCCCAGCACCCACCAGCACTGACACCTCATAGTCTGTCCACTCCTGGTGACCCTCCCCAAATGGCCCGTCCAGATACAGCTGTGTGTGAATTATCGTTTTATGAAGATAATGAATAAAAAAACAAACATTTCATTTGGCAAGTTTAGTTCAATTGAAACCATATACTTTTACATATATATTTATAATCTCACTTAAAGGATTATTAGGAACACCATACTAATACTGTGTTTGACCCCCTTTCGCCTTCAGAACTGCCTTAAAGGAGAACTCCGGCGCAAAATGAACCTTTGGTCTAATTACACATTGTTACCTAGTCAACCGTTATCTGAGATTTGTTTTCATGATTATCGAATGTAAATAGTTTTATCTCTAAAAACAGTTTAGCCTATAAAGCTAGTATAACGCTAGTATATTGGCATAGTGTAATGACAAATAAAAATCGCTTGTTAATACCACTAACAAGGCTCAAAATAGCCTCACACTAACACGGTAGCATAATGAGGGTCCCTACCTTCAAACCGAACTTTGTCAGTGTCCAGACAGTTTAATAAGAAGATATTTTAAACATACAGTCAACTTCGCGTATACAGGCAGAAGCCATCTTTGAAATACAGCCTTTACCAGTCGATCTACGAACGCCGATCCAAGCCTGCTGTTCGCGCTCACCTTATCACAACTTATAGCTCGTTCACATTCTCACCAGCGCACTTGGATCGGCGCAGGGGCGGACTGGCCATCTGTGTGATCTGGAGAATCACAGAACGGCCGGTACTCCAGGACAGCCGGCGGGCCGGCCCACCACCCGCCACACACGCAGTCACAGAGAGGGAGCGAGCTAGAGACCTTGCGTGTGTGTTAGGGGTGGGAGAAAAAATCGATCCATTGCGATTCTCTCTCCAACGATTCTGGATCGATTCTGCGAATTCCAGAATCGATTCTGAGCTTAGTTTTTAACCAGATGTGCGATGACGTTGAGTTTGCTTTAGAAACACCCGTATTCTGCTTGCTTCCAATTCCTCACACACATACACCACTCGAACCTTCCGTAAAATAATCTTTCATAAAGTTCGGAAAGGTTGAAGCGAATTACAAGGACATTCACAGGCTTCATTGCAAAGGATACGCTGTGAGAGACGCGCGCTTTCTTTGATGTTACACTTGAAGTGTGCTGTCTCGCCCGGGTAGATAAAGAATCGTTCTGGAATCGGATCGTGACTCCCAGAATCGGATCGGATCGTGAGGTGACCAAAGATTCCCACCCCTAGTGTGTGTGCTAGTGTGCGCGTGTCTCACGGGATGATGTTAGGAAGTGATATTCAGCTTGCTACATTTTAATGATTACAGTAGTTAAAACAGCTAAACTTCAACATTTTAGCTGTAAAATGCCACAGTAGCTAATAGTAAGAAATATGTTGTGCTTTTACTTTTAAAAATGTTGGTAACGTTACAGTTAATCCTTACAAACTTTGAAGATTTTAAATACAGAAGTTACATTTGTAATGGTGTAGCCTATTTTCATTTAGATGTGGTATTATTATTTGTGCAGTAGCTAAGATTAATTACTGCATAAATTAATTAAGATTATTAAGTAATACATTCATTTTAAGACAGCATGGAATAGATTGTATAATGCTGTTAGCTATAATTTGGATGGTATAGTATCAGCCACAATTAAAGTCTTGTGACACATGCCTGGTGGCAGGCGTTATTGTTGTTGTTGTCGAGTTTCCGCGCGCCGATTGCCTTGGGCCGGGCCTAGACAAAGTCCAGGGCCGTTTTTTTGTCCCAGTCCGTCCCTGGATCGGCGTTCGTAGATCAACTGGTAAAGGCTGTATTTCAAAGATGGCTTCTGCCTGTATACGCGAAGTTGACTGTATGTTTAAAATATCTTCTTATTAAACTTTCTGTACACTTACAAAGTTCTCAATGCTTCGGTTTGAAGGTAGGGACCCTCATTATGCTACCGTGTTAGTGTGAGGCTATTTTGAGCCTTGTTAGTGGTATTAACAAGCGATTTTTATTTGTCATTACACTATGCCCAATATACTAGCGTTATACTTGCTTTATAGGCTAAACTGTTTTTAGAGATAAAACTATTTACATTCGATAATCATGAAAACAAATCTCAGATAACGGTTGACTAGGTAACAATGTGTAATTAGACCAAAGGTTCATTTTGCGCCGGAGTTCTCCTTTAATTCTACGTGGCATTGATTCAACAAGGTGCTGAAAGCATTCTTTAGAAATGTTGGCCCATATTGATAGGATAGCATCTTGCAGTTGATGGGGATTTGTGGGATGCACATCCAGGGCACGAAGCTCCCGTTCCACCACATCCCAAAGATGCTCTATTGGGTTGAGATCTGGTGACTGTGGGGGCCATTTTAGTACAGTGAACTCATTGTCATGTTCAAGAAACCAATTTGAAATGATTCGAGCTTTGTGACATGGTGCATTATCCTGCTGGAAGTAGCCATCAGAGGATGGGTACATGGTGGCCATAAAGGGATGGACATGGTCAGAAACAATGCTCAGGTAGGCCGTGGCATTTAAACGATGCCCAATTGGCACTAAGGGGCCTAAAGTGTGCCAAGAAAACATCCCCCACACCATTACACCACCACCACCAGCCTGCACAGTGGTAACAAGGCATGATGGATCCATGTTCTCATTCTGTTTACGCCAAATTCTGACTCTACCATCTGAATGTCTCAACAGAAATCGAGACTCATCAGACCAGGCAACATTTTTCCTGTCCTCAACTGTCCAATTTTGGTGAGCTCTTGCAAATTGTAGCCTCTTTTTCCTATTTGTAGTGGAGATGAGTGGTACCCGGTGGGGTCTTCTGCTGTTGTAGCCCATCCGCCTCAAGGTTGTGCGTGTTGTGGCTTCACAAATGCTTTGCTGCATACCTCGGTTGTAACTTATTTCAGTCAAAGTTGCTCTTCTATCAGCTTGAATCAGTCGGCCCATTCTCCTCTGACCTCTAGCATCAACAAGGCATTTTCGCCCACAGGACTGCCGCATACTGGATGTTTTTCCCTTTTCACACCATTCTTTGTAAACCCTAGAAATGGTTGTGCGTGAAAATCCCAGTAACTGAGCAGATTGTGAAATACTCAGACCGACCCGTCTGGTACCAACAACCATGCCACGCTCAAAATTGCTTAAATCACCTTTCTTTCCCATTCTGACATTCAGTTTGGAGTTCAGGAGATTGTCTTGACCAGGACCACACCCCTAAATGCATTGAAGCAACTGCCATGTGATTGGTTGATTAGATAATTGCATTAATGAGAAATTGAACAGGTGTTCCTAATAATCCTTTAGGTGAGTGTATATATGTGTATAAAAAGTCACCACATATAACATAATATAGTATAATTAGTGCTCTCAAACGATTAATAGCGATTAATAGCATCTAACATAAAAGTGTTTTTACATCATACACACATATATATTTACAAACTTTTATGTTAGATGCGATTAATTGCAATTAATTGATTTGAGAGCCCATAAGTAAGTGATCATGTACATCCATCCGGTTGTTATCTCAGAATAAACCTCCGACAGGGTGATGAAGACCCCGACACGAAGCGGAGCATCAGCCTGAAGGGGGTTTATTCTGAGATAACAACCGGCTGGATGTACATTATCCCGCTTATTACACGGCTACTTGCCACGTAAGTAAATAATTAGACACGAAATATTGATCTGAGTTCTTTAAATGCAAAGCTTCCGCGGAGAGAGCAGTTGCTAGCGCGGCAAGTTCAAACTAGACAGACATTTAAGAGATACGGTATACAGTCATACCACTTATTGCACAGCATTTCACCACATAAATAATTATGGAGATAAGAGATATTGATTTCAGTTTAAACTGTTTTAAAATCGTACCTGTTTGTATCTTATAATCCAACAGTGTACAAAACAATAGTCACAAAATGGCAGCAGCTGTGTTTGTATGAAACAAGAGAGAGCGAGTCCATGATACTGGATTGCATAATTAAATAACTGTTCACAAAATATTGATTTGACTGAGTTTTAATATTTTATTAGCTCACCAAGCGCAAAACTTCCACGAAGAAAAACCGTTCCTAGCAAGCGTATAGCGCTGCTGACTTCAGTAACCCGGATGAGTCTGTGTTAACTATTTTCAGCGGTTGGTATCTGGGAATAACATACCGCTGGATGGCGCGATTGACCAATCAGAATCAAGTATTCCACAGAGCCGTGTAATAATATAATACATTGCTTGTCTGGCTTGGGCATTTTACATTAAGGAACTACGTCTACCTGATCTGATCCTTAAAATAAATGTGTTGGCATAACCTGATACATTCAGGTTTATCCTCCACATCTATATAATCCAAACATAAACTTTTACATCCTTGCCTTGGGATATCCTCCAAGCTCCTGGAGTTTCTCAGGGGTGTAGGCCTCTCTGAGTTTGCTGGTCCAGGGTCCCACTGCACGGATATGAAGGCTGAGGGTCTCCTCGTGGGGTGCGGAGGTCAGGGTGAAGGGGTGGTACTCATCCGTGCCCAGCGCCAGGCATGCGATACGTACCCACTGTCCCGAGCGGTAGACAAAACCTTGAGGACGCTTAAACTCCAGGTATGTTACATCTGCCAATTCAAAGGAATTGAGAAGCGCGTTTGTTATCATTGTTACCTCAGAATAACTGGTGATTTTAAACATATTTGACAACAAAGATGTGATATGACAGGACACCTGTTTGTGTGGGTTTTATATCATTTTGAATTTGACTCGAGATTCCCTGTTGTGAGACGCTGTATGATTTCACAGCCAGAGCAATTAGGAGTGACACTTTACAACACATGACAGAGCACTGTGTGAGTGCCCTGGGAGACTCGCAGATAAAAGAGCTTTGTGTCTACCTGAGGGCAGCAGCTCGGCTTTCACCACTGGGATCTCCACCTTCTTCCTGTTGAGGCTGATGAGCTTGTCCAGGAGGAAGAGGAGGCCCGGGGGGATCAGGTAGATGTGGAAGCGGGGCTCCTGAAGGAGGGCGTAGCTGCCGTGGATCACCGTCTGTCACAGGAGACGAGAGAAAGAGGGGAAGTCAGATGTGTAACTCTCTCACGAAACGAAATGAAACAAAACAAAAATCAAACAAATAAAATGAGTTATTGTTGCGGTTTCTTTTTATTTCAAAACTAAAGATAACATTTACCAGTCTTTTTTGAAACAAAACAATCAAACAAATATATAAAAATAACATTCCCAGTATTTTTTATACATTTTTATTTTAATTAATTAATATTAATATTAATGGATACATTTTGTGTGTAACCGTGTTAAAGGGATAGTTCACTTTGAAATGAATTTTTGATATGTTTTAGCTTACCTCAAGGGCATCCAAGATGTAGGTGTCTTTGTTTCCAATTTTGATATTTTTAGGTCAAACCGTTCTTGTCTGTCAGTCATATAATGCAGGTCTATGGTCACCACCTCAAAGAGCATGCACAGAGAAGTCCAAATTAAACATGATTTAATGACTCGTAAATGTAAGTACACATTGATGGCCTAAGACACGAAACGAGCGGTTTGTGTGAGAAAACGAACAGTATTTATATCGTTTTTACCTCTTGTAACGCACAGACCGAAGCGCCGGCGCCATCAGATCACTTGGACGTGGCTGTGTTTACAAGAGGTAAAAAAGATATAAACACTGTTCGTTTTCTCACACAAACCGCTCGTTTCGTGTCTTAGGCCATCAATGTGTACCTACATTTACGAGTCATTAAATCATGTTTAATTTGGACTTCTCTGTGCATGCTCTTTGAGGTGGTGACCATAGACCTGCATTATATGACTGACAGACAAGAACGGTTTGACCTAAAAATATCAAAATTGGAAACAAAGACACCTACATCTTGGATGCCCTTGAGGTAAGCTAAAACATATCAAAAATGTATTTCAAAGTGAACTATCCCTTTAATTTGTCCTCAACGTACTATAATTTGGTTATAGTTGTTCAATGAAACACTAAATTGCAACTTTGGGTGATTGTAATCTTGACATAAACATTATTAATTTTGTCCTCTTTACCTCAAGTCACACAAAAAACTATTTTTTTTCAGGACAAGCAAATAAACAGTTGAAGTGTCTATCAAAAAGGCAATTAAAAATCCTACAGCCGCCGCTACACTGTTATGATTTCTCCTACTACCAGTATTTTATCCATATTTAACATTATTTTTCTCAGTACACTCAGACACTCATGAAACTAGTGGTGTGCCTTTTTCCCCTCACCAGGACATAGACGAGCACATAAAGGTGGTGTGTGATCCAGAATCCTCTAAAGCTGATGCGTCTGAAATAGTGTGAAGCGAAGACGTACATAAAAGCAAAAATCAGCAGCAAAAGGACCCCAGTGAGACCTGAAAGAAAAAACCCAGAGGTTTACAAAGAACACACAAACCATACATCCACAACAATAATACATTCAGTCTATTAATTAATCACTGGTTATATCAAAACAACTTTGAATATGCAGCCATACCAGGAACTGTCTTGAAAAACCAGAAAGTCCATTTCAATGGAAGCTCAGACCTGCAAATGATCAACACATAGCATTAGTTTATTTATATATTTGAATTATATTATATATTTATCAAGATCAGTCCAATAATTACCCATTGTTGGAGAATACTCTAGGAAACAAGCAGGCAAGAATGCTGAGGTCACTGATGCAGAAAATGTAAACGTTGACCACATGACCCAAACTGTGAACAACTGTGGCACAAAAATAACTTTAATAAATAAAATATTTAGTGACCAAATAATTAGTACATAAATATAATGAATGTATTACACATCACTTTGAGGAAGTTACAAAACACAATGGAACTTTGAAACCCGATCATTGAGTCATATATGCCATAAACTTCAGAAGCATGACTTGGCGGACATACAAATTGTTAAAGCAAAATTATGGTGATTACAAGTTCCACTGAATTGTTTATGTGATTATTTGTTTATGTGGCACACAAGGAAGTTTAAGTATTATTAAATGGCGTTTTGCACGTAGAGGGAATTGTCCTGCCCTGACCTGAGAGGATGACAGCAGTTATAGCCATGTGACGGTGGAGGTCAATGGCCGCATCGAATGGGATGTATCTGTTGAGGAAAGTCTCTCTGCACATGGTTATCAGGTTACGGCACACGGATAGGAGCATGTAGGGAAACAGGAAGGAGATGGCGGCCGCAGAACCGCGAGACACAAGCACGCCCACTATGGAGGTCTCCGGGATGCCACTGGCGTGGGCCTGTAAACCATAATCTAAAAACATCGCTATTGGTTTGCAACCGTTAGTGTGGAACTCCAGTTTCATTTACAACTAATCATTCAGAGTCCTTAAATATGCACAATACAATATTCGACGACGAAAAGAGATGGTGACACTTACAGTAGCATCTTTCCAGTGCTAGTCCAGCTGTGATCCCGTACATAATGACTACGCAAATGATATGCCTCCTGTAGTTTTCGATGAAGCGCTTGAACTGCTGGATCCATTTCTTCACTGGGTTTCGGTTGTAGCGCTCTCTCTGAGGACTCACGTACACCTTGGGGTTGCTTTGTCCAACTCTGGGGAAACTGGACATTTTAATAACGTGGCAAAAACAACATAGCTTTATTGCTCAAACTTTAAAAAAGGCTATAATGGCACAGTCTTTCAGTCTGTTCTGACTCGGGTCACTATATGTAACAGATTCGTGATTTTATCTGTATACTCTATGTGTATATGTCTTGGCTAGTTGGTGGGTTAGACAGACGGACAGAAAACGAATTAGACAGAATGGTGGATAACTGACTAGATAGAGAGAATGCCAGATAGATAACTATCTAGATTGTTATCCGCCTATCTGTCTGTCTAATTAGTTAGTTATCTTATTACTGTTAGTTAGACAGACAGACAGGTGGATAACTAACTAGATAGAAGGTCAACTCAAGATGATGACGTTTACCTGGCGGACATTATGTCACCGAATGGCATCAGTTCCCACAAATACTGATTGCCACATTTCTCAATAACCAACAAATGACGGGTTTCACAAAGGCTTAAATCTAACACCTAGCTGAGCTCCTAATGACCGTACACATGTCAGAACATGTTGAAAATGCAACGCATGCTCTAAAATGACCACGGCAGAGATATTATACATTAACGTCTTGGTCTGTCTTTGACGAAGTTCCTGGCCTTGCTCCCCCTCAGACCTGCGAGGAAGCTCTTCCACTGCCGAAGAACTACAAAAGAAAAACAACAACTTATCAGCTATGTTACAGAAAACTCATATGGCACTTTTGAAAATAAGTCCAAAGTTATATATTTTTTCTTTACCCATTTTTCTTAATGAAAGACACTCGCTGTTGACTGGCTAGTTTTTTCTTACCAAGTACTTCCATTCCTGAGAATACATGCACAGCAGTTTCAAAGAAAAATACCTCTGTGTTGAGTGTACCTAGAATTATAGAGACGTATGGGCGATTAGAGCATAAAGAAAAATATATCCTTCACCTTTAATATTGAGCTGAGCTGAATGGTCTCGCAGCAGAAAGTGAAAGTCCTCCCATGAGAAGTAATCTTTGTTGTGAAGACCAGCGGCCTGAAGCATAGCTGCTATGCCATCATCAGCCTGACTCTTGGATAGAGCACTTCCAGAGATATCAATGAAAGACCTGCACAAGAAAGGAGAAAATGCGTCTAGCAGAAAAAACTTCATTGATTTATATCATCTGGATCTCAAAGTTGTATATCATCTGAATCTTAATGTCCAGCGGATTATTTAAAAAATCTTTCCACAAATTGGTAACTTTTTTCTTCGAGGCTCAAAAAACAGGATCTGACATCAGAACCGACCTGAGTAAGGAAGTGAACTCTTGCTTGGACAAGAAGCCGTCTTCTTTGATATCATGCATTGAAAACAGAAGCTTAGACTTCTCCTCTGGTGTTCCTGAATTTGCAAGCCAAAAACAACAAAACATAATAACATAAAAACATTGTAAAACATTCTAACAACATGACCAGGTAACTTTGTAACACTGCAAAATTACAAAATTGTCACATCCCAACAACGTAAGAAGGGATTTTGTAGCATTTTGACATTGTAACACTGTTAGAATGTCACATTTGTGCAATTTTACACTGTGTTACTATGGTAAATTCTACAAAATTACCTTGTCACATTGTTAGGATGTTACATTTTTATAGTTTTATGAGGTTACAGTGTTACAATTTCACAATGTTACAATGCTACAAAGTTGCCTTGTTACACTGTTAGCATGTCACATTTTTACACTTTACAATGTAACAAGGGAACTTTGTAGCATTGTAACATTGTGAAATTGTAACACTGTAACATAATAAAAATATAAAATTGTAAAAAGTTCACATCCTAACAATGTGACAAGGTAATTTTGTAGCATTTACCATAGTAACACTGTAACACCAACACTGTAAAATTGTACAAATGTAACTTCCCAACTTGTAGCATTGTAACAGTAACATTTGAACCGTTTAAAATGGTACAATTGTAACATGATCCTGACAATGTAACAAGGTAATCTTGTAGCATTGTATCACCGTAACATAACACTGTAGGTGGTGTTAACTTTGTAGTTTGGTAAAATGATATTGTAAAACATTTATGGACCTGAGGAGATAAGTCTTAAGTTATTAAGACTAAACTACCATATAAAAGATCTGAACAACCTCACCTGTCATAAAAATGACAATAACATCCAGGAACTCTTGAAAGGAAAGGTATCCGTTACCGTCCTTGTCAGCCAGTGTGAACATAGACTCTACAAAGAGCGAGTCCGGCTTCAGACCGAACACTCTGGCAAATTCAACTCGGGTGAGCTCACACTGTAAAGCTTCTCGGGTCCTATTGCTCAAGTCTCCTGCATCACTTTTATTAATATCCAAGACCTGGAGTCAAAAAAGACATGTAAGATGCTACCTCTCAACTTTGTGACACATTGCCAGTGGAATGAGGACAAAATGACCGTTAGACATATGAAGAAACAACAGAAAGGTATAGGTTATACCTTTGAAAAAGCATGCTTGAAGAACGTCTCAACGATCTGTTCCCTCTGTTCTCTGGTCACTGCATCTCGAAGAATTTCTTTCTCACTCATTTCCGTCACAGTTAGACTCTGAATTCTGCCGTCCAGCTCAGATCTCATGTGATTTAAGAACTCTGACCTCTGACCAACGTCCTCAAAGAACAAAACCTTTCGGCCAGAAATCCAACTTAATGCCTCATTGAGCATTTGTTGCATAATGACAGCAGAATAAATTACCAAATTCTTACCAGATCATACTCTTTGGGGAACTTCAAGAGTAGAGCACGATGCTGATGGTCATTGGGTATTATCACTTTCAGATGTTCTTGATTTCCGAAGCTGTGCGAGCTGAGAAGGGAGCCGTTCTCATCAAAGGTCTGGAATACTTTCTTCTCGTTGAACGCAAGAGTGACCTGTCGGGGTGCCTTATTGTGCCCCAACCACTCTTTGGCTGAACACAGAAGTGAAATCAGACACCAAAAAAAACCCCCCAGAAGTTAATAAACTCATCTTCATTGGCATATCAGACCAACATGAAACTGCAGGTGATGTTACTGACCAGAAGTCCCATGAGCAGGTTCCTTGTGTTTTGTGGAACCTTTGAGCTTCTTTTGGAATCGTCTGTATCTGGCTGTCCGAACACGAGCAACTACACAAGCTACTATGTAGCTTACTGTCGAGAGATCAGAAAAAGTATGTGTGGAAAGATGCTTGGGTTGCATATGTATTATATTATCTAGCAGGTAACTTGTGGGAGTTTTTTGGCAAACAAAAGCTTGAAAGTGAAATAAGTTAAACATAAGTACTTTTATAATTCCAATTGTCTGAGTTAAATACATGACATTGTAATTCAATTATAGTTTAAAGGTGCAGTAAGCAATTTCAGAGAAACGCTGTTGATATTTGAAAATCACCAAAACACGCAACTACCCAAAAGGATCACACCCCTATCGTGAAAGCCCCGTCCCTAAATTCACAAACACGCTATGCAGCACAGGCACCCCCCCCCCCCCCCCCCCCACCCCCCCCCCCCCCCCCTCCCCTCCCCCATGAGTGGACACGCCCCTTACTGCTGATTGGCTACAAGTGTGTTTTGGTGCTCGGTCCGATCCACTTTCAGCCCCGTTTCTTAAAAATTGGGTAACGCTTTAGATTACAGCCCGGAAAGTACTGCGTAATTAAAGCAATTTTACAGCGTAACCTTCGGTAATTATAGTGTACCTATAAAGTACTTACAATATAAGTATAAGGGAACAATATTTTAAGTTTGGGGAATAAAGGGGTAACAACCAGGAGAATTAAAAAATTATTTATACTGTAAGTATTATAGAACTAAGGGGAACTTATTCTACTATTATGATATAACAATCTTACATTTGGGATCAATTTAGCAAGAACATACACTGCGTACCTTTTTGAAATAACGGTGAACCAGTACATACTGTATAGGCTTTATAAATGCATAGATATGTACCCTGTAATTTTTTAAATGTAATCTTTTTAACAAAAGTGCACTGAAAACGAAAACTATTGCAACTTTTGCTTAAATATTGTGGAAAGATACTCTTGTTTCATGTAGCTTGTTACCCCCTTGTTCCATGTAGTTACAGGGTAACAATAAAAATGCATACACACAATCTTATATCACTGACTCGGAAACCTTTATTTATTATACAAGTACCAAATACCCTGTAACCACATGAAACCAGATATATTTCCCAGTATTTAAAAAAATTGCAATAGTCTTAGCTTTTCTTGCCTTGAAACATGTTAGCCCAACTTAAACATCTGCACTTTTGCTAACAAAAAATAAATAAATAAAAGTATAAATGCATAGATATGTACCCTGTAATTTAAAAAAAGCCTATACAGTATGTATTGGTACACAATTATTACAAAAAGGTACGCAGTGTTCTCGCTAAATTGCTCCCAAATGTAAGATTGCTTATCATAATAGTAGAATAAGTACCCTTTACTTCTATAATACTTACCCCTTTATTCCCCAAACTTTACATATTGTTCCCTTATACTTACATGCAAGTACTTTATAGGTACACTATAATTACCGAAAGTTACTCTGTAAATTCCTCTTAATTACACAGTACTTTCCGGGCTGTAATCTAAAGCGTTACCAAAAATTGCTTACTGCTCCTTTAATTACTGCATACAAGTAAATTATGAATAACACTGACCAACAGGAAACAGGAACAGCACCGCCACTGTTACGCCAAAACCGGCTATGCTGCTGTTGTCAAAGTACTTCACAGAGACGGCCTTTGTGCAGGGGTGAAGATCGGAGGCTCTGATTGGCTGAGGCTGGGGGCAGGGATCACCTGTCCAAAAAAAACAAATCACAACTTTTCACTATGATTTTTTGTGTGTGTGTGTGGACTATGTTGATGCGCGTGGGTTGTTTATTACCGTCCACCCAGAAGAACGCTTTCTTTTGAATGTCGCCCTCCTCTGCACTGGTGACGTCCAGAATGACATCATGAAATGTTGTGTTCTGTATGGCTTGGATCTCCTCCTCAGTGAACAACCTGAGAGAAGGAGCAGCTGATACTTAGCCAGAAATACCTTTTACGTGTGCTCGTCTGACCAAATTGACATGGTTGTTTTTTTTGTAATCATCACCAGAAATTTTCCCACCCATTTTGTCTGTTCTCAAACCAGAAGCGATCAGCGTTCCTTATGCGTTCAAACTGGTCCAGGATGATGGCAGAAAACACTGGACCTGGTCCTTCCTGTGTTTCTAGTAGGCCACCCACAAACAGCTCTAGTCTGGAGGTGTCGTTCTCATATAACTCTGCAAGCTCCCTTAACAACTGAAAAGCAGTGAGAAGAGATTTAACTAAAGAGAGAGAAGATTTTGCATTTGAATGAGTGGCGTTTGCAAGTGCAAACAACGGCGCCACAATAAAGGGGTTTGTGGTAATTGTTATTAAGATGTTTGCTGATGGTTCATGCCATTAGGGGCTTTCGCACCGAGTAGTTCTAGGAACTAGCCATGCTTAAAGGGTTAGTTCACCCAAAAATGAAAATTATGTCCTTGATGACTCGACCTCATGTCGTCCCAAGCCCGTAAGACCTCCGTTCATCTTCGGAACACAGTTTAAGATATTTTAGATTTAGTCCGAGAGCTTTCTGTTCCTCCATTGGAAATGTATGTACGGTATACTGTCCTTGTCCAGAAAGGAAATAAAGACATCATCAAAGTAGTCCATGTGACATCAGTGGGTTAGTTAGAATTTTTTGAAGCATCGAAAATACATTTTGGTCCAAAAATAACAAAAACTACGACTTCATTCAGCATTGTATTGTCTTCCGGTTCTGTTGTGGATCCGCGTTCAGTGACGCTGCTGACGTGTGTCTGGTGCGCCCGAGCTTCGTTTACAGTCTGAGGGAGACGCACGCTGTAAACAAAACAATCTTCGCAAACATGTCTAACTGTGCGTTCACACCAGACGCGAATAGCGCGTCGAATTCCCGTCTACCGCGTCTAGTTTGACGCTTGACCACTTTGTGTTAATTCCCGCGTCAAGAGTGAAACTGACGCGCGTAAAAACAAAAGTTTGAAGCGAAATTTACGTGCGTCAGAAGCGATTTCCACACAGAGGAAGACTTGCATTTTTTTGCCCAGCCATATTTATTTGAACCCGAATACACGGACGCACCGGATTACACGTCAGCAGCGTCACTGCGGACTCGCGAACGCGGATTGACAACAGAACCGGAAGACAATACAATGCTGAATAAAGTCGTAGTTTTTGTTATTTTTGGACCAAAATGTATTTTCGATGCTTTAAAACATTCTAACTAACCCACTGATGTCACATGGACTACTTTGATGATGTCTTTATTCCCTTTCTGGACAAGGACAGTATACCGTACATACATTTACAATGGAGGAACAGAAAGCTCTCGGACTAAATCTAAAATATCTTAAACTGTGTTCCGAAGATGAACGAAGGTCTTACGGGCTTGGAACGACATGAGGGTGAGTCATTAATGACATAATTTTCATTTTTGGGTGAACTAACCCTTTAATGTTTTGACTTTTATTGTGACGGCGCAGCGGACCTTTATTTTGACGGCGCTGAGAACGCCAGAACCTGAGCACACAGTGCTCCCATTCTCCGTCTTCATTAGTTTACGATCTGTGTAACAGTCCTGTCTAATGCGTTACTAGAGAGAACTGTTATACATATAAAGTAGACAGTAATGAAAAGGTATTAGCATATGCCGTGTGGTTGATGTGTTGCTAGCTGAGCAGAAATTTATAATCATGTTTGGCTTGGTCCCCTCAAAGTTGTGTTGGATTTTCTCCTCAGCGTAAAGGTTAAGAGGCCCATCTATCACTGTTTTCCATGTTCATAGAGTTAGTTTGTGGAGTAAATATATAGGCTATAATCTGTGTGTACACGGCTTTTTAAAAAATGGCGGGTGCTGGTATTTTGCGTGCGTTCGGCCAATCAGCGTACACTAACGTCACGTATAGTTCCTATAGTTATGGTTTAGACCCTACTCTGAAGTAGGAGCTCAATTAGTTCCTCCAAAAGGAGTTCCTAGAACTAAAATTGTTCCTAGTTCCTGCGGTGCGGACAGGCCAAAATCCGGGTACTTTCGCCAATAATTCTAGAAACTATGAAAAGGTTCCTCCGGTGCGAAAGCCCCTATTGATACTGTAAACAGCACCTGTGTGTTATTCAGTTTAGGGCTGATCTCCTCCCAGGAGTTGACCGGCCGCATGTTGAGGGCCGCTCTGATCTGGTTATAACTCGGCAGCCCAAAATCACGCCCCCTCTGGATGGATAAAGCCACTGCATCAGAGCGTGGGAACCGCAAGGGGCCGTACATGTAATCTAATGGAGGAATAGAGAAGATGAATTAACCAATAGATCTTGATGTCAAGCATACACAAAATTCATCAGAATGGACAATTCTAGTTTTTTTTTAAAAAATACACAATTTATTATAAATGATTAATCAGTGCACATCATTTTTTTAAAGGGACAGTTCACCCAAAAATGAAAATCCCTATAATTAATGTGCCCCCATAATCTTTACTCAAAATAACTTGCTGTATCTTCTCTTCTCTGATGATGTGTTTTCTGGCATGAGGGCGGAGCAACCTGTCACTCA
The DNA here is from genome assembly GCF_029890125.1 of Rhinichthys klamathensis goyatoka. Lineage (NCBI taxonomy): Eukaryota > Metazoa > Chordata > Actinopteri > Cypriniformes > Leuciscidae > Rhinichthys > Rhinichthys klamathensis. Next base: position 2,683,433 of record NW_026606752.1, read on the forward strand.
CATGAGATCCACCAATAGCAAACCACAACCATCCAATCAATTCCTGATGGACAATCAAGCCCCGCCCTACCTTTTTTTCTTGTTCAAGAAGCAGTTTCACTCGGATATAAGTCACAATATAAATAACATAAGACTATAGCAACTTCCATTTCATGCCGACTTTCAATGAATCAAAAGAAAAACCAACCTCTCAAATCCTCAACAATGACGTTGTCCTCGCGCTCAGTGATCTGAGAAGCCATGCCCATTATTAGCTCATCTACATCCTGACTGGACTGCAGGTTTGGATTCTAAAACATATACACCTTGATATAAAATATAACTTAACGATATATTAATGTTATTATTGTTATTTAATCAGTTTAATTGAAATAATATCTAAACACTCATTTCTAAACAAAAATTGCATTTAATTAAATTGATAAATAAAAATGAATTATACAATATTTAATAAAGAAATCCTTTGGGACAAATTCAGGCAAAATTTTAGTACCAAGCCACCATGTATGAAATTTTAATTATATGGTCGCATAATCCAAACCAAACCCCCGTCTGTTATGACTCACATTTCGGTTCCAGAAGGTGTTGCATAAACGCAGGCCAGGAGATTTACTATCATCGTTGTTCACAGCACTTTTGTAGTGACACGTCCTGTTTCTGAATCCCCAAAATCACATTTCAACACAATTACAGATACAACTGAGGATTTTATACTACCGTTTCTATTTCAAATAAATGTTGTTCTTTTGAACTTTCTATTTATTGACGAATCCTGGACACAAACTTATTTAGGAGCACAGCTGTTTTCAGCACTGATAATAATAATATGATATGATTCTAGAGCATCAAATCAGCTTATAAGAATGATTTCTGAAGGATCATGTGGCGCTGAAGACTGGAGTAATGATGCTGAAATCTTAACCAAAACTCCAAACTCTTGAATGGTAGTAAATGTAATACTTAAGATTTTAATAGAAATACTTCAATATTACTATCAACAGTGTAAAAATGTAAAAAAAAATGTATAAAGGATCAGGTGCATTTTCCAAAAGTGAATAATTGAGATATGTACCTTTTATATACACCAGATGGCGCAAGAGTCAGTCCAAACCTCACAGCAGCGGCTTCAAACTCAGCAGAGATCCCTGGATCAACATGTTTCTGATAACCTGCAGAACGACAGAACGAAAGCAGCGCTGTACTATTCAACTCATATTATATATTCTGTTATTAGCTAATATTATTCGGTATATTTTTTTTACCAGTCCCTGCTGTTCACAAAAAAAGAAACCAAAATGAAAACAAATGAGTAATGTAACTGAAGTAGAGCTTACTGAACTGAAGTAGAGCTTACAGTAACATTCATTCGTTAAGTAACTTAACATTTTACAGTAACTTAACATTCAGTTAAGTTACTACACGTACTGCATTACTGCACTCAACAGAAATGACATGCTTGCAATCTGTTAACCTGTAATGACGTATATGCCGACTGCATGTTGTCATCTACATGTTACGCAAACCATAAGAGATATTTTAACAAACCACAAATTAGCCAACCTTTTGACTTGCGTATAAAGTCTTCTCCCGTTTGCAGCATATTCTGCCCTCAAACCACTCATTAAACAGGAACAGACCATCTGAGCCACATGTCAAGTGACCAGCCAGAGTTCATTATGTTCAATATACCAAAATAACACTAACAGTTCTATAAATAATTTTAAAGTGGAATATTCTTTTCTATTCTATAGAAACTCTGCTCTGATTGGTCAGATGGCCCAGTCTGTTGTGATTGGTCTAGGCTGCTCTGATTGGTCAGATGACCCAGTCTGTTGTGATTGGTCTACTCTGCTCTGATTGGTCAGGTGGCCCAGTCTGTTGTGATTGGTCTACGCTGCTCTGATTGGTCAGATGGCCCAGTCTGTTGTAATTGGTCTACTCTGCTCTGATTGGTCAGATGACCCAGTCTGTTGTGATTGGTCTACTCTGCTTTTATTGGTCAGATGACCCAGTCTGTTGTGATTGGTCTACTCTGCTCTGATTGGTCAGATGGCCCAGTCTGTTGTGATTGGTCTACGCTGCTCTGATTGGTCAGATGGCCCAGTCTGTTGTGATTGGTCTACTCTGGTCTGATTGGTCAGATGGCCCAGTCTGTTGTGATTGGTCTACGCTGCTCTGATTGGACAGATGGCCCAGTCTGTTGTGATTGGTTAGATGGAACAGTCTGTTGTGATTGGTCTACTCTGCTCTGATTGGTCAGAAGGCCCAGTCTGTTGTGATTGGTCTACGCTGCTCTGATTGGTCAGATGGCCCAGTCTGTTCTGATTGGTCAGATGGCCCAGTCTGTTGTGATTGGTCTACGCTGCTCTGATTGGTCAGATGGCCCAGTCTGCTCTGATTGGTCAGATGGCCCAGTCTGTTGTGATTGGTCTACTCTGTTCTGATTGGTCAGATGGCCCAGTCTGTTGTGATTGGTCTACACTGCTCTGATTCGTCAGATGGCCCAGTCTGTTGTGATTGGTCTACTCTGCTCTGATTGGTCAGATGGCCCAGTCTGTTGTGATTGGTCTACACTGCTCTGATTCGTCAGATGGCCCAGTCTGTTGTGATTGGTCTACTCTGCTCTGATTGGTCAGATGGCCCAGTCTGTTGTGATTGGTCTACTCTGGTCTGATTGGTCAGATGGCCCAGTCTGTTGTGATTGGTCTACTCTGTTCTGATTGGTCAGATGGCCCAGTCTGTTGTGATTGGTCTACGCTGCTCTGATTGGTCAGATGGCCCAGTCTGTTGTGATTGGTTAGATGGAACAGTCTGTTGTGATTGGTCTACTCTGCTCTGATTGGTCAGAAGGCCCAGTCTGTTGTGATTGGTCTACTCTGTTCTGATTGGTCAGATGGCCCAGTCTGTTGTGATTGGTCTACGCTGCTCTGATTGGTCAGATGGCCCAGTCTGTTGTGATTGGTCTACTCTGTTCTGATTGGTCAGATGGCCCAGTCTGTTGTGATTGGTCTACACTGCTCTGATTCGTCAGATGGCCCAGTCTGTTGTGATTGGTCTACTCTGCTCTGATTGGTCAGATGGCCCAGTCTGTTGTGATTGGTCTACTCTGCTCTGATTGGTCAGATGGCCCAGTCTGTTGTGATTGGTCTACTCTGTTCTGATTGGTCAGATGGCCCAGTCTGTTGTGATTGGTCTACTCTGCTCTGATTGGTCAGATGACCCAGTCTGTTGTGATTGGTCTACGCTGCTCTGATTGGTCAGATGGCCCAGTCTGTTGTAATTGGTCTACTCTGCTCTGATTGGTCAGATGACCCAGTCTGTTGTGATTGGTCTTTATCAGCACTGATACACATTGATATAAACAGTAACGCTGGTGTCAGTTTTATCATATCTATTCAAGCCCGAGTCCTTTTTACATTCAGAAACATCCATATTACACACTACATGGAAGATATCTGAAAAAGCATATTAGGGGCACTTTTATGTGATATGAGAGGTGAAGTGAATGGAACTTAAATTCTAGTGTGGCTTTCAGTAGCTGTGTCATCTGAGACTGAAACAAACCACAGATTACCATGTGCACATTCAAACACAACTCACCTGGATAGGAAGACACTTGTTTTCCCAGATAGGCCGGAAGCCACTCATAGAATGCGATATTCTGAAGAAAGACAAAACACATACACCTTCAATCTTCAAATCTAGACCAATGTCCCTATTTTCATATCCTAGTGTTCAAAGGAAATGTGAAGTGAAGTATACTGCGGTACATCCCTCCAAATTGGCAGCTGTGCTGTTACATGAAGTGAGTCAGTAATTGAGGACTATTTGCTTTACCTGTAATGTGGCAATAACCCTCTTTCGGGCATTTTGGAAAAGCTCTTCGTCTGACCAAGAGGGGTGTTCCTTGTACAGTTTGGAGGCCAGGTAATTATGGTAACGAAACCAAATAATTCCCTCAGTGACCGAAAAGATGTTCTCATTGGCCCAGGCATTCCCGAACTCTGAGAACACACAAAACGTGCACTTGAAAACCACAACTTGCAACATTTTCATGAGCTTCTTGCAATGCACTTAGGAAGACATTTGAGTAATAAAATAACACTTTATTAAAGGGTATTCATAACAGAATAAAAATAAGTAATAAACCATATAATATTGTGAAAATACAGTAATCAAATAAAACATCTAAAGGGGTTTAAGTCACTCCGCCCTGTATTGCATACTTTATTGCTTGGAGGAAACTATGGTTTACCTTGGTGCATTTTTGTAAGGAATGTTACAAGAAAGCGTGACTAGAAAATAGTTGATATTTCAAGTCTTACCAAACCAAAATTTCCTGATTATCCATGCAACTACTGGTTGTGAATGAATGATGCATGATGAATGAATGATATAGATGAATGTACTACAACTTTAAAAAGTAGCTGTTCCATATCTCACCATAGAGTTCCTGTGATCCGGGACTTTTGCTACTGGGGTCCGGTGCACTCCACATGAGGTAACCGCTGCTACTACGCCTGGGCATGTCCTGTGAGGAGCCTGAAGCTAAGAGTCCTTTTGAAAACCTTCTCAAGGCATCACACCATGAGCTGGAGGATCCATAGATGGAGCTGCCATCTATCCACGCGGACACGTGATTCACCTGAAATGAATTATGGGTAGATCAAAAACTCAACAGGCCCATTCCAAATCTCCTACAGTCAATTGTGACTACATGCGCACCTGTGTACGGGGATTGTTGGGACTTTTGCCTGTGCTCGGGTCCCACTCTGCTCTCTGGAACTGGAGAAGGACCGGTTGTGAGGAGTCAAAGACGGGATCTTCTTTTTGGACTTCAATATGCATGAACTCAGGTGGGCAACCAGGTCTACGGGATTCTGAGATCTCAGCCCACACATGGTAACCTAATGTAGCAATAAAGAGCGTGTGTTAAAGTGGCCATTGGAACTAAATTCTCTTTGACCTTTTCAAAACCAAGAAAACATCTTTTGAAAATAAGCTGCAAAAACATCTCATTGCATGTGAAACTCTCGAAGAACTCTATAAAGTGCTTAATTCTTAATAGCACCAGTGGATATTTTAAGCAATTTTGTTTTAAGCAATAAAATAATCTTTGTGGAATGTAAAATGTTCTTCTTTAGCATCTGGCTATATGGTTCTATTTTGGAACCTGTATTTTCAACAATTATTCACTGATAATTTTCCCAACCAAAATGCTGTTAACCTGGGAACCTCTGCAATCACTATCTATGTTTACATGCACCAAAAATAATCGGTATATTATCGGATTGATTGCTCAATCTGAATGAAAACCCTACAATAAACAGATAGATCCGAAAGAAATTTAGATCGGATTGAAAAGCGTAGTGTACAGTGGCGCTGTAGCGTGTAGAAAGATTGGGATGAAAAGTCCCCATTCATTGTGATTGCATGGAAAAGAGTGACCAGTATAATCTTTAAAATTTGCGTGAAAAAAAGTCAAAATTGTGAGATATAACGTATTAATTGCGAGAAAAAAGTATGAAGTATTTATAAGTATTTATTGTAAGATAAAAACTCGCATTTGCAAAAAAAGTCAGAATTGTTATATATAATCTTGCAATAAATAGAAAAAAGTCATAATTGGGAGGTATAACCACCTAATTGTGAGAAGAAAAGTCAGAATTGAGAGATATACACTTGCGAGAAAAAAATCAATATTGTGAGATAAAAAACCTCGTAATTGCGATAAAAAAGTCAAAATTGTGAGATAAAAAAACGTGTAAAATTGAGAAGAAAAAAAAGAATTGAGATATAAACTTTCAATCGCAAGATAAAATAATTGTGAGATTAAAAACTCATATTCGTGAGAAAAAAGTCAGAATTGAGAGATTATACACTTGCGAGAAAAAAGTCAAAATTGTGAGATAAAAACCTCATAATTGCGATAAAAAAGTCAAAATTGTGAGATAAAAAACGTGTAAAATTTAGATTTTTTTTTTATTGAGATATAAACTTTCAATCGTAAGATAAAATAATTGTGAGATTAAAAACTCATATTAGTGAGAAAAAAGTGAGAATTGAGAGATATACACTTGCGAGAAAAAAGTCAAAATTGTGAGATAAAAACCTCGTAATTGCGATAAAAAAGTCAGAATTGAGAGATTATACACTTGCGAGAAAAAAGTCAAAATTGTGAGATAAAAACCTCGTAATTGCGATAAAAAAGTCAAAATTGTGCGATAAAAAAACGTGTAAAATTGAGACATTTTTTTATTGAGATATAAACTTTCAATCGCAAGATAAAATAATTGTGAGATTAAAAACTCATATTAGTGAGAAAAAAGTCAGAATTGAGAGATATACACTTGCGAGAAAAAAGTCAAAATTGTGAGATAAAAACCTCGTAATTGCGATAAAAAAGTCAAAATTGTGAGATAAAAAAACTTGTAAAATTGAGAAAAAAATGAATTGAGATCGCAAGATCAAAATGAATAAGTCTGAATTGTGAGATTAAAAACTTGGCTGTGTCTCAGTCAACAGGCTGCACCTAGTTTAAATGAAGGAGACACTCACCGAAGGCCAGGGAGAGAAGAGTTCTGTTCTTGTATGACTGGAGACCGGATTGGCCGCTCATGGCCGTGTTGCTTATCTGGCGGGGGTTGGGCAGGTGTGGCTCCTGTCGGGGCAGATAAACTCCATCCCTATACTGCGCCGGCAAGAAGCGGACCAGAGCTGCATCTGTAGGGGCAACATCCTGATGTTTAGAACAAAATATTTCTTCATTTTCTTTTGTAAAAAGCATAAAAAAAGAATTAATTCACTCACCTGCAGCCCCTCGATCATGATATGCCAAATTATTGTACCAGCCATCATACCTTTGAACTTCCCAGGTAATGGCAGAACTCGCACCTGTTTGGTTCAAGATCAAAAGGGAGTTTGGCAACACTATAATAACTTACATGAATAAGTCATTAACAAACATTATATGATGATTCACAGTACTGCATGTATTCAAGATGGTCTTTAAATACACATACTTTTTTTTTTATCTAGGACTTTTTCAAATCTAATTTACACTCCAAAACTTAGTTTTTTGGTGTAAAATGAAGGTAGAAATATGCAAAATTCTGCTCTATTTCTAGGGCAAATAAAAGCTCATCTGACAATGAGACTTTTCTACACTGCTTATTTATTGCGAAATAGTTTTTTTTATTAACCTTGGAGCACAAAATACTGCAACACTTCATAGTTTCATGAATAAGATAACTGATATTATTATGTAATGTTTAACAAATGTTTAGTCAACGAAAAGCTAATGAATATTCAAATAGCTGGAAATGCATATTTTCCTATTTAAACAGAGTGACAACTTCTATATATAATTTTTCTTTATTATTATTATTATTATTTTTGTTTTTAACAATATACATTGCATTATTAGAATTAGAAAAATAATAGATAGATAGACAGATAGACAGATAGACAGATAGATAGATAGATAGATAGATAGATAGATAGATAGATAGATAGATAGATAGATAGACTCACCGACAGCTTGGCAGAGAACAGACAGTGCAGTTAAAGTCCTCCAGATCACCTCACATAAGCCCATTCTTGCAAAGCAATGAAGCACCTCTTCGCCCAAGAGCACTCCACTTCAGACTAGAGAAAACACTAAGTGCTGTGTGTGTACAAGTAGACCCAGCTTTCCTTTAAGAATGACAAAGCATGGACCTCGAAACAAATATTAAGGCAATTAAACCGAAAACACAGTCACACACCTGTCTTTAGAGAAAGCAGACCTCGCCTGTCCGCATAGATCGAATGGCAGTGAAAATAAAAGGAAGAGTCCGAGAGTGACGGAATGAGAGTCCGACCCACATCCACACCTGACTGTTTCGCACTGAGTTTACCATGCAGGGCTGGTCATGAGGTTGACACCTTTCTCTGGAAATACCAATCAATGCAAATCAAAGCTATTATTAGGAAGCGCGATCGTTTAAAAGATGAGCGCCGACCGGATCATCTTATTTCCAGGACTCATATTTCCCCGTCTTGTTTTACGGCTCTCGTTGCGTCCACAGGTGAGTTGCAGTGCGGCATTGTGGTTGGGTTGAGATTTGCAAATGTCTATTAAGCGGGATCTAATTCTGTCAGACTTGGAGAAAAAGAGAATAAACTTATGATAATCAAAATGTGCGCTTACCTGGACCTACCTAAGCGGCATAACGGGCTGTTATATGAGTAGCGTTTTCTGTGTTGTAAAAAGTATGCTCTATAGAGAGCCTCTCTCTCTTTTATTTGTATTTTATTTTATTATAATTTTTTTTTTTACTATTTGTTTCAACAGGATTGAACTAGCCTATGCCTAATTTTTACCACTAAAGTTAGAATTGAAAACTATCACCCCGCTAGGGAACGTTCTCATAACTTTGAATAACTTCCAAGCTTCTGAAGTTAGGAACGTTCTAGGCTACGTTAACATAACGTTCTTTTAAAGTTATCAAGGTAGGCTACATCGTTTTCCCTGAAAAGTGTTAGTTGAACGTTCATCTGTTGTTTGAAATGTTATAGTAGTAGGCTACTTGTTACTTTTGAATGTTCTCTCAAAATTCTGAAACGTTCCCGCAATATGTTTGAATTATTAGTTTTTTTTAAACATGTAGGCTATAAAACTGGACGTTTAGCGTTCAGAGAACATTCATAAATAAAACTTAAAACTTTTAACTAAAAAAAAAAACACTTGAACGGTAGCAAAACATTCTTACAACGTAAATCGCTTGTGAAATGAGGTAAACACAGGCTGCTCGAGCACATCTGTACGATATTTCAACAAAACATAGCATACAATTGCAATGATTTAGCTCTTAATTAGTGCTAAACTACAAAAAAGGGGGTTTGTGGTTGACTACTGCAAATTTCTCTGGAACGGCCAAACTAACGGGTTGCGCGAGACGCACTTCAATAGCGGCCGTAAAATTTCGATACCCTTGAAAGTCACTGTATAATTCGCACACTAGACTGTTATCTGCAATCTTCAGGTAACCGAGCCTCTTGCCAACACTGTCCTGCTTTCAGCTTTAGTTCTCGCCTGTGGAGGGAAGATGACTTTCTACGATGGCATTTACCCGTTCTACTCGCTACAAAGAAGCCCGTTCATCATCGACATCAGCCTGCTGGTCGCGATCCTGGTTTTCTCGGTTCTGGCTGTCAGTTTCATCTTCATTCTACCAGGAATACGTGGCAAATCGGTGAGAGAGCGAGATCTAGAACACTATTGTCCATCTTCTACAGCTCTCCAATAGGGGAAAATGAAAAATTGGAATGTGAGATGATTAGAAATTATAACACGTGTGAAGAAATGTAGACTAAATGTCATTTTATGATGTTTAGGCTACTTGTACATTTTTAGAAATGTCATTTCTTTTACATTTTGATTTTGATTGATTGTTGTAAACTCTGAGGTAAAAGGAGTTCCCTTGTACCTTGAATTCACCTGACTTATCAAACACAGCCTATTTAAAGTATTTCTTTCTATGGTTTTACAAATATTGAGATTCATTTTCTAATCTTAAGGTCTGTACACTAAGACAAAAATTACAATATTGGGGTATTTTTGTCCGTTTAGGTGACATTTTTGCCCTTATTGACTTATAAACCGTCTTTTACATCAACTCTTTTGTGTACAGATCTGCAAAAAATAAATAAAAGAACATCAAAATATAATGTCCTCTTTTTTTTCAGAGACTGTTCTGGATGTTCAGGATAATCATTAGTTTATTTATCGGGGGTGTTTTAGTTGGTGAGTATTTCAAGTATTTTCATTAAGTTTATTAGGAAATCAAGTTGTTATGTATAGCGGCCTCAACTATTTTCACTCCCAAGTTAAGGTTATGCTTTACTTCACCAATTTTTCAATGACTTTTAACCGAGGTCAAAGTAATAACCAGAGATTGTCTTTCATTAAATGTAATGCCCTCTTGGCTTGACATATTTGTTATGTAATGCAATGACATTCACATATTGTTAAGTGTGAGTACGAGTCTAAATATTCAGCAGGAACAATAGAAACAAATGTCCCTTTAAGTCCACTTATTATAAAAGAGCTGCTAACTTGTATGGCCTACACTTTCCTTCATGATCTGCTAAACTCCTCTTGTCTGCTTCAGTGTTGAATTTTACCGGAGACTGGGCTGAAGCCAGCGTGAAGACCAACGCCACCTACAAATCCTTCAGTAACGCAGTGGTGTCCGCTGAGGTGGGACTGCACGTGGGCCTGTACGGAATAAACATCACACTCAGAGGTGAACAGGACGAGTCCGCGACATTTAAGGCCCACTTTTTTTGAGCCACGAAACTCTGACCGGGTCTTTTGACATCTGTTCCTTCAGGCGAGCCAGTATCGCAGATAAACGAGACCATCGACTACAACGAGATCTTCAGTTGGTCGAGCAGCGTGGATGAGCAGTACGGCGACGCGCTCGAGAGGGGTCTTCCCAACCCCATCCTTTACATCGCAGAGAAGTTCACACGCAACAGCGCTTGCGGGCTCATCTTCCAGTACAGATACTCAGGCCGCTTCGCCTCAGCCAATCTCTGGTAAACCAACACACAGTCACCACCAATCTCTTACTGTAGTGTAAAGAAACTCCGTCCTATTCAACAAATGCAAACAAGCTAAAGTAAAGAATGGCCTTCTCCCGCAGGACGGCTTTTTGCTGCTGGCTGGTGGCCAATATCCTCTTCTCAATGCCCGTCATCCTCTACGCCGGGTACATGATGATAGCCACGGCTGCTTTCATCTTCTTCTCCATGGCTTCCTTCTCAACTATATACAACGTGCCCCAATGTGACTTCAGCATAGGTGCAGAGTCCTTAAGGACAGACTACAGCCATTCCTTCTGGATCGCTTTGGCAACGGGTAAATGCTCCTAATGGGAAAGCGGGCCACTCTCGAAAGGGTTTTGACTTGGAAAGCATATACTTTATAACATGATTACGGTTGATTTTCAGGTTTACTGTGCGCTGTGATTGGGTTGGTGGTGGTGTTACTGGATTGTCTATTTCCTGCGAGGATGAGGGAGGCGTTCAGCGTTGGCGTGGACAACGAGGAAGACGAATGCCATACCGGTGAATGCTACCTCAACTCAGGCTTTCTAGAGGGAGTGATCTCTGATGACATCACACAGACGGGGAATGGCTCTTTGCCTCAGCAGATCACCACATTAACAGTATGTTTTATACACGAATAAATGCATTTTTATTAACATTAGCTGAAATTTACTCACCCTCATTTCGGTTTCTTTCCGTGGAACACAAAATAAGATGTTTTGAAGAATCTTCACGCTGCTCTTTTCCATACAACGACTGCATATTACTACTAACACCAAAATGGTGTCGTTAAATGTTTAAAAATGCACTGTGTTTGCTGTTGAAATATTTATTGTTTTCTTTTTTCTTTCTTTTTTTTTTTAACAGAGGCTTTGAGGGGCGGTTTGTTGTCGTCCACAACTACTACTTGAAAACTTGCAGACTGAAACTTTCTGGGAGCATCTGTATATAAAATTGTTACTGTTTCTATTGTTCTATTCTATTGTTCTACGTCATATACATATGTATACATGTACATAACGCACAAAAAATAAAAATATTTAAAAAAAAAATCTAATTCTACAATGTGTCCATCCATTTTCATTATTTGTGTTATAGTATGAATTTAGTAAAATGAGATACTATGCACACATTATTGCAATAACGACATTTGGCGATACCAGGATTGAATTCATAACCACATGAATGTGGAAGTTTCCAGGTAATTTAATTCAAGGTATATTAAACCAGGCTTACCGGTATTATCATCAACTAGAAACTAAAACCATAAAAACCCATTTTCATTACTTAAAATTAGTGCTGTCAAATCGATTAATCGCATCGAACATAAAAGTTTGTGTTTATATAATATATGTGTGTATATTTATTATTGTATTCATGTATATATATTATATGTGTTGTGTGTGTCTGTATATATATATACACATATAATTTTGTGTTTATATAATGTGTGTATATATGTTAAATGTGATTAATCTCGATTAATCGATTTGACAGCAGTACTTGAAATAAAAAAAACATGAACTGAAATAAAACATTTTTTAAATCTCTCAAAATATTTTCATTTACTTTAAATTGAAGTAAATAAACTACAACTACAGAAAAACTATATAGATATAAAAAAAGCACACAAGATAAAACTAAAAAAACAACAAAATTACTAAAACTTTATTAAAATGACCAAAATTAAAATGAAAACAAAATATCTAATTCAAAATATTAACAAAACCTATAATAGTACATCATTGGTACTAAAACAACACTGCTATATGTGTGTGGATTTAATGCTCAGAGAAAAAACTAAAATGACATACCTGAAATGCAGATGGGGTTCATTCATGAGATAATTCTGACTCACTCATTCTATTATTTATAATATCATGCATGAACATGAATGCAGCTCAGGTTTTCTGATTAGTAAATCTTTAAGTCTTCAAAATCCAGCATGCTGAACTAGTAATCTACAGAAATGAGTCATTCATAGTGTACAGTACCCATTTATCACAGAGACACCGAGGACAGCCAGAAGAACTGAAATGCAGCCTATTCAGAAAATGTAACAGTAATCTTTGGATATTAGCATGCTTTAGTCCAATTTTTGAGTTTGTGAAATGAGTATTGTTAATCAAATGTAGTGATAATGCCCTACTTTGTCGATTAAATCGTCAGTATCTTAACTTTAGTACAGTCACTTGGTATTTTTCATTCATAAGTGCTGGTAGCACTTATGAATGAAAGGGCTGGTAGCACTTTATTTCACAGACCTTGTTCCCCATGTACATACTATGTACTTTTTATAGTAATAACTAGGTACTAACCCTGAACCTACACCTAAACGTAACCTTAAACCATGTAGTTACCTTATATTACCCAGTACTTTCTTAGGTAAGTGTACTGTAAGTACACGTACTGTAAAATAAAGTGCAACCAAAAGGCTTGAACCAAAGGCATTTAACATATATACAAACTAACAAGTCTGCCATGGAAGACTGTATGTATAATTGCATTAATAAGCAAGTAACAGCCCCCCTTTGATAAAGTAATTATGTGATTATGTGTGCATGTTTGCACTCTTTCTAATGATCTTTACATGCAGTCTGCAGCCACATGAAGCAAGATGAATATTTTTCTGCTTTTTTTAGGAGGAGCTGTAAATGTTTGTTTTTTTAACGTCACCGGAAAAGGTCCCAGGTTTAGGATTCCTTATATGTACACCGGAGTCTCTTGACCAGTTAACAATCTGAACATGACGGCCGGCATAGTTTTCATGTTAATCTGTTGAGAAAAAGGAAAAGACACCTCGTTTTAATAGCATTCAAGTCATTAATAAACTACGCAATAAAAAATAATTGAATGCAAAAATGCGAGAAAGGATGACGACAAAAAGCAAGGGGTGTAAAGTACTAATCATTCCTCAGAACTGTACAGTACTTACGTATTGTTTTGAGGAATTTGTACTGTACTCGAGTTCAGTCGAAACTGAAAACTGACGCAATTACACTGTCATTATAAAAAAAGCACGTATATAATTAGCTTCCATTTTTTATTGAGTGTTTTTAATTGCTTTTAACATTTTCTTTTCATAATTTTACAACCGTGTTGAAATGATACATGTCATACATTTTCTATTTTAGGCATGTTCCTCATCCACACTTAACACATAATAATAATACATAACTCATGAATAAAAAAAGCCTGTTTCACACTTTTTCTCAGAAAAACTTTAGTTCCCTGGCCACTTTATTAGGTACACCTGTTCAGCTCCACATTAACACAAATATCTGATCAGCCAATCTCATGGTAGCATTTAGGCATTTAGACATGATGAAGACGATCTGACGATCTGATTTAAGTGACTGAACCAAAACCTCACCAATAGGTCCTCACTGGACAATAGAAGATTGGACAAACGTTGAGACGGGATTTCTGCTGTGGCATTCAGATGGTTTGCCAGTGCTAGCAAGGTGTACCTAATAAAGTGCCCATTGAGTGTAATATACACTCACCTAAAGGATTATTAGGAACACCATACTAATACTGTGTTTGACCCCCTTTCGCCTTCAGAACTGCCTTAATTCTACGTGGCATTGATTCAACAAGGTGCTGAAAGCATTCTTTAGAAATGTTGGCCCATATTGATAGGATAGCATCTTGCAGTTGATGGAGATTTGTGGGATGCACATCCAGGGCACGAAGCTCCTGTTCCACCACATCCCAAAGATGCTCTATTGGGTTGAGATCTGGTGACTGTGGGGGCCATTTTAGTACAGTGAACTCATCGTCATGTTCAAGAAACCAATTTGAAATGATTCGAGCTTTGTGACATGGTGCATTATCCTGCTGGAAGTAGCCATCAGAGGATGGGTACATGGTGGCCATAAAGGGATGGACATGGTCAGAAACAATGCTCAGGTAGGCCGTGGCATATAAACGATGCCCAATTGGCACTAAGGGGCCTAAAGTGTGCCAAGAAAACATCCCCCAGACCATTACACCACCACCACCAGCCTGCACAGTGGTAACAAGGCATGATGGATCCATGTTCTCATTCTGTTTACGCCAAATTCTGACTCTACCATCTGAATGTCTCAACAGAAATCGAGACTCATCAGACCAGGCAACATTTTTCCAGTCTTCAACTGTTCAATTTTGGTGAGCTCTTGCAAATTGTAGCCGCTTTTTCCTATTTGTAGTGGAGATGAGTGGTACCCGGTGGGGTCTTCTGCTGTTGTAGCCCATCCGCCTCAAGGTTGTGCGTGTTGTGGCTTCACAAATGCTTTGCTGCATACCTCGATTGTAACGAGTGGTTATTTCAGTCAAAGTTGCTCTTCTATCAGCTTGAATCAGTCGGCCCATTCTCCTCTGACCTCTAGCATCAACAAGGCATTTTCGCCCACAGGACTGCCGCATACTGGATGTTTTTCCCTTTTCACATCATTCTTTGTAAACCCTAGAAATGGTTGTGCGTGAAAATCCCAGTAACTGAGGAGATTGTGAAATACTCAGACCGGCCTGTCTGGCACCAACAACCATGCCACGCTCAAAATTGCTTAAATCACCTTTCTTTCCCATTCTGACATTCAGTTTGGAGTTCAGGAGATTGTCTTGACCAGGACCACACCCCTAAATGCATTGAAGCAACTGCCATGTGATTGGTTGATTAGATAATTGCATTAATGAGAAATTGAACAGGTGTTCCTAATAATCCTTTAGGTGAGTGTATATATATATTATATTACTGTATTTTTACACCCCTTCCAGAGGCTAGATTATTACTAATGTTCCACCAAAACAGACGTATATATATAAAGCCGTACCTCTCCAACGGACACTGAAAGGGCGTGGACGATTTTCTCATGCGCCATCGCCACCACACTCTGTCCATTTATCTCGATTATTCTGTGTCCGACACGCACCCCTCCCCTCTCCGCAATACCTCCACGCATCAGACTACAGATCTGCGATTCAACAACAGGATGACAGAGTAAGATTGCAAAGAAGTCATGATACAACCAAAAAAAGTCCCCTAACTATGCAAATACACAGCAGTCGATTAGATAAGCTAGGTTATTGTAATGAAAACTGCATCTTTTGGTAAAGCATTAGATGTTTGTTAAAGCTGGTGTGTCATTTTTTTTCAGTGACATGTCTAACTGAGCTATTTTAGTGTCTTTCTTGATCCTTGACACTTACTATTCCGTTCTGAACGCTGAAACCGAGCTGGTATTGCAGGTCTGGTCTCTTGATGAGGACAGTAGTAACAGGTGGGCAACTCACTACACTCAGTTTCACCTGAACGTGATTCTTCAAGCCCTGAAACACAAACATGTGTAATACTGCAGTCTAACGACACACAAGTGTTGAATACATGCATAAGAATGTCCAAACCTTGATGATGCCCTGACAGGTGGCGAGAGGCAGGCCCACCAGACTGGTGTCGTTGACGGCCATGATCTGATCGCCCACATTGAGTTTGCCGGAGCGGGCGGCAGGGCTGTTGTTCAGCATGCAGGCCAGGATGACGGTGGGGAGGATTGAGCCCCAGCCCGACTCCACGATCACCATACCCAGTATCTCCCCCTTCTGCTTCTCTAGCTGAAGCTGGTTACAAAAAAATCGAAATTGACTAAAAGTAAAGAAAGAACTTCAAGGCAAAGAATAAAGGAATATTCCATTCATAAAATGAATATGGGCTGGCAGGTGCTATTTTAAGTATGATGTAGAACCAGCCCAAAAAATCCTCAGATCACGTTTTATTTGTGTTTTGTTTTTTTTGCATTTAGCATATACACCAATATATTGGCCTGGCTAATTAATCGGTCAGTATTTAGCAATTATGAGGTTATGGACATCAGGTGATATAACCAGGCTCGCTTTTAGCACATTTTAGTTTTCTAATATTTTAATGGTTTTTTTTTTAGAGCATTTTGTAGTAGATGTTGTGGAAAAATATTTGATTAATTAAATAAATGTTTGTTTAAATGCTTATATAAATATTTATATAATTATAATTACTTATATATATTAACAAACACACACATATACTCACCCACACAATTATATAAATATAATAGGTACAGTTTATGTGTATATGCACTAATTCATGTTTTTAACGTCCTAGTTATAGCTTTTTAGCACATTTTAGATTTCTAATATTAAAATTTTTGAGAGCATTTGGTAGCAAATATTGTAAAAATAAAATAAATACCGGTAGTATAATAAATGTGTGATTAATTACAAAATAATATAAACATTAATAATAATATTAATAAAAATTAATATGATAACTAATATAAAAATGTAATCTATTAATATAAAAAAATATTAAAATAATAAATACATGTACATATCATTTATAGTTATATGTTTACTATAATAATATATATATAAAATAGATACAAATTATTTTATGTGTATTGGCATAGTTATCAAATTGTTAAATTAAATTAAATATATTACATTTGTGATAAGTATATTGAGTCCCTGATCTTAATTCTACTGGCAGCAGCATTGAGAAACCCAAACTGGTCGACAACTAAATAGGAAAATGAAAATTGATAGAAAAACATGAGGAAAGACTGAAGGGGATCTGGAATAAACAGGTTCGACTCGCAGGAGCATCGCAACACGTTTGCACAAAAGCAACTACAATTCCGAGCTAAGGTTTCCAGTGCTTTAATTATTACCTCTTTAAGGTTTTCAGAATTGGAGAAATGGATGAGGTCGTCATTATACATCTCCTGTGTGTTCAATATGTCACTGTAGTCTTTCTGGCTGAGGTCCTTGGGATTGATCCCATTGGCTTGGAGGAACTCCTGGTAGGCCATGCTGAACGCCTGACCGATGGACTGTGCGATGAGCTGGGCCTGTGTGTGTGGGGGTGGGGAGGGAGAGAGAGAGAGAGAGAGAGAGAGAGAGAGAGAGAGAGAGAGAGAGAGAGAGAGAGAGAGAGAGAGAGAGAGAGAGAGAGAGAGAGAGGAGGTGAACCACTCAGCGAGAGGAGGATACTTGAAGACGTGACGACATCTCAGAGCGAGAGCGTGCTTGACTCAAAAAAACAATTACATGAGCAGAAACTTTATACAGCTCATTGTCAACACGATGAAGAATAAATACAAAACTGACTAGAGGTTAGAGGAGTAATGAGCTACAAACCCACAATTATCTTTGCCTGCAGAACTCCACAGTCCTGGAACACCTGCCAATCATACAGATATGCACATGCCCTGCCTCTTCCCTGTTTGTTTAGTAATTATTTAGGCTAATTTGATAATGCTTTCAGCTACCAAAAAAAGTGTGTGTTTATCACATGTAAAATATTTCTTATTGAATATTACACATTATATATTTGCTTAGCAATTATTTAAGCTAATTTGATAATGCTTTCAGCTACCAATGAAATTGTTCTTTTAATTAAATATTAATATAAAGAAATTCTAACTGAATATGAAATATTATATGCTTTATAATCATTATTTTACTTTCAGCTTCCAATAAGAGTGTTTTTTTTTTATTAAATATTTCTTATTGAATAATAAATAAATATATGTTTGTTTAGTAATTATTTTGGCTAATTTGATAATGCATTCAGTTACCTATAAGTATATAATGTTTGTTTATTAAATATTAAATGTTCCTTATTGAATATTAAACATTGCATGTTTGTTTATGAAATGTCTAGGCTAATTTGATAAAGCTTTCGGCTAACAATAAAAGCGCAGTACTCTCAGATAATTTTACCACATTTAAATCCATAATCTTGCATATAAATCTATAAATTCCACAGAATTCTGCAGACCCCCCCCCCCCCCCCCCCCCCCCCCACACTTAAAATCAGTGCATGAAAGCACAAAATATTCCATCTGGGTTTTTGACTAATAATATGTGTGTATATTATGACAATATACAGACAGATAAGTACATAATAGCTAGTTATTAGAGGGTACCATTCAACACTGATCTGAGGACAGATTCATTATGCAGTTTTTGACTGTACGATTCAAGCTTAAGTGTGTAAGTAACAAACTAGTAAATAATGTCATGTCAACCGAGAAGGAAAAGAAGACACACTTCAGCTTTTCTCCAAAAAATAAAAATAAGTCTCACATCCTCTGACTCAAAGACGTAGCACATCATGCGGTACTGCTTCTGACTCTCTGTGCTGAGGTCTGATTCTGTGCAGTCGAGTGAGGAGGAGTTCGACAGACGGCGGCGGGCCATCAGAACCACCACGCTACCGATGTCTGCGATGTATGAGATGGTGCGGAGCGCGTTGTCCATCATCGTCTCCTGTGAACAAGGATCAGGAGTCAGACAATGAAAAGTCTGTAAGCATTAATCCTTCACCTTGCTCTGTAATGTCAACATTTTTCTTTTTAAAAGAGCAATTTGACTTTTTATGAGATAGTGAAGTGGAAAGCAGGAAGTATTAAGATAGAAAGTGGGAAATGGGATTGGGAATTGACACAGGCCAGATTCAAACCTGCATTTACTAGAGCCCCGTAACGACATATCAGTATCTGCACGATACTGTATATATTGATACAATTACCAGGTTTATATGAATTTTACCCACCTGTGTGTCAGCATTGAGCACCTTGATGGCCTTGGTTGAGATGAACAAGTCAATCTCAGTCAAGCTCTGAGCTTCACCTTCTACAGACTAAAGAACACAGTTACACAAAGGTTACAGTGTCATCTAGTGGACTGAGAGAGAACTTCTGAAACCATTTGCTATTTTAATGGATATTAAATATATTTGTGTGGAGAATCTTATAAAGTACCTTAACAAAGTCCACAGCCTCCTGCGCTTGCTTCATGCGCACGCTTTTAGACGGGTTTCTTTCGGACAGCAGCTGGGTAGAGCCGAGGTAGTTTGCAGCAAAGATTATTCCATTGATGAGATCTTCTGGCTCACATGGACCAGGGACTGGAAAACAAATGCAAACACCAGGATAAACAACCGGACTAATACAACACTTGAAATCTGGGCTAATACCCTTAACCTGACTTTACAATCAACAAATGTATAGATGCATATTTCAAATCTTTAAAGGTTTGTGTCTCAATTGGGTTTAAAATAAGACAGAACTTACTATCCACAAAGCTTGGAAAAGAGGGATTTCTCTGGATCTGCTGAAAAGCAAAACGACAATTGAGGTACAGATTACATTTTACATCTTGCCCCAAAGGATGTATTCTGAGGGACAGAACCGACTCTGAGATTACTGGTCAGCATATAAGTACACTGTTAAAAAAATCTGTGAAATTTACGGTAAAATACCGGCAGCTGTGGTTGCCAGTATTTTACAGTAAAGATATGGTGGCAACCTTTTATGTTTTACGGGACTTAAATTTACGGGCAAAAAAAAAAAACACAATGTAAAGAAAACCTGTGAAATTTACGGTAAGAAAACGTCAGCTTGGATGCCAGTATTTTACCGTAAAAAATATTGTAGCAACCTTACTTTGGACTTAAATTTACGGCAAAAAATAAATAAATAAACAAAACATCAGCTGTGGTTCCCAGTAATTTACCATTACAATACAGTAGCAATCTTTAGGGTTGTACATTTAACAGCACATTTAACAGTATTTTACTGTAAAACTACATGAAATGTCCCGTGAGAGTGAATGTAGTAACTTGCCGGTCTCTTCTGTCCGGATGGTAGCTCTGTACTACTGTGCACTGGACTACTTTGAGGAACCTGTCGAAAACATTAAAACAGACAATAATCATATTTGGATATATAGGTACAATTTATAATTGACATGATGATGAGACATGATTATTGATAAAAACATAAGGCTGAAGCCATAATATAAGTGGATGGTAGTGCTATTGTATTAAAAGCCAGTAGCCAATATCTAGTCAGTTGTAACAGTTACAATTTAATCTTTCAAGAGCCCAAACATTTATTAAACTGTTTAGATTATTTGTGGGTATACATGGAAGTTTATACATTTCAAGAAGTATATGTATAAGCAGGGGTGAAACAACTGAATTTTTAGGGAATGCAACACAAAAATTCTGCCCCTGTATTAGTTAAATTAGCACAATTAGCATTAGCATAATTGGAACCAAATGCATAAAGGTTTGCATAAAGGAATGTTGTGTTGTTTTGCCAACAACCAGTTTTGTATTTTTCTAACAAAAATGCATCGCTTCGCTTCAGAAGGCCTTTATTAACCCTCTGGAGTCGTATGGATTACTTTTATGATTGATGGATGCGCTTTTTTTGGCTTCAAAATCCCAGTTACTATTCACTCCCATTATAAAGCTTGGAAGAGCCAGGATATTTTTTATTATAACTCCGATTGTGTTTGGCAGAAATAAGAAAGTCATATACACCTAGGATGGCTTGAGGGTGAGTAAATGATGGCGATAATTTAATTATAAATTTTTTTTTAACTAACCCTTTAACACTAACAATTGAATAGTCTATTGTTTAGAGCAAATCTTCTAATCTGACTGGCCACCTGCCCAGAGTGTTTCCCTCCCCTGCAGCCCGAGACACATCCCCGTGACCTAACAGGAGACAAGAGGTTTGGAGAATGGATGGATGGAAATCTTCAAATCTCATTGGAAACACTTGTCTGATGCTTGTCTACAAGGAGGTAGACCACTGGTTGAAGTCTGCTGCAATGTAGTTAAGAGTCTCCAAATAAGACAAGAACAGGCTGTCTGATCAACATGCAAAGCTCCCATCCACATTTTTTGGCATTTAGGAATGGGTCAATCTGGAATAAATGCTACTACAATAACAAGGATCCAGTCAAATGGATCCAAATGTTGCAGAAGCAAAGACTTCTTGACAGTTACCAAATAATTCAGTTACCTGTTCTTGACTAGGCCTTGTCTTCTCCTTTTGAACAGGTTTGGCCAAGTCTTTATGCAGCCATTTGTCTGGGGACTGTACAGGCGTATTAACATGGGCTCTGGATTGGCTGTTTCTCCTGCCTGATGATGTTGAAGAGGCCCTGGAACTGTCAGGAGCCCCTTTCCCATTATTTGTCTGATCAGGTGTCTGATCTTTGTTCCTCCATGAGTTATTTGGAGCAATTTTAAGTTTGGTCTTAACTCCAATCACAATCTGGTCTTCCTCAACATCACCATAGCTCCTTGTCTCTTTTTCACCCTTTGGTTTGTGATTACAAACGGGATGGTCATGTCCTCTGTTTTTGCTGTCTCTAGGACTTTTACTTTGCTCGTGTGAATGTTTCCCATCTCCGTCCCTGTTGTCCTCTCTAGAGTATTTTAGCAAATGTCTTTTTTTCCAAGCACCTCTGTCCTCTGGATCTGCAAATTTTGCTTTATTGTTGACCCCGCTACTGTCCTGGTAAGCAATGTCTCTGTTGTGTACTCTCTCCGAATTATGCCCTCTAAATCTGAAACTTTGTCTAGTGTCTCCTCTACATTCTCTGACCACTGGGACATCACAATCTTTTGGACAGCCACTAGCACACTCTTCCTGAACGCTTTCCATTCGATTCCTAGGAGCACAACTTGACCCTGGAGGGATATCCCTTGGGTGTTTGGAAATGTCTTGGTTCCTTCTATAGTTACTTACTGAATCACTTTCTTGCCACAATTTATCGTGACTAGATTCTTGGGGACGACTTCTGTTGTCTCTGAGAAAGACTTCAGAACAACCGCCTTTATGTGGGACCTCATTGTTGTTCAACTCCACTTTGTTCCCTACATAGTGAAAAAAATCATTGTCCTCTTCTTCACTGTCCTCTTCCACTTCTTCCTCAGTCTCTTCTTCATCCTCCTCATCCTCAGCCATGGGGGCTTGTACGAAGGTCGTCTCTGTGATGGGCTCTGGTCGTTTGTAGACCATCTTTGGTGCATCTTTCTGTGGTACCTTGGAAAGGTTTTCTGAGTGTTTCCAAGCCACCTCTGGTGTACAGCTATCCCTGACGTCCCGAGATGTGCCTGGACACTCGGCACCATCTGCACCTTCATGGCAGTCCATTCCTTCCATGTAGCTTTCATCCTCTGGACAACAGTGGACATAGTAGGTCATCCTATCTGCTTCAGTCTGCAGTTCCTCATCTTCCTCATAATCACGCTCCTCCTCTTCTTCCCCAGATCCTACATTATCATATTCGGACAGCGAGTCTTCTTCCATGCTATCTGGCGGAAGGGGGCTTTCGGCTAGGATGGAGTCGTCCCCAGACCCATCACTCAGAAAGGACCTAGCTGGAGTAGGCGAGGATGGTTGGATGTCCAGCTTGTCGTCCTGAAGTTGCTCAGGAATTGGATCAACTCCATCTCCATTGAGCTTTTCACTTCCCTCAGGTGCAGTGCAAGAGGCTGAAGGATTGAGCTCCGAAACAATGGCTCTGGTCCCTGGTCTTCTCATGAGAGCCATGACTAGCTTCATCAGACCCACAGAAGAGGGATTCTGTCAGCCCTGAAAAAAGAAGTGCCAAAAGTGAGTAAAAAATTGGCTTTGATGAGAAAATATAACAACTTTACAGTAGTTGGTGATTGTAAATGGAAACATAATACAGTACATTGTTTATGTCAAACTGATGTAGCCGCTAATGTCATACAGTGCATCAATTCAAATCAGGGACATACTACTAAGAAAACATCTTCTAACTACTTTTACCTACCTTTATAACCTACCTACAATCCCTTTTTAGTTATTTTCCCTCTAGATATCCATGCAGCGCCACATATGTGGAACATTCTTCATATTAAACCACTAAAATGAATTTAAGATCAAAATCACAAGGTGTCTTCATCACAGTGGAAATGGAAGACTAGCTTTTCAATATTAAGTTGTGTGAATTTTCGGGAACAAAAGAGGTCCATTGTCCATTGTCAATAGTGCAGTAATATGAAGCACAGTTCAAACAGAAGTCATTTTCAAACCAAGCAGCTTTCTGTTGGTCAATGTGGTGAATCCATGTGACCAACTTGAACTTGAAATTAGCTTGGGGGGGGATCTTTCGCCCTGAAATTACTGATCGAGTGGATTCCTATTGAAATGGCTGGATTTCAACAGTAAATGTGACCGCACCTTTATGCAGGGAAAAACAGCCACATAATCATCATAAGGATTAAATCATTTATTTAATACAAATAATGCAAAATACAGTTTCTACATTTGACAGGTCCAAAAGTTGCAACATACTAACCAATAATAAAACATGTATTAGCCAGGTAGAGATAAAGATATTCTCAATATGTATGCACTTAATGTTTGGGACAATATATTATGTAGTAAAATAAAGTGTGCAAACATTCCAGCAAGTGCTGGAATAAAATGAGCCAATATCCAGAACTGATTATAAGTCATTCTTCTATATTAAATTTATATCTACACCTTGACTTCCCTGATCTTTATTAAATTTCCTGAACTGTATTAAAACCTCTGAGGAAAACAACCTCATCCATATCTAGCACACAGTATCAGGGAGACAGATCTGCACAATTCAGCAGGTGTATCAGCAGGAAACATGCTGATATTTTCCTGCACTACAGGGATATCTCCCTTCATGAGAGGCATCAGATTCCCAGTGGACATACGGCCTCCTGCTTTGGATTATTGTCTCACTTAATTTGTTCCTTTACACAACACAAGCTTACTTCAACACAGATGGACAAATTTGTTTTAGGATGATATCTTCATAATTATCACGTTTTTTTTTTTTTTCAGGATACTGAAAAATCAGGAAATGTGGATTCTGGGTAACACTACCTGCAGAAGCGGAGCAAATGAACAAAGTTTTTAAAACAGCCTTTTAAGCATGGCTTAAGTGTCCAAATACTTTTGTAGGCCATTGCATTGCTAAATATTTAAGAATGGAAACTCATTGGTGGCAGTAGAATGTTTTTTCAGCCACTGTTAAGATTTGCTAATCTATCTGCATTTAATGTGATTTATCTAAATTTGCTAAGTAAATTGATTCTTATTCCTCATTAATTAGGCAACTCACAGTTTGCAACTTCAGATAAACTGTGGAAATTGGCCCAGACCTTAAAAGAAAAAACAGCAAGCCTAAGCTGAAACCGTGGTTGAAGCATGTAATCGAACACATTAGTATCGCTATTAGATCAGCAAGCAATTTCTAACCGGCCAATATACCCGTCTTCCTTAATGTTCACTTATAATCAGGTCAATGAATTTGCAGAGGGTTTTTTTCCCATTTGGTCTAAATTTTAGAGCTTTCTTATTCAGCAATGCATACTGTAAATGTGCCATCGCTTACTTTTCTGTGAAGCTCATTTAATAAAAGAGGTTTGAAATAAACACCATTTTGAGTATTTGAATGCACCAAAACTTAGGTTTAAATAGATTATCTTAAGTTCCTGAATGTCACAGGGTTCCATTTCCATGACATTTCCAGGGTTCACACACACATTATGAACAATGAATTTCCATGACTTTTCAGATAATTCTTGATTATGAGATAATTTGTTTAAGTTCATTTTATAGAGATAATTGTACCCAAAAAGATCCATTTCAATAAAATATTGAAATATCTTAGAGCAGAAAATAATATATTCACTTATTAAATTTAGTTTAAATTTCCATTGTTTTTCTAGTCTTGAACCTAAAAATTCCCTCACTAAGCATATCTATATTTTCATATTACCTTATAACCATATTACCTTATGACCAATGTATTAAAAAACAAAACAAATACAAGGATGTGCCCATATCTGACAAACTAAATGGGCTGGTAAAGGACAATTACACAAATGCCCAATCTGTCAAACATGGTTTGAAGGTACAAGTGCAACACCAAGATCTGCACGGAGTTTCTGTCTCATCTAAATGTAAATGCTTTTGTCTGGACACTTCCCTACTGAAAAAAACAACCTATCATAAACCAGCCTAAGCTGGTAAAAGAAACACAGCTTTGTTGGCCTTAACTGGTTAAACTGGTCTCCCATCCTGACCAAACTGGTGTTCAGTTGGATTAGCTGGTCGTCAAGCTGGTCTCTAAGTCTGACCAGATAAAAAGTGTCCCAAACCTCTCTAAACACCCCAACAGACAATAAAAGCGGTTTATGCTGATTTAAGCTGTTTTTTTTTTTGGCAAGGTTGCAAAGTATGGTCAGATAACACATTGTATGGTCAGATTTGTACAGCTATTGCCCTATATAACAGCTTCGCGCAAAACATTCTTTCAATTCTGAATTTCAAATATTTTGAAAAGTTTCTAAATTAACCTCCTTCAGCACCAAAATAAGCCTCATATCCAGCAGTTTTGATGTCACAATCCATTCTTCCGGTGATCTCGAGCTTTGGCAAGCCATTTTGACATTTATTCATTCCCAGGATATGAATTCTTGATATCAACAAAATTATTTTCACATAAAATGCTAATTCTTGACATCAGAATTAGATTTCTAGCAACAATGGCAATTTTTATATCATGAATTACATTTCCATTAGTAAAAATGTTAATTCTAAAAATGTTAAAAATGAACATTCTCATTCACGGTTCCATGCTGGTGGAATGATCTCCCCACCCTCATCCGGAATGCAGAATCCCTGACAGCATTCAAAAGACAACTGAAAACTCATCTCTTCCGGGAGCACTTAACATAACTTAAAAAAAAAAAAAAAAAAAAAAAAATTCCTTTCCTCTAAATCCTCGCTTGTCTGGCTTATGCTACTCTGAGCTATGTCTGAACTTTGTATTTTGAGCACTTCTTGCGTTGTTTTTGCCTCTTCACGATGACTCGCTTGGTTTAGTCCTCAGTTGTAAGTCGCTTTGGATAAAAGCGTCTGCTAAATGACTAAATGTAAATGTAAATTCTTATCACACTCAGGAATACGAAATCAATATCAAGAATTAAATTTCCACTAGTAAAAACTATAATTCTTGATATCTGTAATTGTATTCTTACTAGTAAAAATTATAATTTTTGATATCGGTAATTGCGTGGTTCCTAGTGCAAATGTCTGTTCTTGATATCAACAATTTAATTTTTACTAGTAGGAATTGTATTTCTGATATGTGAAATTGTGAAAAATTGGAATTCAACTAGCCTAAATCAATTCTTGATAACAACTGAATTTGAATGGCAGAGAATGGTGACATTGAACAAGTGAAAATATAATTACAGATATCAAGAATGAAAGTTTTTACTAATTGAAATTTAATTTTTGATATCAAGAATTCGTATTTCTGCTAGTGATATTGCGTAATGTTGACATTAAGAATTCACATTTTTAGCCTAGTGGAAAAGTAATTCCTGATATAAAACAAATGCCATTGTTACAAGTAGAAATCTAATTCCTGATATAAAGAATTAGCATTTTAACTTGTGAACACTGAATTGTTGATATCAAAAATTCACATCCTGCGAATGATTAAAAGTCAAAACAGCTTGCCATATCAAGACTGAATTACTGCAACATCCATCGACGCGGACTCCTCACAGCACAAATGAATCAGAAACACAGCTCATACTCCGTAAATCATGGCCAAAATGCTATTGTTTCTGCACATAACATCATAAGGAGCATGTGCCCGCCTCATACCCAGAGAATATGAAGATACGTCGCCGTTTCAGCGTCATTGAGATGCCACATAAATGTGCACGCGCTTAAAAACTGCACTCACTCACAACGACAAAATAACACGTGGCGATGAGCATCAGCACATTGTGGATTTCGTCTTTTTAGTGCAGGTATTATAAAACTGACTAAAATCGAAACGTGTATCATTTTAAAACCGACCGACGATCAGCTTTTAAAATGAAGTGCTTACCGAAGCCAGTTTGGCGTCGCTCAACCAAATGAATATCTGTCGTTGTTTTGATCAGACATTTACAGACCAAATGTTAGGACATGTCTTTCATGAACCACAGATGCTGAGGAACGTGGATGTAGCTTATACACACACACACACCCTCAGCATCCCGGGACAGTGAAGCGCTTATGACTTTTTTTTTAAAGAGACAGTCAAAATCACAGCAACGAAGGCTAGCAAATAAAAAATTCTTAAGATTCTTCCTTAACTTAAAAATCATTTTTTCCTCTGTGATAAGAGCTCTTCCCTGCTGAAGTCAACAAACTTAAAATATAATACTATAGTCTTATCTTTATCGATCAAATAGCATTAATGTCTAAGCTGCATAACTGTATTGTGTACAACATACATCATATACAATATAGTGCATACTTTATAAAGTTTCAGTATGCAATATTAAACATAATATAATTGGGGCTGTCCAAAATTGCCCCCTATACCCAGTGCACTATTTCAGAGGGCAGCCATTTATAGTGGTGTCCGAAAATATAGTGGATAGTACGGTAGCCAAGAGAGCTCAACGTGCTGCAACTTAAGAAAACACATGTAAATAGAAAAAACAACCGCAAATCTTCATATTTGGTTGTGTTGTGAACATTTGCAGCGCGTTTCTGTATTTAGTTGTGTTGTGAGTATTTGGAGCACACACGTGTCGTGAAACTGATGAAGATGTTTTCTTCATTTGCGGGTGTTTTTCTATTTGCATGCGTTTTCTTCACTTGCAGCGCGTTGAACTCTCTCGGCCACCGTAGGATAGCCTATTATCGAATACATCTTTTCAAATCCATAATGCACCACAATAGCAAGAGTAGCCTATTGATGTACACTATCAGCTAGTCGCTAAAGAATATCCTTCAGTGGAAGCATCGGGCCAAATTAATTTCAGTGTCTTGGCAGAAGATGGTGTCTGCAGCACTTCTGGCGCACTCAGTATCAAATTCACTCACTCGTTTACATTCACTCATTCAGTGTACTATTAGTGAGGTAATAAGGGGAATAGTGAATGAGGCTACATCCAGGAACTTATTCAGGGTAAAACCCACATTAAAATTTTCTCTGAGATAGATGTACAGTCCAAAGAGCAAAACTAAGTTCTGTAAATAGTTTTTCATAGATCATCAAAGAATCTGGATATGTTAAGAACTGTAAAATCATGACAATTTACTTTGCATATACAAATTTTTTTAAAGACTCCATGAAATCAGTCGACGAGCAGTTGTCTTATTGGAACAGAAAGGTTGAGTGGGACATAGGCTACAGAAAGTATTGACAATTGACTTTAGCTACAGTATATCACAGCCGAACCATGAACCATGGCTGTATCTGAAATCGCCCTTATTCAATATTCCCTCCTTTAGTTCACTAATATCGGCATCTCTCTGCTAAGATGCAGGATTGGGATGACCCTCACAGTGTAGGGCATTCTGCTAGCCGGTGAGTGTATTGGTTGTACACTTGTTATTGCAGTGCATTATGGGATTACTTGAGTGCTTACGATTATGGCCCTGTCCCAAATGGGACACTTTTATATGCAGTTTCGGTCTTGTGTACTTACTATGGCTTGTGCGTGTCCGTTAAGTCCATGTCCCATGTCCCACTTTTACTGAACTGACGCAAACATTACATTTGTTGACCCTTGCCGTAAATCACTGCCGTAAGCCTTAAAGGCACCGTAACCTGTCACTCGCAGTGCATAACCATACAGAATCCAACAGGAAACAATACTGAACGTTTTCAGACATAAGACGCAGTGTTTAGGGTGCCATTTGGGATAGGGCCTATGTCCCACCTTATTCAGAGCAGCGCCATGACAGGTGTGAAAGCGAGGCTGTGAGGGATAGACTTACCGTGTTTTCAATTGCATCCGCTGTAAAAATCCTAGTTCACTCACAATTTTATTTTTTGTCTACTGAAATTTCTTGGAAAGATATGTTTGCAGTGTTTTGTCAGCAGAACAATCCAAAAACACATTAAGCAACAGTACAACCCACGAGATGTTAATGTTCACAGCCTCGCTTTCATTCCCGTTAAAAACCAAGGATGGCGCTGCTGTGAATAAGGTCTATGGTTTCAGACACCATTACAAATGGCTGTTAACGAGAGAATTTGACTGGACAAAATGAGCGTAGTGCAGAATGAGTCATCAACATTTTGTTCCTTTTCTAGTAGCGAGAGACTGTAAACTTTAAATATATCGGCTAACTGTTAATTTTGTCAACGTTTATGAGTAAACTAGCATAGATGGCCTCAAAGCGAACGTACGGGCTAAACATAGGCTTTTATTTTGAAATGTCTTGAAGTCTTCGTGCAGTGCGTTCAGCTTCACTCCCTCGTTCCCCTCAGCGACACTGACATCATGGCGGACGCCGATTCTTGGGGTGAGAAATTGTGTAAACTTCACCGTTATTTTTCATTTCTGTCCGTACGAATTCTTATTAATATGTTTTCTCTAATAAATTGTCGCCTTAAAGCACGGCTGTCACAAAGTAATATGTCTAAACGCTGTTATTTTCTAGATGCCGATAGTTTCGAGCCCGAGGCTCCCATCAAAAACGCGGCAGTTCTTGACAAATGGGAGGGCGAGGATGAAGACGACGACGTGAAAGTTAGTAACGGATGCATTGTTTGTCGTTCACTAATCAAAAATGTGTATTTATTTCTCTAACAATGAAAAAGTATCAATCTATCAAGAAGTTACAGTCAGCTAACTCTAGCTAGCTACTCTTGCTAACTCAACAGTGTCAAAACAGCGTGGTGATGGTGAGTCTAAATATGTGTCCAGTTAGTATTAGCAGCATATGCGTTCACCTGCTTAAAGACATTGTCCTATTTAGAAAGTAAAATTATCGTAAATATAATTATTAATTCCATGCTAAAGGTATGTCTTTGCTTACAGTTAGTAATTAATTTACTGTACTAGCTGCTAAGCCTTTTCACAGCAGAACATCTATGTCATCTGTTGCTTATGTCAAATGATCATGTCAGTAGTCAGCCTTCATAAGAGGATAGGTTGATCTTATTAATGTGGAAGGAAAGATCTCCAGCTAGTCATCATTGTATGTTACCTACCACCATGAACCCTTTTAATTTGTGGATTGAAATGCATTTTTATCTCATGTAGGATAATTGGGATGATGATGAAGAGGAAGAAAAGGAGGAAAAAAAGTCAGGTACGGTTATATGAAATTAATAAATTGGTATTTAACGAACTGTCAACGTTCAGGACAAAATATTTAAGCCTATGTATCTTTACCTTTTGTAATTTATTATAGCAGTAACTTGTATAGTTATGCGTGTGACAGATTCATTCTCTTGTTCATAGTCAATTAATCTGGTGCTATCAAAACTACATACATAATTATAAGAGAATTACAAAAATGTTTAAAACTGCTTGAAAATTATGCACATATTTACATGCACATTTTTCAAAGCATTTATAAGGCTTCAACTGTACTTCAAGTTGGAAAGTTAAAGTTTGAGTTTCAATTGTGTATTTTTCATATATAGAGGCTGAGGCTAAACCTACAGAAAAGAAGAAACTCAGTGAAAAGATAAAAGAAAAGGAAAATTTAGAAAGAAAAAAACAAGAGGAGCTCAAAAAACAAGTAAGTTCATACATGGCAGTTTTTCATTTGTCAAATGTTTTCAGTAAAAAGTTATGAATAACATTTTTTGAACTAGTTTAATATTCAATTTACATTGTGACACTTTGACAGCTTTTTTTATTTACAGCATTTTGATACTGTCCCATTTAAAAAAATTCTTATATACATATGCTACTGTTAAAAGTTTGAGGTAAGTATAAATAATAATAGTATATGTTAATGCATTTAA
Organism: Rhinichthys klamathensis goyatoka; assembly: GCF_029890125.1. Lineage (NCBI taxonomy): Eukaryota > Metazoa > Chordata > Actinopteri > Cypriniformes > Leuciscidae > Rhinichthys > Rhinichthys klamathensis. Next base: position 2,714,648 of record NW_026606752.1, read on the forward strand.
TCATCAAGTGAAAAAGACATTTATTAAGTTTCATAATATTCCTATTTCAAATAAGATCTGTTCTTTTGAACTTTCTATTAAAAAATCTTGAAAAAAAATACATCATGGTTTCCACAAAAATTTTAAGCAGCACAACCGTTTTCAACATTGATAATAATAAGAAATGTTTCTAGCATTAAATCATCATATTAGAATGATTTCTGAAGAATCATGTGACACTGGAGTATGCTGAATAAATGTAATAAAATAGAAAACACTTGTTTTAGATTGAAATAATATTTGACAATATTACTGTTTTTACTTTACTTTTATCTAATAACTATAAACATTAAAAAAATCGTAATGACCCCAAACTTTTTTAATAGTAGTGTAAATAAATAAATATAATGTTAAATCGTACCTTTGTTAATAGCAAAATCTGATAGAAGGATATATAAAGACTTTCACTAAGCTTAACTGTAATTTTTTTAACAGTTAGAGTCATCAAAAGACAGCACAGAACTCACACCAGAAGAGGAGCAGGCAGAAAAGCTTAGAGTGAAAAAACTACAGGAGGATTCAGACTTAGAACTAGCAAAAGAGGCGTTTGGTAAGTGCTTTCAGTATATCCATATCCACACTTTTACATTTTGAAATTTTTAACTTTTAATCTCTTTTGTAGGTGTAGTATCAAATAATGTTACAGGAATTGATGCGATGAGTCCCTCTTCGAAAGAAGACTTCACAGAGTTTGAGCGGTTGCTAAAAGAAAAAATATCTCCCTATGAGAAGTCTATACACTATTCCAGCTTTTTAGAGACGCTGTTTAGGGACCTGTGTCTTTCATGTAAGTATGCCCCATTTTTGTTCGTTCTTCATTTATTCTCAATGTTAATCACGTATGATTCCAATCGGTTTTGCAGTGGAAGTTGAAGACTTGAAGAAAATTAGCAACTCACTGACAGTGTTACTAAGTGAAAAGCAGAAGCAAGAAAAGGTATGAAATCCATTTAATTCCAAACATTAACTAACTGTTTATATATATATATATATATATATATATATATATACATATACATACACACACACTTGCTGTCAAACGGAAACCTTGTATATCCAAATTTGCTACTTTTCAGGAAATGGAAAAAACACTGTATTTTTTTAGAAAGAAATATTAAACATGGTGTTGTCAAAGTTGATATTGTGGCTTTGTATGTCGTCAGACAATTGCATCTTTATAGTATTTATGTTTTTACCAAAATCAAGCTCAAATGGAGTTAGAAGGTTTTTGAGCAGCAAATATTGGACATGTGTTTTGTCCGTCATTAGAACGGCATCTGAAGCAGTAAGTGCATCGTATCTACTTACAGGTTATGAAGTTTATTGTAGCTGTAGCTATGTGAGCAATTTGGCCAAAATCTCATGTTATTAAAGATAAAGTTTATATATATATATATATACTGGGCCTAAAACTAACTTTTTTCCACACCTGCCAATGGCCGGTGAAAATTTACCGGCCATAAATATTTCTTACCAGCCGTGAAAAATAGATGAATCCTTTTTAAAGTTACACAAGTTTTTTTTTTAGGGAATCGAGTGATTGTTTTTTGTCTTGTTTGATTAACATTTAAAAACACAATACATTAATATCATTCTTTTTTTTAGTCATAAACATATATGTATTTTTTTTATTCAATAGGCAAACAAAGGTAAAAAGAAAAAGAAGGGAGTTATACCAGGAGGAGGTTTTAAAGCCAAGCTGAAAGATGATCTGGCAGACTACGGGGAGTTTGATGGCGGTTATGCACAAGACTACGAGGATTTCATGTGACCAAGGCTTAACCCATTGATAACTTTTGCTGGTTGCTGAACCATACACCTTAACAGCATGACCTTACCCCACAGTCAGGCCCACTCACCAGAATCATGCTAGAAAACTCTGAACGCCATCCCACGCAATGCACACTCTCCCCTCAAAGAGGTTTATGCAGAGAATGAATTAACTGAGGGATTTTCTCTGTTGTGAATTTAGGTCAATGTTTGTCGGAATAAAAAACCGATAAAACGGGCTCTTCCTTGCAAATGTGATCAATTAATCGTGACAGTCCAGGATTATATGAACAGAGTGTTATTGTTCGGTAACTTCTACTTGGAAATAAATGACATTCTATGCAAATTTCTTTCCGTATTGATCTCCATGTGGTTCGATACGCTTCGGGCGTTTTCCTTGTTGAATGGGATGTTCCTTTTGCAAACCAGGCCGACTAAGACATCCTGTACAACCTGAAGTGATGATATCGAAGTAGTCACATGGTTCATAAATCATGTCTACAATCAAACGATTCATTTTTTGTTTTTGTTCATAGACGATAGTGAGCTCAATTGTTTAGATAAGTAAATCTAGAGTGTAGCATACCTAATGTAAGCATAACACATCGAAAATAACGCCTTTTCGTTTGTAGCTCGTATTGCATTCCATGTAAAGTCTAAGACCAAAAGTATCACTCTAAATGAACCGTTTTGAAGATGCATTGCAGCATTATTAGGATTACCTCAATTTTTGCAGAGAAAAATATGTGAATAATTACAAATATAACTGGTGTTTTCATTGCAGCACGTTATGCAGTTGCTCATTTGACCTCAACCATGCCAGCAGAGAATGAGCGTGACTCTTCTGCTGATGACGAATAAGAGACTGAAAGTTGACGTAGGGTCTTTTCAGCCGTCGTTTGGCTTTCCATTTTCTTGACAACTTTAAGTGTGGTAGACATGCTCTAAAGAGACTTACGATCAGCAAAGCCGATAATAGGACTCTGCACTGTTTTATAAAGATCTAATTTAATAAAAGTTGCTTATAATTCATCAGTTTTTCTGTCTTTTTTTGCTTTATTGTGTCTGTATATCTGTAACCATTGCATTCTTTGCTGAGGGATGAAACCATTATTTGGTAATTTACAGAATCCTGTTGATCAGGGTTCAAGCATGAAATGAAAATCCACCGTATAGATCCTAATGTAAATGATTTATCCTGTACATTGAATTTGTAAAAACGTATGTCTTACCAAGTTATGTTCCAACTTTGAAGTGTCACGAAAATTGAGGTTCCTTTTAGATTTTGTTTAGGCACTAAACCAAAACGCTATGACATTCAAATTATGATTACCTAATTTATGAGATGGTCCTCACTGCAGAACATGAAATCCACGGGGAGGAGTCGGATCCAGATCCAACTCCTCCCACCTTACATATACCTAAACCTACCCATCTCCGCCCCCTAATCCCTAAACCCACCCCTAACCCTACCCATCTCCGCCCCCTAATCCCTAAACCCACCCCTAATCCTACCCATCTCCACCCCTTGGATCTTGATCCGACTCCTCCCCTTGGATCTCATGCACTGCATTGAGGTGCTACTGTAATTTATGATGATTTCTAAAATAAGTAAGTGTCCTGCTAGCTCTAACAGGTTAAAGGGTTAGTTCACCCAAAATTTAAATTGCCATAATTTACTCACCCTGTCGTTTCAATCTTGTAAGTCTTCGTAACACAAATGAAGATCTTTTTGATGAAATCTGAGATTTCTGTCCCTCCATTAAAGGGATACTCCACCCAAAAATGAAAATTCTGTCATCATTTACTCACCCTCAAGTTGTTGCAAACCTGTATGAGTTTCTTTCTTCTGCTGAACACAAAGGAAGATATTTTGAAGAACGATTGGAACTTTGGCACCATTGACTTCCATAGTATATTTTTTTCTACCATGGAAGTCAATGGTGCCAAACAACTGTTTGGTTCCAATCGTTCTTCAAAATATCTTCCTTTGTGTTCAGCAGAAGAAAGAAACTCACACAGGTTTGCAACAACTTGAGAGTGAGTAAATGATGACAGAATTTTCATTTTTGGGTGGAGTATCCCTTTAAGGATTAGTTGCGTAGCTGTCATTGGACAGACAGAAATCTCTCAGATTTCATTAAAAAGATCTTCATTATTCATTTGGATCAACATCAGGGTGAGTAATGAATGACAGAATTTTCATTTTGGGGAGAATTATCCATTTAAGAGATATATTGTCCTTGACACACAGGCATGAGGATCTACAGTAGTTCTCTATCATATCATTTCATTTAATATTTTATGAAAGTGAGAGTGTTTCTTTTAAGTTTCTTAAGAAAGTTTTCTTTTAATATTAATAATCAGTGAAGCAATTTTGTTCAAATATTTTTTCTCTCTAAGAAATAGTAATCAAATGTCTACTCTTGAGTCTTTTCAAGAATTTCATCTTTTTAATAAAGGCATTTGTCTTCATTACGATATCGGGACATTTTTTACTTTACACCCCCAAGATACATCAAAATGAATTTTTGTAGAGAAATTAAAAACACACTCAGTCATCTATGATGGGCATATGAGTTGCATTTTATGAATTTTGAATAAATAACAGTTCAAGAAAAAAATTTTCAAATTCTATTTGAATTTATCACTAATACGTCATTCACAATAATACTAGAAATTCATCTTTCAATAATCTTTTATTGTACTTCGCATTCATTTAACAAGAACTATTATTTTAATAATGTTAAAACAACATTAAAATTGCATTTATACAACATTTTATTTATTCAAGCATTTTCACTCATTTTATCATCTAATACTTTATTAGCTACAGTAGACGTTCATTAAGGATAAAGCGGTCAAGGGTGTGAACTTTGAGACTGTTTGAAGAACCGTTCTGAAAACTATAAGCCAGACGGAAAGCAGATTTTATTGCGTTGCAGGTTATGAAAACGGTGCACACAGGTCTTCTCAGATAACCTGCCAATGTCCCAATCTTGTCCTTGTTGCTCGTGGCCGATTATCTTGATCACACCATGAATTGCACCCTCCGCTATTGGTCATGTGACCTGCGCACAAAGGGTCCAGTCTTTTCCCCTTATTCCGACTTATTGGTTTTCAGACAAAAGGAAAACAACAGAGTGATTGTAAAGATAAGACTTGGGGATAATTAACAGCAAATCCAGACTTAAAAAAAGCAATTCCCCATCATCCATTGGTTGTGAAGAAGGGAGGAGGTTTGTTGATGTGAGGTTGAATCAAGTGTGTGTGGTCGTAAAATGTGGTCTTGGTTGTGAGGACCGTTATATAAAAGGGGCGTACAGTTCAAGCCGACCCATCTCGAAACGTGAAGTCCAACCATGAGTCCATGCGTCTTCTCGGTCTTGGTCGTTTTGTGGCTGGTAATGGCCGTGGAAATGGCCGCCTCGGAGGGCCAGCAGATCCTCCAAGCCTTGCACTGTCCGCCCTGCGAACGCATTCATTGTTCCCCTCGTAGAGCGCTGAAGCTCCAGTGTCAGGGTGGTACAACCACTGGGATTTGCGGTTGTTGTCCAGCCTGTGCCAAACTCGCAGGAGAAAGCTGTGGAGGCACCTGGGACTACCTGGGGAAGTGCGACGAAGGGCTGGTTTGCGTTTACCAAGAAGCTACAGATGGAAAACCAGAGGCGGAACGCAAGGGAACCTGCAAATCAGGTACCGCCGAAGCTGGAGATGCCAAGTTACCCTGTCAGCATGTTGCATGGAGTCCTTAAGGTCTAAATTAAAGTGCAAAGTTGGTTCTTGAATTCAGGTTTCTCATGGTCATGGACAATATCAGGTAATGCCAGGCCTGACAAGTCATGGAAATGAATATATGCGAGGACAAATCATTTCTATAGTTAATTTAAAATAATTTATTTTTATATGATTTAAATGCGTTCACTCATGAACGAGTGGGACATTCATGGTTATATGAATTATACAAAAGCAAATATGAAGAGTCAACAGGGGTTTTCATACTGGAATCCAGGAACCCACCGGAGAGCCACAAAAGGGTTTCTAGGGGGTTTGCAGAAATTTTTATAGAAAAAATAATAGTAATGTTAAACTAACTTTTTATTAAAATTATTGTATTTTATTCTATTGATATTCATAGTTTCACACAAACACACACATTATATATATAGATAGAGATAAATCTCACTGATATTCTATTAATTTGTCATTTTTATTTATTTTTGAATATATTTATACAGTTTTTATTAAGTTTTAATTATTTTAGTACTGAAGCTAAAATAAAACGTTGCATGCATCTATCAATCTATCTGACATGATATAATAAAATGTATAAAAATGAATTAAAAAATACATTTAATTGACAATATTTCTATTTTGCTATACGTCTACATAGTTTCATATTTTATTAATTTCTTTTGGTTGCAATATAACAATATGAAAACCAATATATAAATGTATCTCACTGATATAATATTACAATTTGTGTTATTTTAAATTAGATTGATTTTAATATATATATATATTTATATAGTTCTTAAGTTTTAGTTTAAATTATTTTCGTACTTCAACTTAAGCTAACATAAAATGTTATATATATTTTTTAAATATATAAAAATAAAATATTTAAATGTTGCTATACATCTACAGTTTAATATTTTATTAATTTCTTTTGGTCGTAATAACAATATAAAAGCCAGTCATTTAATTTTGAAAACATTTTGTCTTTATAATACCATACTTAAATTCTTTCTCACGTAGTATAATTTTGCTCATACAGTATAAACTGAACTTTATGCATTAAAATATTTGGCTGCCTTTATATTTCCCTATAGCGATCATCATATTTGGGGGATCTTGCCATCTAAAAGTATGAAAACCCCTGTGCTACAATCCCATCATGCACAGTGTGCACCTGCTTATGTTTTAACTTTAAGTTCAGGTCCACACTCTTGAAAAAAAGAAAAGAAAAAGGCATCATCAAGGTTAATGTAATTTATAAACTGTGAAGAGAGATATGGCAGTCTAGGATTCCTTTGATCTCGGAGCACTTCCCCATAAAAGCAAAGCTCTTATTGTTCTTATCTATACAGTGATGAAATCCACAACCCTTCCTGAAGAACTGCATCCGTATTGTAACGGGATTCCATCAATTTTATTGTCTGTTTTTTTCTTTGACCTGCAGAACAATATTTCACAATATTGCCAGGCCAAAAAAAAAAAAAAGAGTTGCCGTTCAGATTTAATCAGGCAAATGCTTAAGAGTCTATGATTGGATCATTATTGCAGGGATTATTGTGTTTCTAGCATGTTATATTTTTGGCAACCGTTCTAACCCTAATTGATGGAGTGTGTAGCTTTTCATTTCTTAAACAACCTAGACACATCATGACCATGTTGATATGACCGGATGTTAAGATTCATCAGGCTCAAATTGTGAAAGAATGGTTGGGAGGGAGCATGAAGAATCATTTTCACTCATGAATTGGCACCTCTGAGTCCAGACCTTAAATCCAGTGAAAGTCTTTGGGATGTGCTGGAGGAGACTTTACAGAGTGCTGGACTCTTGCATTGACAACACAAGACACCAAAGATTTATTTCCATCAAGAGGTGCCACGTATTGCTCATTTTCAATGCATTTTGGATTTGTATTTCCCAACAGTGCTTGAGGTTCTTAAAGCCGACACTTGCAGACCTGAGTGCACATGGGAGTTCTGCAAGGCCAATCCCAATGAAATCTGCTCAGCGAGGTGACTTCTGCTTCGACTTTTCTACATGTAGTCTTGATATTTGATTCGTCTTAAATGAGTTCAGGCTTCATTTCAGTCCAGTGGGTTAAGCCTAGTTCACACTACATGATTTTAAGCCCGATTTAAGCCCAATTTGCAAATCGTTGAGCTCGCCGACAGGTCAGGCTGTTATCGCGGGGGATTAGCGGGCGATGAACGCTCGCCAATCTGTTAGTATGAAAGAGCCAACAACGCTTCAAAGACGCTCGCAGGCGCCTCACCGAGCCCAGAAAAATATCTAGCATGCTAGATATCCAGAGCTGTCGCACGACTCAAGCTCACGTGATGTCATGAGCTACAGCCAATCAGAGCAAGGCATGTTCGCGTGTTGTGTTTTTTTCCGCACATGCAGGACAGTACAGTACAAATCGTGACAGTAAAGTTCGGATCGAGTAGTGACAGTGAAGTTGTCGTAAATTGATGATGACAGGAAGTGGCAGAAAAACTTCGTTCTCGCACATGCGCAGTACAGATCGTGTAACCGGTACGGATCGAGTAGCGACACAAGTAGTCACAGTAAAGTTGTCGTAAAAACATTGATGATAACAGGAAGTGGCAGAAAAACTTCGTCCTCGCACATGCGCAGTACAGATCGTGTAACCGGTATGGATCGAGTAGCGACAGTCAGTGTTCTTCGCTGGGTATTGGCGTGCGTGCTGTTTCGCGTCATTTCCGGTTCGTTTTATCGCGTGATTTTTCGTGACAAAACGTGGTTTGTAGACAAGATAGAATCGTTGGGTGACAGAGTTGTTGTCAACTCGTGTAGTGCGTTACCTCCTGTTGGGGATCAATCACGTTGTGTCGTGTGATGTGAACTAGCTCAACAACTTGAACACTCCTGATTTCACAGAGAGCAAGTCATGTAGTGTGAACCGCACAGTTCAGCCCGACGTTTTAAAATCATGTAGTGTGAACTAGGCTTTACTGGTATCAGGTGTCTCTCACTTGTGACTGTTAAATGTCCTATATCCCGTTGCAGGTCTGTATCGCTGGAGAAGCGTGAGTGTGGAGGTCACTGCCAGCACACAACCTGCTCCAGCTGCTTGGTTCTCAGACCTCCATCTTGTGCTCAGTCCTGTTCCCCAACAGACCACGTCTGCATGCATCGCTTTGGAAGGTGTGTGCATGGTCACCTGACCGAAGAAAAACATCCACCCGCCTGCCACCAAAACCTACAGGTCAGTTTTACTTCTGTGTTGCTCTTTATCATTCTTTTTTTTTTTGACAAAGATGAAATATAATTGTTTATTTCTATGATGATTACCATGTTGTTTATTTTAATTAAAACACAATGCTTTTATTGAACTATACTTTGGGGCCATAGTAAAGATACATACACTTTAATCTTATATTAAAGGGGTTAAATGTAGAATTCAGAAACCCTTGTTATATAGCGACACCAGTGGAAATAAAGTGAACTGCAGACAGCAACTCACTGCTCGTGCTCGCACTCGTAACACACAAGAGACTGAACGTGACTCAAGGCCCTGATACTCACGGCAAAGTTCTTTTACGTTCTTCGCTAAGGGGTAAAAAGACGTTTGTTGTTGTGACTTTTATTTTGACGCGCGGCGGACATTTCTGGAGTAAATATATAGGCTATAATCTGTGTATACACGTTTTTTTTTTGTTGTTGTTGTTTTTTAAATGGCGGGTGCTGGTCTTTCGCGTGCGTTCGGCCAATCAGTGTACAGTTACGTCACGGATAGTTCCTATTGTGCTGGTTTAGACCCGACTCTGAAGTTGGAGCTCATTTAGTTCCCCAAAAAGAGTTCCTAGAACTAAAATCGTTCCCAGTTCCTGCACTGCGAACACGACAAAAAGTGGGCACTTCCACCATTAGTTCTAGGATGTATGAAAGGTTCCTCTGGTGCGAAAGCCCCTTATTAGTTTGAATTAATCGCTTTTCTTTGCACGACACATTGACATTACAGTACAGAAAGGCTCTTTCGGCATTATCCTGAACATTGTATAAGCCAGGGGTCTCAAACTCAACTTAACTGGGGGCCGCTGGAGGTAGAGTCGGGGTCAGGCTGGGCCGCATCAAGTATTCAACAACAAAAAAATAGTATTCAAGTATTCCAAAAAAGGAGCACAACTGATCCAATCTTCTCAATCTTTATTATTAACGTTTCTCCTGAACTGTTCCTCTGAATTTGAACATTCCTTTCTGTACATGATTGGTTCTTCATGAGCTGTCCTTCTGACAGCTGAAGTTCATTTTACAACCATTCTTTTTCTTTTCCTTATAACACATCTTTGTGATTCTTATATATTTGAAATACAAATATTTGCAGTCATGTCTGACCGTCTTATTGAATTCTTTCTACACATGTATAGTGTCTCAGGCAAATTACTGACTTTGCACAAATCAAAGCAAACCTTCTTATCAACCTGTTGGACACATATTACAAGCTCAAAATGATTATTCTCACGCAGGGGTCTCCAACACGTCGCTCGCGAGCTACCAGTAGCTCGTGGCCTGATTGGTGGTAGCTCGCCAAGGGGTCGTTCACATATCGCGCTCACATATTTTGCGCGCTCAAGTTCGTTATTTCAAATGTAGGCGCGCGGCAAGCTCGCTCATAATCGAAGCGACACGCTCATTTTTTCCAGGCGCAGTATGTTTGTACTTCGCGGTTGTCTATGACAACTATTGACAACAAACCATAGACAGTAAAAGAAATGGACACAGCAACCCCGTTGATTTCAACGGAGAGAGTTGAAGCCCAACATGGGCACTCACTTCCTGATAGCCAAGCGCACTGCGCAGGCTCAAACTGAGCTTGACGACGTAGTTGTCACGTGAGCAACCGTTCTGACCTTCTAGTAGCTGTGCCGGGACAAATCTGAATTGAAATCTGAAACAAATCTGTTGTTGAAATATTTTGTCCCGTTGCTTTTATGAACTCTCTATCTATGGGCTTCTCCCTTGACTTTATGCCTCCATGTCCACCCGATTGCCTCATAGACAGTAAACGATTGCCTACGAGCTTCTACTTCAGTCTATACGGTTATTTCTCTACTGTGCGACAGAGCGTCCCGTGGTTATGACGCAATCGTTAGCCTATTTTTACAAGAATGGCTTCTACGGGGCCGTAACGTAAGATACAAAGTAATGGAGCCTTTTATACATTGTCGTGTTTCTTTAGAAATAAATAATGGACAAATGGAGTCTTTGGACGCCTCAGATGTAAAGTTATTCGCTGTCAAAGTGACGCCAAAATGAATGGGAGTCAATGGGATGCTAACAGCAGGTGATAGCCAGCTACAATGGCGGCCCCCGGAGGCAGCTTCAACTTCCGGCTGATGGATTACCCCCTTGCAACAAACCCACCGTAAGCTGTCACGAGACTATCTATGGTAGCCCATAAGGGATAAAAAACAACAACAACAAAAAAAAAAACGCGGCACACGCAACGACGGGCCTCACTAACATGGGAGATTATCACGCTGATACGTAGTACTTCCGCATTCAGTGATCTTTGTGCACTGCCACTTCCGTTGAATCACCGATCACTCTGGCGAACTGATGACGGACTACACTAAGTTTATTTATACGGCATCCCAGGTAAATTAGTCTGATTCACTAAAGTGCCGGCTACAAACAAACGTGCTACCTTGTTTTATTTTAAAGTTTGGACCTTAATCCCGGCGAACCGCTTTAATACACTTCTTCCTTATACTCAATTCAGTCGGGAATCCATGAGAACTTAAGTAGGGTTAGCGTTGTTGGTTAGATTTACAAAGTGGAACAGAGCAGTGACATCTAGCCTTCGTTTCAGCCATTGTTGAACTGCGTCGGAAGTGGACATGCACAAAGTTGACAAATCCCGCCCATGAAACCCGGAAGCGTGATAATCCCCTATTAACCTTTAATGTCAAGTAGAGGGCCATAAAATATCACCCCGCAGGCCATTTGAGGTTTGAGACCACTGGTATAAGCATTCGTTTCATATGTCATAGAATGTAAAGAATGGTCTCAAGACAGGAGAGTAACGTCACATCCTTTTGATTTTCCCGGCAAAAACGTCCCGTGTCGTTCACATAAAAATCAGTCAACAGGTTTTTATAGACAACCTGGGAAGTCGGGGAAGGTCTCGTTTTCTTAAGTTTCGTTACAAGCTGTTCACACATTGGCAAAAAAATAATAATAAATTGATACAATTCTTATATATACCCCTTTTAAATAATAAATATGATAATTATGATATAATATGAAATAATAATATATTTATATATATATAACAACAAACACACACACACACACACACAACATTCTATTTTATTTATCATTTTATAATTATTTGTTGTTTTATTACAGTATATATATATATATATATATATATATATATATATATATATATATACTAGTGTATATATTTATTTTATTATAATATTTGTATGTAAATCATATATAATTACTTTGCTATTCTTTTAACAGAGTAAGTCTGAGGGATTCTTTGTGTGTTTGGCTCCTGCCTGTCCAACTGCAGAAAACTGATTCGACATTTCAAGAGGAACTCAAATAATGCAATCCAGTTATAAAATGTAGCACAAAAGGCAGCTATTTTTATTAATGCATTTCATTAGTATTTTTTTATATGTTATAATATAAATCAATAATAAAAATGTGTGATTAAATTTTTTTCGCATTAATGTTGTACAGCTCTTGTATATTGCTACAATAATATTTTTGTCAATAAAAAAAAGTGTTTTAAAAAAAAAAATTATGTATTCTAATATTTGTATGTGCAAATGGTTTCTGAATAAAACTGGCTTTTAATTTCACTTAAATGTTCACTTTCTTTCTTTTTTTTTTATAAAAGGGACTAATAAGGTCATGCTGACCCGTTTGGGAAAAGTGCCCACCGTAGACCCGTTCCCACCCCTGTCTGGCTTGTTACTCAATAACAATATATTTATGAGCGTGCAATTAGACATCCATCCATGAGCCAGAACAGATCAACCTCTTCACAATTCTTTTGATGTCTATCTTATATAAAGCTGCATCAAGAAAAGAAATGTTAATTGTTAAAGTGATAAACACATTGGCATTAAAATAAATACTGTTCATAGGTTTATAATATGCTTCAATGTTCTAAACCTGAAAAACAACACGTGACATAAGTATGTATTTTAATGAATAAACAGTATTTTATTATATCAACAGTAATTTAAATATATACATTTAACTAATTTTATGCATGAAAGTAAGTACCACTTAAAAAAAAAAAATGTAATAAAAATTTCGAATCTACGGTGCACACAAATGTACGGAAGGAAGCCCTGAACCGCAAAGTAAAAAATCTAGCATTTCGAGATTATAGCCGAAATATTTCGAGATTATATGCCGAAATATTTCGAGATTATAGCCGAAATATTTCGAGATTATAGCCGAAATATTTCGAGATTATAGCCGAAATATTTCGAGATTATAGGCCGAAATATTTCGAGATTATAGCCGAAATATTTCGAGATTATAGGCCGAAATATTTCGAGATTATATGCCGAAATATTTCGAGATTATATGCCGAAATATTTCGAGATTATATGCCGAAATATTTCGAGATTATATGCCGAAATATTTCGAGATTATAGCCGAAATATTCAGAGATTATAGCCGAAATATTCCGAGATTATAGCCGAAATATTTCGAGATTATAGTCGAAATATTCCGAGATTATATGCCGAAATATTTCGAGATTATATGCCGAAATATTTCAAGATTATAGTCGAAATATTTCGAGAATAAAGTCGTAATATTTCGAGAATAAAGTCGTAATATTTCGAGAATAAAGTCAAAATTACGAGAATACAGTCGTCCTTAGAAGTTCTTATTTATTTATTTGTAAAGAAATGCGCTCGAAGTTGAACTGCTTCTGACATGGGCTTTCAACAAAAAGAAATTCTACAGGTGCTAATGATTTTTTTTTTTACGTTGTGGTTCAGGGCTTCCGTACAAATGAGTCTCCGCTCCTCAAGATGAAAAACATGCCGCTTTTGTTATCACTCAAATTTTACTGCATTTGTTTTTGACTGATAAAAACAAGCCAGACAAAACGTTCAGTGTGCCAAGAGCCATAAACTACAACAACAGCCAGTTTACTAATGCATTTCACTCCGTCCCTTACGAAACACACTGTAATCCCATTGCATTTATTTAATTTAAATAATTTCACAATTCAGATTCTCTGAATTATTCAAGTTGGAGACATTTATGCAATATCAAGACTAATTTTCATTACAGTTTTAATGATACTGACCAACATAACGGGGTTTCTGCATAGTTGACTTGATCTAGACATAGTACAATAGCCTAGCAACATGAAAACTTATATATTTGCCTCAAAACTCAAAAATATTTATCTATTATAAAAAAAAGCACAGATCTCCCTACATGATTATTTTTATTAATATAAGCAACAGTTTTGCCAATGTCTAGTTTGAAAAGGCAGCGCTTTCGTCTTGATCATTTGGTTGTAACTAGTGTAGCGAACCCTTTCAAAAAGTAAAAACAGGCTACATGCTAACATGTAAGATTCTCGGTGGCTAACATTAGTGCTCATTCTGCAGGTTTACTTCTGACAGATGCACAGTGTTTATGTAAATCTACGTAAAGTAAAGAAAATGAAGGATAGCGTGTAAAAATCAAGTGATACGTGGAGGAATGTCGTGTTGAGCGGATAAAATAGTTCCTGAGTCTTTTTTCCCCTCTTTCATGAGTCTTTGTGAGTAAAAGGCACTTTGGACGAGAGCGTTTATGTGATGCGAGCAGTCTGGGTTACCGGAACATTCTGTGCCAGTAGGACTGAAAAGCGGACGAGTTGAAGGCACCGATGAATACGAGAAGCAGGATATAGAGGCCCATCATGATGGCAAAATGATGTCTGACGAGCCACGACCTCCCTTGAGCATGTCTGGAATCAGAGCAGAACATCATTTTAAGGAGCAAGTTCATTTAACCAGTAGAAAACAATACAAATTCTTAAGTCTTTAAAGATTCAAAATGATACTAAGCATCATAAGTATCCTAAAAGTGGTCCATATGACTAACTCGCTATATTCCAACTCATCATACTAGGGCTGGGTTAAAAATACTGATTCTAGATTTTAATTGAATCTCATTTTGGCCCTGTTTACACCTGGTATTAAGATGTGTTTTGTTCGATCGGATCAAAAGTAGACGAGGGAGACGCACGTTTACACCTGGTGTTTTAATCCGTCTCTTTTGTCCACTTTCAACCACTTCTGTCCTGATTTCTTCGAGGGGGAGGGACTATGGACTGTTAAATGAATGGGCTTTTTCAGATCTGTCTATCTAATGGATGAAATAAGCTCACGCAATTTACATATATGAATGCCCCCGGAGACGACGGAAAAACATACGAAGAGCAGGAGCTTTCGTTTCTGCTCTGACAGTCGTAAGATGACACAGAACACTGTGAGTGTGTGTTAGAAATCAGGAATGGTGAGAGAACATTGTGCTTGGTACGTTTTTCATCTTCAAACCAAACTTTGGTCTTCAGCTGACAAAGTTTAAATCCTGTCTGGCTAGTGCGCTTCTCATGTCTACACGTTAGGTCAGTAGGTGGAGAGTACATTGTTTTTTTTTGTGGCAGTTTGAACGCATTTGAACACCTGAGCGTTTACACTATGAAATCCACCATGAAAACTATGAAATCCGGTCGAATGCGTTTTCAACTACCTCTGGAAGGGGTTTAAAGTGGACAAGCTCAAAACGTTTTAGACCCCATTTACAACTGTATTTAGTGTCGTCCACTTGTGATCGAATTGACGAAAACGCATCTAAATACTTAATTAGAAGAACCGATATCGATTTTTAAATCCCAAGAATCAATCTTTAAACTTTGTATCTTGCCTCCCATCCAATGAATCTCAGTAATCTTTGTGCATTGTTACTCCTGACATGCAACAAAGTCTCAGCTTCTAAATTCGATAAAGCGAAGCGCACGTGAACTGATCATTTCTTCCGCTTTACTACAAGTTCCATGAATGAACATCAGAAGGTATGTTAAAAGAACAACTTACTGAAATCCATATAACGTCACATGTAATCGCTCATTTAGTGTTTCAACCGCAGAAAGACGAAAATAAAACAGCTTGTAAACAATGTAACGTAATGTTGCATTTACCTCGGAAAAGCCATTTAATGGCCACAACTCGATAGTCAGCTAGAAAAAAATAACTATACATAGGAGTGTTTCGCTAAATATATGCACCATATTGCATATTCATTGTACTTTTATTTAACCTGCTCTTCAAGATTTAATGTATGTTTGAATAAATATGTCATGATTTCATGACAGCCACCATTTAAGTGTTTATATTTCACAAAAAATGAGTAGAAACATAATTTTGTCATTAACAAGTTATTATAAACTTTTTTTTTTTATAAAAACTTCCTTCTGTGCAATTTAAATGCAAATAGCCTACAAATCAGTCAATTTTAACCTTTAATATTATAGTACTGCGCCAAATGGAGTTCCTATATAGTTTACAGCATTAGTTGAGAGATATTTTTATCCTGTAGAAACTTTTTTTTAGAAAAAAGTAGAAACTCCAATTTATAGATATCAAGTCGAATCGAAATTGAATCGAATTGAATCGTTTGTGTCAATACCCAGCCCTAAGTCATATGATAGCTTAGTTATTTAAGTTATTTAATAAAAATCTTGACAGTCAGATCTTTTGAATGAATTAGTTGATATAGTTTATATTACCAGTCTATGATTTGTTCACGATTGGCTGTGAAAAACGTCCTTTTTAAAGTTCTAGTCTCTAACTAGTCTGAAAAAAAAGTGTCAGGTACATTCCTCAATCAACACTTCTCCATTTGTGTTCCATAGAGGAACAAATTATGACTATGAACTATTTCTCTAAAGTGGATTTTTTTGAATTATGAAAGTCCTGCAAAGAAAGTCTTTATATAAAGCATGTCGTCTACTGAGATGCACCAATCGTGTCCATGTGAATGAGGACGTCTCACCGTGATCTGTAGCGTCTCTGAGAATACACCATCAGGTATTTCACTCTCAAAAGCTCGTTGTTGGTCACCACAAAGTACTTCTCGGGCACCTCGCCACCTTCACTGTTCCTGGCCCTCAGACGCTGGCGGTCAATGCTCTCGGAGTCTGAAACACAAAGGGAGAGCTGAATTCGAGATATCTGCTGGGATGGTAAGTGTCATAATGGATGGTCATTTTTACACAAAACTGGAATAAAAATCAAATCAGTGCTTTTATTTTGTTGACAAGAATGTTGCACATGCTGTATCGTGAATAAGTCACGGCTGAAGGGGTTGCACAACGCCCAGCACAGCCTCTCGTACCTTATTATATTGCTTACATAATAAGTAGGGGAGAGTGGGGTAAGATGTGCCAAACTACGTATAATTTTTCACATGACTATATATTTAAAACAGGGCCAATCAGACAGAGGTTATTAAGCGTTTCATTTTTAATTTAGGTAAAACAATAGCGTAACAGCAATAACATAAAACATAATTATTGACTTTCAGTATTGGCCTGAATTTTAATGTCATAAATATTAAAACTTTTTCTCACTGGTTTATGCAAATATGAACAATAATAAGAGAGGACTTTGTGATTTATACTCTTTTATATTTTTTTTGCCTACAGGACAACTTAAATAAGTGGCTCATCTTACCCCACACACCTCTATATACTGCAAAATACACAAGTACTCCATTACAAACACAATCATAGTATCCGTAGTCTTATTCGAACACGGGAATGTCTCACAGATCTGAAGAGTTTGATTAATGAAGATTGACAATGAACACATTAAATTGATAAATATCAAATCATGGTATCCACAAAAATATTAAGCAGCACAACTGTTTTCAACATTGATAATAATAACAAATGTTTCTTGAGCATCAAATCAGCATGCTAGAATGACTTCCAAAGGATCATGTGACACTGAAGACTGGAACAATGATGCTGAATAAATGAATATATATATTTTAAATTGAAATAATGTTTCCCAATATTACTGTTTTTCTTATATTGTTCTAATCAAATAGGCTACATGCAGCCTTGGTGAGCAGAAGACACTTCTTTCAAAACCATTAAACAATCTTAACGACCCCAAACTTTTGAACATTAATGTATTCAGCTGTTCATCTGACACATTACCTTTCCTCTTCACCTGACACTTCACATCAGGATGATCGATGATTTCACACAAGGCGACGCAGCTGATCAGAGGCCCGAGGACGCTTTCCCTCCACCCGTTCCCGTGAGGACTGTAAAGGATGGCCATGCTGAGGTCACTGGTCAGGTATGTGCCCTCCCCAAACAGTGAGGTCTGAAATATCAAATCATGATCAAAGATTAAACGGCTTACTGTGCTGAACCAATGAGCAGATAACATTGTAGTTATAATTATCATCTTCACACACATTATCTAAACATGAACTGATAAGGGACAGTCAAACACATCTGTCGCGTAATTATTTGTAGTCCTCTATGATAACCAAAGAATGATTGCCTGGAGAGCATCCAAAACGGGTATAAATGAGCATTATCCTCCAACGCACATCGTCCGCATGCTGACCTTGTTCAGGTGGCAGTGTAATCCGTTGTGTATGATGGAGTGGAAGTTCTCCAGTCTGCTGCCATGGAATGCATAGATGAGATCTCGTCCAGCCCGCGTCCTCTCAAACTTGGAGTTGAGCAAATCACAGTACTGCAGTTCAAAGAGGAAGTCTGGGGCTGGAGCTGAAATACCATCGCTTTGGGTCAGCTGGCTGAGTCTGGCAAACTGAAGGAGTGAGAATGAACACCAGTGAACATGCAGGGATGTGCAAAACTGAACGGACTAATCTGTGGGATGTCTCAATGACTAGTCCAGAATACCAGGGCCGAAAATTATGTTTGGTTCTGTTTTTATTTAACGATTTGTACATTATTCTGCTGATGCAAATTGAAAACCGAACTAAAATGACTCTTATGAATCTTATTAGTGAATCAAACAAGCAGAAAGCATGCAGTTTAACCAATGTAGTCTGAATCCTGAGCAATTGACTCTTACGAACCAATTCTTTTTACAGAATCATAAACATGCAGTGTGACTGTGACCAGTCAGTGCAGTCTGAACTAATGACTCTTATGAACCGATTATTTTTGTGGATCAGAAACATGGATTGGTTTTAGTGTTTTTTTCTTTCCTCAAATTAATAATTATTATGAGCTGGTTCTTTTTTTTTTTGTCATTTACAAACATATGGTGCGGCCAGTGTAGTCTGAACTAATGATTCTTATGAGCAGATTACTTTTAATGAATCAGAAACATAGAGCTCCATCACTGAACTAATGATTCTTATCAGCCGGTTCTTTTTAGTGAATCACAAAGATAAAAGTGACCGGTGTAGTCTAACCTAATGATTCTTATGAGCCGGTTCTTTTTAGTGAATCACAAAGATAAAAGTGACCGGTGTAGTCTAACCTAATGATTCTTATGAGCCGGTTCTTTTTAGTGATTCACAAAGATAAAAGTGACCGGTGTAGTCTAACTTAGTGATTCTTATGAGCCGGTTCTTTTTAGTGATTCACAAAGATAAAAGTGACCGGTGTAGTCTAACCTAATGATTCTTATGAGCCGGTTCTTTTTAGTGATTCACAAAGATAAAAGTGACCGGTGTAGTCTAACTTAGTGATTCTTATGAGCCGGTTCTTTTTAGTGATTCATAAAGATAAAAGTGAACGGTGTAGTCTAACCTAATGATTCTTATGAGCCGGTTCTTTTTAGTGAATCAGAAAATAGAGCTCCATCCACAAACAAATGATTCTTTTTAATGAATCACAAAGATAGAGTGCTTCTAGGATTGATTCATCCTGAACAAATGATTTTTAATGAGCCGGTTCTTTTTAGTGAATCCAACAACATGACCACTGCAGTCTGAACTAATGACTTATGAACCAGTTATTTTTGTTGTTGAAATAACTGTGTTATTACATTAAAAATTATTTTGTATCGTTTTGTTGCATCTGTTCAGTTGAAATCTGAACAAATACTCACTGCATTTCTTCTTTTTTTCCAAAACATTTCATTCTCAAAAGAATTAAGAGAACTCTTTATAGAATCATTAAGAGGAATCAGAATCAGATTCGTCTGCATAGTGCAAAGATCTAAATGAAGATTAGCAGTACCTCCTCTTTCTGCAGGGTCTTCACAGCAAAACTCTTAGAGGACAGAACCCAGTGCACTAGAGCCAGATGATGATCTCCATCACCATGTCCAAGACGCACCAGATCCCTCACGTTCGGTAAAGTATCCACATCTTTTTGCTGCGAGGAACATAGTAGAATCAAAATCATAAAATACGTTTGTTTGGGAAAGCCAACAAAACGGAGAGCTCAATTTCTTCAAACGTCTTACCAGATCTTCAAAGTCCTTGATCTCTCCTCGAAGGTAGCGAGGAGGGAAAGGTCTGAGCACCGAATCGCGTTTGTAGCTCTGGACGGCGGCCACGAAGAGACTGCAGCGCAGGTCCGCCGCTACTGGGTCTCGATGCAGACAGGAGCAAACCAGCTCTCTGACCGCAGCTGTGGGGAGAGGCGGCTGCATTCCCAACACTGCAACGAATTTATCATACCAATAAACTATAAGAAGAGAGATTCATTCATGCAAAACATTAACATTTTTAACAGAAGATCAACCGAACTTGCTTGACGCGCAAGGACAAACCTCTTGCTGAAGCTCAAAGGTGCTGCGTAACACGAGAATGAACGCCATTGGTTCTCGCGCATCAAGTGAACATGCATGAGATTCCATTTACCCCGACTTATGTGTGAGTTGATGAATGTTTATATGTGAATAGAAACCTAAATTCAATATGTTCATCATATAAAGCGACCGAGTCTATTTAGCAAATTTGAACTAAACCGCTTTTAAACCGTTTTACGATCTCTTTATGAACTTTTTAAAGCGTCAAAATGGCATAGCGGTCAATGGAGGGACAGACATTTCATCAAAAAGATTTGAGTTCCAAGTTCCAAAGATGAACAAAAGTCTTATGGGTTTGGAACAACAATTTGGAACAAGTCATTATATTAGTAAATTCACTGTAATAATTCAATAATAATAATAATAATAATTATACATTTCCTTTACATGTTTGTATAGTTACCACCTTGTGATAATTCTAAAAATGTAGTTTTAACTAAATGAAGAATGAAATTAATTAAAAGAATTAAATGAGTGCATAATTAAAACATATAATAACTTACTGATAGCTTAGCCAGCAGATTAGCTGCTAATAGTTAATAACAGCTAGTGAAAGCCAAACCATAATATAAACGTGTCTATCATTTGCTCTTGGACTTCTAATGCTCGAAAGTGTGTTAAGGTTTTAATGCAATAGTTCGTTTTATAGTCTCTGCTGACTTTGTTTACATGTTAAGCATGTTAGCCGGTTAGCTCAGCTTATCATCTCATTACTGGAGAAATTCACTCTCAAGCTTCAAGACCAAAACGATTACTCATCGAGTACTCATCACTCTACTTGTAAATACATAAAAATATGTATATCAAACATTTGCCATACACGTATGTAGGCTATCCTACCTTATGTGCCTGAAGTTCAGGCATCTGACAGACACCGGAAGCAAAACGTGTCCAAAAACTACTGGAGCCACAGCGACTGACTCCACCAGCAGAGGGCGCCATACACTGAGAGCCAATGGAAAACAGCTGCTTCTTCTTACTTCTTCTTCTTCTTCTTCTGATTAATGGCAGATCATATCTTTACGATATATACCGCCACCTACTGGACTACTACACAGGAGTGTGTAAAAAGGACGTTGGCAAATGATACATCAAATCATAAAAAAAAAAAAAAAAAAAAAAAAAACCCCACTAAATTCTTCTACTTAAACCAGTATCATTAAGATATATAATTAAATATTTGCTTCTTTGTCCCTGCATTCCTTGTTCCTGTAAAATATTATGAATATCATTTTCTGCATCAGCGTCTTTCCATTTCTGTCTGAATTTGTCAAATTTCTTACATTTAAATAAAACATGGGTGACATCCTCCAATACTTTACATTCAGAGCATATGCCATTACTTTTACCTATTAAGGATAAAGTGGAATTAAGGCCTGTGTGACCCAACCTCAATCTGGTTATCATACCTTCTTCATGCCTATTAAGACCCAATGAGGTGATTCTTTTCCCTCCAACACAGTTCTGGTTCCTATGATAATGTCTGGCATTCTTCTCTAACTCCCATTCATCTTGCCACTTTAGTGTAATCTGTGATTTAATTAAAGCTTTAGCATCTCCTTTACCCAATGGAATGTGAATTTGTACTTGGTCTAATTCCAGAGCTTTTTTAGCTAACTTATCAGCAATTTCATTGCCATCAATTCCATAATGTCCTGGAATCCAACAGAACTGTACCACTAACCCAAGGCTTATAATATTTAAAAGAATATGCTTTACTTCTAATACTAAATCTTCACGTATTGCATTATCTGTTATAAAACTTTGTAATACTGCCATAGAGTCAGTACATATAACAGATCTCAGAGGTTTAGTCTCTTCAACCCACCTAAGGGCAGTAATTATTGCAGTCATCTCTATTGAATATACTGATAAATGGTCACTCACTCTATACCCATATCTTTTTCCAAATTCTGGAATGTAAATTCCAATACCACAATGACCCTTGGATTCTTTAGAGCCATCTGTAAATATTTCCAAATATCCATAATATGAAGTTTTTAAATAACTTAAGCAGGCTTCAGTAAAACTTTGCTTAGTGTGATGCTCACCTTTTCCCGCTAATAACTTAATATTTACCTCTGGTACAGGAAGCAGCCATGTAGGAACACAACTTAATGCTAATGCTGGGCCATACTTCAACTCTTTTAATCCATAATGGTTTACTAAATTGCCAATATTCCAACCAAACCCACTGGACTTTTTACAATATTCCCAACAATCACTAAGTACTGACAGAGCTGGATTGTTGAAACTTCCTTTTAACCTTACCCAATAAGTTAGTGATAATTTCTCATACCTTAAATGAATAGGGGTTTCCTTAGATTCAACTAATAAAGCACTTGTATGAGTTGTTTTAAAAGCACCAAGGGCAATCCTCAAAGCCTTAAATTGCATTCTTTCAATTTTCTTGAGGGATGTCTTACAAGCTGAGCTATACATTATACAGCCATAATCAATATTTGATCTTATCAATGCTTTATATATGTTCATCAGAGACAGCCTGTCAGCTCCCCAATTATGCCCAGTGACCATTCTCATAAGGTTAATTACCTTTTTACACTTTGTTTCAACATATTTTATGTGAAATTTCCATGTAAGTTTGGCATCCAACCATATTCCTAGGTACTTATATTTTTCACTTCTTTCAAGTTGCTGATTATAAAGCATAATTTTATAAGTTTCAGGGACTTTTTTCCTAGTAAAATAAACAACCTGTGACTTTGAGATAGAAAATTTAAAACCCCAATCAACTCCCCACTGTTCAAGTACATGAATGTCCTTTTGAATCTTATCATTAACGTATGAAATGTTACGTCCTCTTCTCCAAATGACAGCATCATCTGCATATAATAGACCTTCGTTACTATCTCCCAGTTTTTCATATATGTCATTAATCATTATGTTGAACAATATAGGACTGATAACACTCCCCTGAGGAATTCCATTTTCAACAATAAACTCATCAGACACTGCATCTCCCACTTTGACCCTAATTGAACGTTTAGAAAGAAAATCAAGTATATAATTATACATTTTCCCATTAATTCCCAATTTTCCTAATTTAATCAACAAACCTTCTCTCCACATAGTATCATAGGCTTTCTCAATATCCAGAAAAACTGCCGCCATTACTTCTTTCATTATTAAAGTCTTTTCAATTTCATTGCATACTTTAACCAGAGCATCAGTTGTTGACTTACCCCTCCTAAATCCAGTTTGATACCCTTTAATTGGATTTATGTATTCTAGAAAATAATTTAAACGTCCAACTATAATTTTTTCCATTAATTTTCCAAAATGTGAAGTGAGTGCAATAGGCCTATAGTTTCCTGGATCACTTGAATCTTTACCTGGTTTAGGAAATGGAAGAATTCTTGCCACTTTCCACATGCTTGGTAATTTACCTCCATTCCATACTTTGTTAAACAACTTAAGAACTTTCTCCAATATATTATCAGGTAGTTTTCTAAACATAGCATAACACAGGTTGTCCGTCCCCGGTGCAGAGTATGCAGAATTACTCAATGCCCTTTTAAGTTCTGACATATTAATTTCAGCATCCATAATAGACATATTTGACTCTTTGGTATTTAAGATATTCCTATTTGTTTCCAATACCTCTTCTTTCCTTTTCATATACCGCTCCTCCAGGTGGCTACCCTTGTGTATGTCTGCAAAAGCTCTAGCAAGCATATTGGCTTTTTCCAAATCTGAGATTGCATGGGTCCCATCTTTAATTAAAACAGCAACCTGAGGAGGCTTAAATTTGCCTATCATCTTCTTAATCATCATCCATACTTTATTTAACGTGGTCTCTCTTCCTATTGTTGAGCAAAACTGTCTCCATGAATCTCTCTTAGCCTCTTTAATAACCTTCCTGGCTAATGCCTTCTTCCTTTGGTAGTTAATAAGATTGTCCATTGTTAATGTTCTACGCAAGTTCTTAAACGCTCTATTCCTGTCCTTGATAGCCTCTGAACACTTATCATTCCACCATGGAACATTGATTTGCTTCTTTTGATTTTGACTAACAGGAACGCTTTGGCTGGCAGCAACCAATATAAAAGAACTGACAATACTATTCATTTCATCAACTGTCTGATCATTATTAATTAATATACTTTCCCCATTCCCACAGCTTTCTACAAATTTCTCCCAATCTGCTTTTTTAAAATTCCATCTTTGGGGCACATAACTCTGTTCAATCATAAATTCAATATCAACTGCACATGTAATTGGGAAGTGATCACTACCCATGCTTGTGCTTTGATCTATTTCCCATTCACATCTACTGGCAATTTTCCTATCAACTATAGTTAAATCTATACAAGAAGTTTCATTTTTATAAACATTAATTCTAGTACCATAACCATTATTTAAACACACTAACATTCTATCATTCATCATTTCTTCCACTGCCTCACCATTCAAATTTGTCTGTTTACTGCCCCATAAACTGTTGTGAGCATTGAAGTCCCCACACCAAATCTCTCTGTGACTTCTCTTAACAATACTTTTCAATAACTCACTATTTAATGCTTTACATGGATTATAATAGTTAATGATAGTAAAATTACCACTACCTTTGTTAAATATTTCAGTTACCACACATTCGTGGGCCTTGGAATTAATAGACCTATACGGTATTCCTAATTTAATAAATGTCATACACCCTCCTCCTCTGCCTTTTTCTCTATCACATCTAATACCATTATATCCTTTCAATACAAAATCAAGGTGTGGTTTTAACCATGTTTCTTGAATGCATATGACCTCAGGTTTTTCTTTCAAATTGTGTATATATCTCTTAAATTCTTGACCATTTGTTATTAGACTTCTGGCATTCCATTGAAGAATGAAAAATACCATAAGGCTTTTAATCACTATTTTGACCCTCATATTTACAATTCAGTATCTCTTGAATTTTACTAGCTTGTGAGCTAAATCCTAAAAAGTCATTTGCAATATCCACAATTGATTTTACCGTATTACTTCCCTGATGAGGTTCAGTTGCTTTACTGATCACTGCGCAAATGAAGGCAAGGAAGTCATTTTTCTTGACCAACATTATTTCTTCTGACATTTTCTTTTTGAATTCACAGTATTCTGACTGTTGAGAGTTACATTTAGGCCTACTGACCTGTTGGACTCTCTCATTATGATGGCTCCTGTGGTTTACTCTGCTTATTGGGTTGCTAGCATTTGCTTCCCGAGCTTGCTCTGGTGTATACTGGGGAACAATTAAGCTAGCACCTTTCTTTTCTATTTCAATTTTCTTAACCGCCTCAGCATAGGAAACTTTATGAATCATTTTGCATTTCTGGACTTCTTTTGCCTCTTTGTGCTTCTCACAACCTCCATAAGCTGCACTATGATTGCCACCACAATTACAACATTTTAATACAGCATCTTGCTCACATTCACCATACTTGTGTTCTCCTCCACATTTCGCACATCTAATTTTTCCTCGACATTGGCTAGCAGCATGACCATACCGTTGGCAATTAAAACATCTTAACGGCGGCGGGATATATTCTCTCACTGAGTATGACATGTATCCCATTTGAACCCTGCTAGGTAGTTCTTTCTTGAAGCCTAATAAAATAGACAGGCTTTCTATTTTATCTTTACCTTTTGTCAACCGCTTAGCTTCACTTAAATCATAATCTTTTAAACTTTCCATGATCTCCTCTATTGAAACTGAAGTTGGGATTCCAGATATTACTCCTCTGACCTTAGATGTTGCACCCGGAATATGTGACGTTACTTTGAGTTTGTTGAGTGTGGTTTTCTTGAGAATATTACTTTGTTGTTCCTTAGAATTTGCAAAGATCAGCATTCTCCCATTACCCATGAAACGTGCGTGATTAATCTTGCCTATTTCCTTCTCTATTGCTTTCGTGATATGTATTGGATGTAAATCTGGTCCTCCCTTTTGATCAAATACCAAAATAACTTTCCAAACATCAACCTGAGGCCTCAAGAACCTGTTACCATCTGTTTTGGTCTTTTTCGCCATAACTACTGATTCTATGGAATCCGCTTCACTCTCTGACCTTTGTCGTACCTTCTGCTTGTTGCCATTAACAACCTCATCCCAAAACATTTCACCTTCATCAAGCATGTTATCTAGGTTTAACGATACAAAAGATCCACCAGATGTCTCAGCCATTGTCCAAATTACATTCACTGTGAGTAATTTATTTGATTTTACCGGTGGTCTTATGTCCTCTACGTTGCTGTTTTTGTTTGTCTTGTGTCAGTTCTCCTGCTTCTTCTTACTGGAGAGCAAACCGTATTTCTTCCATGAGTGATGATTGAAATCTTGATGATGATTGGTTCTTTAGAACCATCTGTAAACATTTGAAAACTGAATAAAATTAGTGATTTCAAATAGCCACCTCGTATCCAATATCTTTGGACTTATAGTAGCCTAAGCTCAAATCTATGAGAAATTCTGGGACTCTCCATGGCGAGAGTAATAAGAGTCACATTACAGAAGATCTTACTGTCCTTCTCCGCCCAAAACTGTATCCTCCATCATATGAATATTCCCAGCAATACTCCAATACTTTGCGAGTATGATGATTATGTGCTGGTCCTTGAAGATTTAGGCCTACCACACATCACTGCCAGTTTTTCCCTTTATAACATCTAGAGGCATCTTACCCTTTCCCTTCCGCTACGAATAAATGGTTGATAATAATCACTACGAATAAATGGTACATAATAATTTCTAAAGAATTAGGTTAAAAATATAGTCGCTACGAATAAACGTTTGTTAATATTCGCTACAAATAAACGGTTTAGAATAATCGCTACAAAGCGATTCTTTTAAGTTCGAATCGTTCGAATCGTTCTTCATTCTATCCCAATTGCGTCTGCAAGGGAAATGAAAAACATCTCTGAATGGAGTGAACTGTAAGTGATTCGTGAAGGAGAAGGATTGTGCAGGATTTTGTGATGCCACAACACAGTAAAAAAAAAAAAAGTTGCTGCCTTAAATTTTTAAGCACAATCAACTTGGATGTTTAAGCCATTCCAAGTTAAATTACATTAAACTGACTTAAGAAAAATGAGTTGAATCTTGTATATAAAAAGTTGAAAAGTGCTTAACTTATTATGATGAGTTAAAGCAATGTAAAAACATTATGTTGCCATAGCTTATTGATCATATAATATTTTTCCAGTGAACCCTCCACAATATAAATATATTCAAACATTATTTAATGTATCTCTTTGGATAATGATAGACGGATCTATTGTCTTACTTTATCTAAAATCTATTGACCTGAAAATCTGTCTTTCTTTCCCTTTCGAGAGGTTCCTCCTATTGCGTAAGTAGCTTACGCTATGGGAAAACTCCTTTTCTCGAGAAATATTGAAGTCTTTATGTAAAACGCATTGCAGCTGCACAGCATACAGCAATGAGCGAGGCAGCTCGGTCATTGGCTGTGCTGCGGCAACTGCACGAACCTATGACGGGGCGACTCTGAACCCGCTTCCAATGAGCGTGCTTTGCGCCCGCGCGCATCAGAGCCCGCCAAGATGGGCGTGGCCAAGGGCTATACACTCACCGGCCACTTTATTAGGTACACCTGTCCAACTGCTCGTTAACACTTAATTTCTAAGCAGCCAATCACATGGCGGCAACTCAGTGCATTTAGGCATGTAGACATGGTCAAGACAATCTCCTGCAGTTCAAACCAAGCATCAGTATGGGGAAGAAAGTTGATTTGAGTGACTTTGAACGTGGCATGATTGTTGGTGCCAGAAGGGCTGGTCTGAGTATTTCAGAAACTGCTAATCTACTGGGATTTTCACGCACAACCATCTCTAGGGTTTACAGAGAATGGTCCGAAAAAGAAAAAACATCCAGTGAGCGGCAGTTCTGTGGGCGGAAATGCCTTGTTGATGCCAGAGGTCAGAGGAGAATGGCCAGACTGGTTCGAGCTGATAGAAGGGCAACAGTGACTGAAATAACCACTCGTTACAACCGAGGTATGCAGCAAAGCATTTGTAAAGCCACAACACGCACAACCTTGAGGCGGATGGGCTACAACAGCAGAAGACTCCACCGGGTACCACTCATCTCCACTACAAATAGGAAAAAGAGGCTACAATTTGCAAGAGCTCACCAAAATTGAACAGTTGAAGACTGGAAAAATGTTGCCTGGTCTGACGAGTCTCGATTTCTGTTGAGACATTCAGATGTTAGAGTCAGAATTTGGCGTAAACAGAATGAGAACATGGAACCATCATGCCTTGTTACCACTGTGCAGGCTGGTGGTGGTGGTGTAATGGTGTGGGGGATGTTTTCCTGGCACACTTTAGGCCCCTTAGTGCCAATTGGGCATCGTTTAAATGCCACGGCCTACCTGAGCATTGTTTCTGACCATGTCCATCCCTTTATGGCCACCATGTACCCATCCTCTGATGGCTACTTCCACCATGTCACAAAGCTCTAATCATTTCAAATTGGTTTCTTGAACATGACAATGAGTTCACTGTACTAAAATGGCCTCCACAGTCACCAGATCTCAACCCAATAGAGCATCTTTGGGATGTGGTGGAACGGGAGATTCGCATCATGGATGTGCAGCCGACAAATCTGCGGCAACTGTGTGATGCCATCATGTCAATATGGACCAAACTCCCTGAGGAATGCTTCCAGCACCTTGTTGAATCTATGCCACGAAGAATTGAGGCAGTTCTGAAGGCAAAAGGGGGTCCAACCCGTTACTAGCATGGGGTACCTAATAAAGTGGCCGGTGAGTGTATATTGGGCGCCCTGTCGTCTGAGTTCTTTAGATTTAATCTCCTTCAGCAAAGACCTTCTCTTCGCTGGATCCTCTGGATTTTTGGAGTCTTTTCGCCGCCGCCGTCGACAAGCCAACAGCAGGACTGCTACGAGGACGCCGGCGCCTTCAGCCGCCTTCGATCGCCTTCTGCTAAACCATCCGGCGCGCATCACCTATATCCTTTCAAAGCTACCAGTGTTCGCCCCCGCGACACTTTTCTAAAAGAGCAAATTAACTGGGCGTTGTTTCAAATGCCTTCCTGCGCCTCGTGTCGAGGCCCTCTTCAGGACGGGGATCGTCACATCATTTGCACCCGCTGCCTGGGACTGGACCACGCAGAGGCTGCCCTTACTCGAGGTGGATGCCCCGAGTGTGACGCCCTGGGCCTCACCGAGCTGCGCGCTCGCTTCGCCGCTTTCGCCGCAAAAGAGCCCACCACCACCGTGCTACCATCCCCTCTGGTCGAGCCGCGCAAGAAGAAGCGCCGCTCACAGAGGCCGCCAGAGCACGCGGTTTGCAGTGACGTCACGCCGGGCCAATCCCCGCATGCTTCACCACCACCCGAAGACTCCCCGCCGCCAGTCCAGTTCACACAGGCGGACCAGCACCCCTCCAGCAAAGCGATGGGTCTCGTCTCGTTTGGCGCGTCAGGGGATGACGACGAAAAGGATGACAGCCTTTCCTTTGATGCTGCATCCGACGACTGGCCGGGCTCGTCCTTCGACCCCGCGCCATCGACGTTAGCTGGCACGAACGTGGGCTCCAGCATGGACTCGGAGATTGTCCGCATCCTGTCTAAGGCCGTGGAAGACCTCGGGCTCGATTGGTCTTCCCCGGAAGAACCCGCCCGCAGCTGACTGGACGAGTGGTCAACAGGTGGTCATCTGCCAACAGGAAGAGTGACGAGTGGTCATCTGCCAACAGGAAGCAACCGCCCGAGCGACAGGGACCTCGGCCCAAGATTGTGCTGAACCCAGAGCCTCGTAAGTCTTCCTAGCTACAGGGAGAAAAAGAGAGAGCGCGTGTCACCCAAAGCCGGACCGCTCTCTCCAAAACGTTTAAAACATTACCCAGTCCCCTTACAGGCGGCAGGAAATGTCTGTACAGCAGCCAATGGGCCAGCCGCACAGCTCGCTCACCTGCAAACAAACGCCGTTTTTACAGCGACACACAGAAATCACATAAAGAGCCATTTTCTGCCTGTGTCATTAAAGGGTCACGTGTCCACACTAAAGTGTGCATTCCCACATATCAAAACTGTCAAAGCAGTGCCAAATGCTTCCCCAGCTCAGGCTGGACGCCCCATAAATGTAGATTGTGTGCCCACTGTCATGTATGCACCACTACACATAAGCACTGTTCCCACAGTTATAAACACTTCCCCAGTAAAAGCGGGAAATTCTATAAGAGTAGCGCGTGTGCCCGCTGTTATGCATGCACCCCAACTCACAAACACTGTTTATATGGCCAAAAACCTCCCGCCATGAGCGGGAAGTTTTATGAAAGTGGCGCGCGTGCCTACCACAGTCTATGCACCCCCACCCATAAGCACTGTCCATACAGTCTTAAACATTTCCCCAAGTCACACTGTGAGCATTACGGATGTGGCGAGCGTGCACCCCTGCACTCGGCATTCATCAAAGCTGCTCAGCGCGCGCCCGCGCCTCTGAGAGCTGTAAGCTCAGTATTAGCACAGGGCGATTTGCCGGCGGGAGCCATACGTCACTGCGACACGCCCCCAGCCAGCATTCAGCCCATATCTGTGCGAGCGAAAGCTTGGGAAAATATCCCCGGCATGCCGAAATGGGTTTGAACAATAAAACACGGTTACTCGCTTCAATTCGCTCGCAGACCGCCCCGCTTCACAGCGGTGGTCGAGACGAAAGTGAGAAAAGATGTTTCACATGTTCTACGCTCCGAGGTGCTCAAACTGATAGAGAAGGGCGCTATAGAAACAGTCCCTCCCTCTATGAGCGAGGCAGGTTTTTACAGTCGCTATTTTCTCGTCCCGAAGAAGGATGGTGGTCTCCGCCCCATTCTAGATCTCAGACATCTGAACAAAGCTTTAATGATTCGCTCGTTCAGAATGTTAACAACCAAGCATATCCTCGCGCAAGTTCGCCCGGGGGATTGGTTTCTATCAGTGGATCTGAAAGACGCTTACTTTCACATTCCGATAGCGCCTCATCACAGGCCATTTCTGAGATTCGCTTTCGAGGGACAGTCATACCAGTACACAGTACTACCATTCGGCCTGTCACTGGCACCCCGAACATTCACGAAATGTATGGATGCAGCACTTTCCCCCCTGAGACAGCGGGGAGTGCGAATACTGAATTATCTCGACGATTGGCTAGTCCTAGCACAATCAGAGAGCCAGTTAGTGACACACAGGTCTTGGATTATCAGTCATCTAGATCGACTGGGTCTAAGAATCAATTTTGCATAGAGCATGCTATCCCCCAGCCAGAATATTTCTTTTCTGGGAATAGTGCTAGATTCTCATCAGAGCGCGCGCTCACTATCCGGCGCCTTGCAACATCGTTCAGAGCGGGCGCGCGCCCCATCAAGCGATTTCAAAAAATGCTTGGTCTCATGGCCTCGGCATCAGCTGTACTCCAGCTAGGATTGTTGCACATGCGTCCTCTCCAACGCTGGCTCAAAAGCCGTGTCCCCACTCACGCGTGGCGCTCGGGCCACTTTTTAATCAGAGCGAATCACGGCTGCATAAAAGCCCTGACGCCCTGGAAAGCTGTCGACTGGTATCAGTCCGGTGTGAGTTTGGGCGTGAACACAAGGAGAAAAATGATCACGACAGATGCCTCCAAAATAGGTTGGGGGGCCCTTTACGAGGGCAGGCCTGTCTCCGGCTTGTGGTCAAACCCGGAGAAGCGCCTACATATAAACTGTCTGGAATTGAAAGCGGTCGCTTTGGCTCTCAGAGCCCTGCTTCCGTACCTGAAGGACGAGAACGTCCTGGTCCGAACGGACAACATGACGGTAGTCTCGTATATAAATCGTCAGGGTGGACTCAGGTCGAGCTCCCTGCACTCGATGGCCAGGGAACTCATCCTATGGTCCCAGCGCAACCTGCGCTCGCTGAGAGCAGCGCATGTGCCAGGTGTCCTGAACCAGTGTCCTGCTGTCCAGAGACAAAGTTCTCCCAGGAGAATGGTCTCTCCACCCCCTGACGATTCAGTGGTTATGGCAAACCTGTGGCAGAGCAGAGGTCGACCTCTTTGCCTCCAAGGAAAATGCGCACTGCCCTCTCTTCTTTTCAAAGAGCACAGACGCGCTCGCCCAAAGCTGGCCGAGCCGCCCGCTGTATGCCTTCCCTCCGGTCGCGATGGTACCTCAGGTCATCAGTCGGATCAGGGAGGAGAAATGTGCAGTGCTCCTGGTAGCCCCACTCTGGAAGAACCAGACGTGGTTTCCAGAACTGATGCAGATGATGCAATCTGCCCCATGGCCGATTCCGCTGAGGCTAGACCTCCTCAGGCAGGCCAACGGGATGATCCTCCATCCCCGCCCCGATCTGTGGGCCCTCCATGCATGGCCCCTCAACGGGTTCCCGGGAACCTCCCCAGTGGAGTCTTGAGAACCATCACTGAGGCGCGAGCGCCCTCTACGAGGCGCTTATTTGCCCAGAAATGGAAGGTGTTCAGTGACTGGTGTAAATCCAGGAACCTGAACCCTTAGACATGCGAGGTACAGAGTGTGCTCGTTTTCTTACAAGAGCTGTTGGAGGCAGGCCGCACCCCCTCCACGCTCAAAGTATATGTGGCTGCCATAGCGGCATCACACGACCCTGTAGAAGGACGCACACTAGGGAAAAACTACCTAGTTGTTCGTTTCCTGAGGGGCGCCAGGAGGATAAATCCCCCACGCCCCCCCTCAGTGCCAATCTGGGACCTGGCCACGGTCCTGGACGCACTCAAAAGTTCGAACCCCTCCGAACTGTGCACCTTAAACAGCTCTCGCTCAAAACTGCTCTCTTGCTGGCTCTCGCCTCGGTCAAGAGAGTGGGCGACCTGCACGCGCTGTCATCAAGCGCTGCCTGCCTGGAGTTTGGACCTAACGACAGCAGAGTTGTCCTCAGGCCAAAACACGGGTATATTCCTAAGGTGCTCTCCACACCCTTCAGAGCACAGGTGATATCTCTGGCCGCGCTATCGTCTCCAGCAGACGAAAGCGACGCTAATTTACTCTGCCCGGTCAGGGCGCTCAGAGTATATTTGTAACGTTCTGCTCTGTTCAGACAGACAGAGCAATTGTTCGTATGCTTTGGCGGCCGCACCAAAGGTCTCGCTGTTTCAAAGTAGAGAATATCGCGCTGGATAGTTGATGCTATAGCGCTGGCTTATGAAGCCAAGGGCCTTCAGTGCCCCTTGGGCATCAGAGCTCACTCTACAAGAGGCATGGCCTCCTCGTGGGCGTGGTCGAGTGGGATACCCATTCAAGATATTTGTGCGGCAGCAGGCTGGGCCTCACCGTCAACATTTATCAGGTTTTATAACCTACAGGTCCCCTCATTGCACTCCAACATACTGTCGGTCTAACTATGCATAGGCTGGAGTGTGTACATGCTGAGCATTATCTCCTCCCTTATAGGGTCCGTCTCTGACTGACTTAGAGGGTTTTTCATGCATATCAGTACATAAGAATGTGCTTGTGTGTTTTCTCTGGATGCCCATTGGGCCGTTCCACATTGTCCCTTATAAAGCCCGCCTTCGGCCGGCTCGTTGGATAATTACTTTGCTTAAAGGCTCAGGCATCTGCCTCCGGCTTAATAGAGCGAAGTCAGCACGCACGGCGTTTTACATGGTGTTCCCATAGCGTAAGCTACTTACGCAATAGGAGGAACCTCTCGAAAGGGAACGACTCGGTTACTAACGAAACCTCGGTTCCCTGAGAGGAGGGAACGAGTATTGCGTAAGCTGCTGTGCTTGTGTTTGGTCAGTTCGCTTCAGTCGATTGAACCTAAAGAACTCAGACGAGGGGGCGCCCAATATATAGCCCTTGGCCACGCCCATCTTGGCGGGCTCTGACGCGCGCGGTCGCGAAGCACGCTCATTGGAAGCGGGTTCAGAGTCGCCCCGTCATAGGTTCGTGCAGTTGCCGCAGCACAGCCAATGACCGAGCTGCCTCGCTCATTGCTGTATGCTGTGCAGCTGCAATGCGTTTTACATAAAGACTTCAATATTTCTCGAGAAAAGGAGTTTTCCCATAGCGTAAGCTACTTATGCAATACTCGTTCCCTCCTCTCAGGGAACCGAGGTTACGTTAGTAACCGAGTCGTTTTCTTTTGCCATCAAGAAATTCCAGATACAACATGGATTTCAAGTGTAGATACTGATACTTTAGATGTGAGAAGCATTTTAGAGCATGCATTGTGTTACTAGAAGTGTTTTCTCATTTCATTGTAACGTTACACAGCGCTGAATATCATTGCCAGAGGAATCTTAAAGATCAATTATGTATGAGAAAACTAGGTCAGCGTTTGGCTGAGGGAAAGGCGTCTGAAAAAAGTCCAGGCCAAAGATAACTGGCTCAGAATCAACACTGGAAATAATAAACAATGCGATTTTCTCAACAGTTATATAATGATGAAATTATGTTGTTATGAAGTATAAGAAATGAAAAATATATATGTGTATATAACTTAATTTTTGTCAATACTCTTTTATTAATATCCTATTTTTTTTTAGAGAATTGAATTAGTCTTTTTCTTTATAAATTCACATATAATCTTGGTTCCGTATTCATTAATTTAATCATCATATAGCAGACTGTAATGTCTAGTTATGGTTATTGTTTCATGTTTCTTGTATTGTCATGTGATTCCATTGCCATCATGTCTAGCGCTTCCCTTGTCTTATGTGTCATTTTCTGATTGGTTCATTGTTTCATTGTGCACAGGTGTGTCTTGTTCAGTCATTAGTCTTGTGTGTGTTTAAGCTCTCATGTTTTGCCATGTCTTCGCCAAGTATTGTTATGTGTTGGTAAGTGCCATGTCCATTATTTTTGTTTATAAACATTTTACACTGCAATTGGATCCGATTCTTAATTTTAATGGATAAGTAATATTAAAATAGAAAGATTTCATTCAAGTGAAACATAAGAAAAAGTACAATTAAATGGAAATAAATTTTGTTATTGACAAGATCCGAGTATGTTCAACGTTACACTGACAATCATATTTCTTTTTAATATCATGTATTCCTTTTTAATAGCTACTCCTGTATCATATTAATTTATCATCCTTTTACTAATTATTATTTATTTAATCACTAACATTTTTGTATTCATAATATGGTTAAAATATGGTAAAAATGCACACACGTTCATCCTGCTTTTCATATTCACAAGAAATAGACTTCATATTGATGGTTTCTGCACACATACGATAGTGCATGATATTAAAACCGCCATAGCTTATCTGCTCCGACCTACTGCACAATTGGCTAGATCACCATGACTTTTAGAGATGACATGACCTGATGAATGCTAATCTATCCAGAAAGGGCCTCGAGGGGCGCTACCTAATCTATTTTAAGAATAGAGGTCTAAAATGTTGTAACTTTATTGGGGTTCAGATCGATCAATTAGCCTGGATTCTTGTTCTATTTACTCTCTTGTAGAAGACTTATCCATAAAAATTGAGAATTGGATCCAAATGCAGTGTAACATGTTTATTAACAAAAATAATTAAAGTACATCCAGGCATTGGGCAAAAAGTAAATACAAACACGGGGTGCAAAAAACCAAACCAATTGAAACCGATGAATGTGATACATCAACAAGGGAAACACAAATAGCACAGAAAATACATACAGGAATAAAGGGCCAAGACACATCTGGAAACAATCAATGAAACTAATCAACAAAGAAAACTACAAACTGACTACAAGCTAAACAGGAAACAAAAACAAAACAGAAACCCAAAATAAGAGTCCCAAGCAGGGGTTGTGATGTGACTATTCTGTATTGTCTAGCACGACATTCTGTGCAAAATGTGATACACATTAAATGTATAAAATGCATACACGCACAAATTACTATAGTAGCCTAAGTAATAACATTCTGTATGTGTAAAAGATAATAAATGTCTGTGTGTGTAATGCATATATCATACATTTAATAAATGTATTACCTTTTACCCATAGCCTAAATAATATTTTTACTTAGCCTAATAGTCTTGACTTTGCTTCAGTACCGTGGAGAGCGGCCACACACACACACACACACACATCTCTTGAGGAGCGAGTGAAAAATGAAATATCGCGAGTGTAGAGTGCTCAAACACACGAGCTGATTTATTCAGCATCACACACACTCATCCCTCGCGGAACTGATGCTCGTCGACGCGCTTGCGTGCGTATGTGTGTGTAGGAGTACCGTGACGTGATTGTTTTTACTCCCATTTTCTTATTATCATCTCATAATATACCGGATTTGGAAGACATCTCCATCACAAGTGCATCGATCATTGAATGGAAAGCAGTTTAATAGATGTAACTGAGCGCGTGCATTGGAAACATTGTTGGGTGAACGCGCGAGAAGGTAGGAAGGGAACGGGTTTCCGCCGATTTTTTTTTCACTTTCTTACCTTTGTTTTTTTTACATCTATGTACTCTGAACAGATTTATATGTCTTACGTGCCAGGGAAAAGCAGAAATGGATGCAGTCTTAGCTTGCACTGTTGAATAAAACACCTCCCCGTTCAGCTCCATCTTTTCCCTTGAAGGGCGCTGTGCTCGACCTCTTTACCGCTCTGAAATGAATGAAAATGTGTTCGCAAAATATTATTTTGCTCTTGTTTTCTCCTTCAATTCTTATCTTGCGTTTTATAACAACACCTATCATTTGGATTTATGAAATATAACGTTAGGACAAATAGATTATCTTTTCATATCTGTATTCCACCACAGCGACATGCCCTTCACTTTGCAACTGGGTTTGGCTAGAATTGAGCGAGGAAAAGCTACCAGTAATCGGTCAAGAATAATCGCTACAAATAAATGGTTGATAATAATCGCTACGAATAAATGCTACCTAATAACTTCTAAAGATTAAGGTTAAAAATATAATCGCTATACGAATAGACGTTTGTAAATATTCGCTACAAATAAACGGTTTCGAATAATCGCTACGAAACGATTCTTTTAGGTTCGAAATGAATCGTTCGAATCATCGAATTGTGTCCTATTGACGGAGTCCAAAAAAAGGATGATTCAGTTAGCAGGCCTGTATTCCTGATTCCTTCTAAGGATCAAATCAGAGTTACTTTTAATAACAATCAACAGCTATAATGTGACAATCATTGTTTACATGTTCGAAAATATTACCTACTCAGAATTTAACAATATTAAACAAAAATGTTAGCGTCATGTGAATGCATTAACTTGATTGCCATAAACATATTAGGCCAGAAGAGTTTCCTAAAAATGTTAATATTAATCAGAATTTGGAATGTTAATCATATTTGTAATATTCAAATAAGTATATGATGTGTATCTCTGAACAAAAGTAATTTTGGGGTTTAAAAAAATCAAGCTATTCATATATAGTCATCATGACATCAGTTTGTCGTTTTTTTGTTTGTTTGTTTTGTTGTCAATGGATCTTCTATTTTTAGAAATTGTTTTTGGATATGTTAGTTTTGGATTTTACTAACAAGTTGCTCTATCAGCAGAATATGAACTTTAATCTGAAAATAATGTGCATGTAATAATGGGCTGCTTAAAGGCACAATATGTAAGATTTTAAGATTATCCAAATACCACTAGAACAGCGTTATATATTTTGTTGATTTGTGTACTTACATTATCCCAAACGTTTCCAAAAATATTTAAATTCAGAGAAATCAGCCATTTTAACCAGGACACTGACCGTGTCATCGCCTCGCCTGCCTATGTCACGAAACAATTGAAGACCGGAAGTACGTCTTTTAGTAGGGATACGGCTCTTCCGGTTAGCTTTTTACGATGGCGGAGTCCGATAGATACTGCTGGACCAAATCTTTCCGCAACCTGCCTAACACGGTCAAAAACTGACCGGCGATGGGCTGATTATCCCCCCAGTTATTCCAGGGAAACC
Organism: Rhinichthys klamathensis goyatoka; assembly: GCF_029890125.1. NCBI lineage: Eukaryota > Metazoa > Chordata > Actinopteri > Cypriniformes > Leuciscidae > Rhinichthys > Rhinichthys klamathensis. The sequence continues at coordinate 2,752,921 of NW_026606752.1, forward strand.
GGGTTGGTATAGTATTGGCTTTAAGTCTATTCCGACCACTTTCCAAGACGTAGATGCTCTCCTTTTCAAAATGCAAACAGCAAACGAAAGTGCTGCCCCGGAGAATATTAAAAGAAGGCCCCGCATTCCTCCTTATTAACCTAACCCTAGACTTGCGGAGTGTTTCGTCCTTTCGTCCTTGCGTGAAAGCTGAGGTATGGTTGTCTACGTCCTGATGCAGAGCAACCCGATACACTACAACAGCAGCTGCGGGTGTAGCCTGCCACTGTTGTTATAGCTCTAGCCGTTCGCCAGTAAGGTAAACGTTTCTATGGTAACAGCGAGTTGAATCAATCAGCAGACGTTGCTGCTACGCTTAGGATTGTGGGTAGTGTAGTTTTTATTTCATAAGATCGTGGATAAAACATGTTTTTCTTAAAACAAGGTTGATTTTATACGAACTTGTAGCTTCTACAGGAGCAAAAACCTTCGTTTTACAACCTCATAGCTCGTGGTCAGTCTACCTCGGATGGTTTAGAGACATTATGGCTGATAATCTAAATCCTTATCGAGAAATACTGTTGACCGGAAGTTCTGAATCCCTACTCCGCGTTCCGGAAGCAGGAAGTGTGACATAGGCCTATGACATCATATCCGCGTTACCCTCGATTTCCAGTTTTACTTTCATAGAGAGTAATCACCAAAGACACTTTAATATATTATGTGTTTTATTAGACAGGTGAGCAACTGTTTGGATACATTGATCAACAGGAAACTAATCATTGTTATACAGCGCAACACGGTTAGTCTTATTGTTTGAATCGCTTGTTTTCTTGATTTACTGCGAGTAACATGTTTTTACCATACCTCAGAGACAACACTATTTTGTCAAGTGGCTAACAGCTTTCTCCATCATACAATATATTTTAAAATGTCATTTAGCAACATGATTTCCGTCGGATTCCTTTCCATCGGCTGTAGAGGTGAAGACGACAACTCTCATGTTTCCACGCTCATTCATGGCGTCATGAAGCCACACCTTCGTTTTGAATAAGCGACCTCTAGCGGCGAAAATTACACACTGTGCCTTTAAGGTTTATAGGTGTCATGTTTATAATCCTGAATGAGGAACAAAAACATTTGCTTTATTAGGGACACAGCTGGATCTAGCTTGTGTTTACTAAAGTTATTCCATTGCTTTTTGGTTGTTTGTTTTTATTTTGCTGAAAATTTAGATGCATATCAAAGAACAAGCTTCGCTTTCACACTGGAATACATTATACTGGAAAATTAAGTTGCTACGTGTTGTATAATAAACACTTCTTAAAGTGTTTCATTGCAATGTGTGAATTTGTTGTGTCTGTAATGTGTGTTTTTACAGGTTTTTAAAAATTAAAGTTTGACGTTGGTGATCTGAAAGAAAACAAGAATCTCCATGGCAGGTGAGAGCTTTTGACTTTCGTAAACCAAACTGTTACCATATTCAAGTACCATGGTATTTACATGGTACTGTAATGCAGTTCAAAGAATAGCATGGTTCTACCATGGTACATGTCCAAAAAGCCCTGTCACTTCCATGGAATGTTGTATTAGTTTTGTTACTGAACCCATGACTTAAGAGGTTAAGCTTTAAATTGTTTGTTCCCCCACAGAAAACAATTTCCCTCCTCTACCACGGTTCATTCCACTGAAACCATGTTTTTACCAAGACTTCAACGAGATCCCAGACCAGTGGCGTTCAATGTGCAAACGAATGTATTACCTATGGATATGTATGTTCTTAAATATTTCAGCATGTATTATATATTTTTGAAGTATTCTCACTGCATGTAATTTTTTGTTCATTACTTTGTGTGTGTACTGAGTAGATTGCAATCATGTGGCTTTATTTGCCATTACAGTGACTCTTTTGTTGTTACTGTAAACACTGAGAAAAAACGAGACGCATGAAAACTTGTAGAGACTGGTTTTGTATTTTGATCTATCGGTCCATGGGATGTCATATTACTCTTGTTATTGTACAGTTTACTAGGTGATCATTAAGTATCACAAGCGTTAGAGTTGCTTTTGCCATGTAGGACATTTACAAACTCCTTTTTTATAGCACACTAATTGGGAACTATTTTGAAATGAGTCTGGGAGTTGAGAAAGTAAGTGTTTGTTGAAATAAATACACATTTGTATTAGTTTCTAAAGTATTGTTAGCTTTGAACTTAGTTTACTTAGCTATTGAACTTTAGTCATTGTGTGTCATAAATTCCAACCCCGTTCCAACAGATGAAATTTTAGTTTTCCTTGTAATGTAGTCTCCCACAACCCTAAAGTATGCATCAAATGCAATATTATGTATACATGATATACATTAGATATATTTTGTAAGAGAATGCAATCAGTTTTTATTTTATTTTAAATCCATTTTTAACTTTTTTTTAAATTTTATATATATATATATATATATATATATATAATTAACTTTCTTTTCATTCAATTTATTTTTAATACATTTTCAAAATAAATCAAATGGTCGATATAAGCTAGAGTTGTTGGGTCCTTCATCACACTTTTAAGGTAATATTAATTTAACATTTTTTTTTCTCACTCGCAGTGAATAGTGCCACTCTAGCTGCAAACCTGATTGGCTGTCTAGCATGGATGTGTGGAGGGGGCGGAGCAACCAATTTTGGTATGGCCATCCTGTGGCTGATACTGTTCACCCCATGCTCATACGTGTGCTGGTTTAGGCCCATCTACAAGGCCTTCAAGTGAGTTAAGTTCATGTTTAAATATGGTTCAAAGTAGTCTATGAATTGTAATCATGTCATTGTGCTTGACCCTAATGCAGTTCACTCTTTCTTTTGCAGGACAGACAGTTCTTTCAACTTCATGATGTTCTTTTTCGTCTTCATGGCGCAGGTGGTGATTAGTATCATTCAGGCCGTTGGAATCCCAGGATGGGGAGTTTGGTAAAAACAGCTCATTGTGTTTAAGAAATAGAATGAGATGGATAGATAAATAGACAGACAGATAGATGAATAGATAGACAAACAGACAGACATATACACAGATTGATAGATAGACAGCGTTGCTATAGTGTGACGATATTGCATTCCAATAAGTAGCTCTTCAAAGTCAATACCAAATCAAAACTAGTTAGCACATTATTTATAATTGAAATGGTTTAATGACAATGGTTTTTATAGTTTTTACAAAAAAAAAAAAAAAAAACTTTTTTGTTGTTCGAAATAAAAAGAAAGAAGGAAAATAGTTACAAAATAGATGTATGAGATGATAGAGACAAAGAAAAGAGAAGGCAAAGATTACAATCTTACTTCACTTCCTTGACCATGTGTCTGTAACCCAAATGTGAGACGTTCAAACTGACCAATCAGATAATTACAACTTCCCCCATCGTACTAAAGGTGTGGCAGTTCGTAGACCCCCGATGTCGACATACAGTATCTTGGCCTACAGGCCTTGATCACTATCAGCACCTCTGCCTTTAGGAATTACAAATGGTCCTTGGGGTAAGAAAAAGGGGGGTTGAAACAGTAAAAGCAAATGTCTTTGTTCATTTTTAAATATCTTTGATTATTTTCAATTCGACAGATAGATAGATAGATAGACAGACAGACAGACAGACAGACAGACAGACAGACAGACAGACAGACAGACAGATAGATAGATAGATAGATAGATAGATAGATAGATAGACAGATAGACAGATAGATAGATAGATAGATAGATAGATAGATAAACAGACAGATAGATAGATCAGACAGACAGATAGACAGAAAGATAGATAGATCAGACAGAGAGACAGATAGACAGAAAGATAGATAGATCAGACAGAGAGACAGATAGACAGAAAGATAGATAGATCAGACAGATAGACAGAAAGATAGATAGATCAGACAGACAGACAGACATACAGACAGAAAGATAGATAGATACATAGATACATAGACCGTAATATGTATAAGTAAAAGTTTTATTCTATCTTATTAAAATGCACTGTAAGAGTGTAATGTAATGTAAAAGTGCATGTGAAGTTTTATGCTTCAGTTGTAAGCTCATTTCTGGTATAAATTTTGGTTGGTATTTGAGTGACATCTACGTCTATAAGTGACATATTGTGGTAGTTTTATTCTATGAGTAGTAATTTGTTGTTTTATTTATTTTTTATTAGAAAAGCCTTTCTAGGGACCTGAGATGCAAATTAGCTCTTGCTATACTCTCTATGTACAATACATATTTTCCAGCTTTGACTGGTATCATGTTTTTTTGTACTGTCCCTATATAAATAAACTGAAATGAAATTAAATAGATATACATACAGACAGATAGATAGATAGATATACTTATAGATATACAGATAGATAGATAGATCAGACAAATAGATAGATAGACAGACTGACAGATAGACAGAAAGATAGATAGATAGATCAGACAGACAGACATACAGACAGAAAGATAGATAGATAGACAGACAGACAGATAGACAGACAGATAGATAGACAGATAGATAGACAGATAAACAGACAGACAGACAGACAGATAGATAGATAGATAGATAGATAGATAGATAGATAAACAGACAGACAGACAGACAGATAGATAGATAGATAGATAGATAGATAGATAGATAGATAGATAGATAGATAGACAGATAAACAGACAGACAGACAGACAGATAGATAGATAGATAGATAGATAGATAGATAGACAGACAGATAGATAGACATATAGATAGATAGATAGATAGATAGACAGACAGATAGATAGACAGATAGATAGACAGATAAACAGACAGACAGACAGACAGATAGATAGATAGATAGATAGATAGATAGATAGATAGATAGATAGATAGATAGATAGATAGATAAACAGACAGACAGACAGACAGATAGATAGATAGATAGATAGATAGATAGATAGATAGACAGATAGATAGACAGATAAACAGACAGACAGACAGACAGATAGATAGATAGATAGATAGATAGATAGATAGATAGATAGATAGATAGATAGATAGATAGATAGATAGACAGACAGATAGATAGACATATAGGTAGACAGAAAGATAGACAGATAAATAAACAGATAGATAGATAGATTAGACAGACAGAAAGATAAATAGATAGATAGATTGATTGATCAGACAGACAGATAGATAGATAGATAGATAGATAGATAGATAGATAGATAGATAGATAGATAGACAGACAAATAGACAGACAGACAGTATGATAGATAGATAGACAGACAGATAGATAGATAGACAGACAGATAGACAGACAGACAGAATGACACAGATAGATAGACAGACAGACAGATAGATAGATAGACAGACAGACACATAGAACAATGCTGGTTCAGTTCCAGTTGAGGTACCCTATAGAAACTCAAATGACTCATATACTCTTGCGTCACGTATTATTTTTAGCACACACATAGTATGGTCTGTTTAGAGTATATTAGGATGTTATGCAATATTCTGAATTTATACAATCTTTTCATGTACTGTACTTTTTAAGTGGCATGTTAATGAGAAAAATATCTCTTCTTTATGTTTTTCTATTTCAGTGGCTGGCTGGCCACCATCACTTTTTTCAGCACTAATATTGGCTCTGCCGTTGTTATGCTGATTCCAACCATAATGTTCACTGTCGTGGCTGTTTTCTCCTTCATTGCCCTCACCAAGGTACCCCTTTATTGTTTCTCCATCATTATTGTTTTGAATATAAACAGATCTCATGTTCTCAATGTTTTTTGTTGATTAATATAATGTTTATCCTGCACAGAATGTACAGTACTCTCTTACTTGTTCTGAGCAAAAATCCACTTTTTAATTTTTTTTTGATAAAAGATATCTTTAACAATTCTTGAAATGTTAAATTTGAAAACTTGTCCTGTGGTTAAAACATGTTATTAATTGAGCTGTGATGGTGGCAGTTTTTGGCGGTGATAAATATATATTGACCTCAATAAAATACATTTTGAAATATATATTAAAAAAAATAGGCTCAAACATCCGTTTCGTAACAAATGTGCATGTTTATTTTAGCACTTATGTCATTGAAACAACACACTACAGCCTGTAAAACATTGAAATAGATATCAGTAAATAATGGTAACCTAAATAATATAAGAAAGTTAAACATTAAATAAAAAAACATTACTTTTAGATTTCCCCACAAAGAAATACTGTTTGGGACAAATAAACTTGACATGCCTTACTAAATCTAAAAAACACAAACAATAGAATTTGACGTGTTAAATGTGATGAATAGAATTTGATGTTCAAGTAGCGTTTTTCTACTTTACCACAGTAAAGGATGTAATTAGTATAGTAACTAATTAAAAGTAAACGAAAGGAAGAAATGTCAATAATTCCCTGTGAGACGTGAGTGAAGATTTGGCAAAAGAAACGAGAGATTCATTCCATGTCCAGTGGAATAACTCCTGAAATATTGTTAAATTTGTGGAAAATCAGGTGACCAGATCGCAAAACAGAATGCAAAGCCGACAAATAGCTTAAATTTATGGGCTCATGTACCTCTCTCATTCGGCACGAATCCAAATGTTTTCCACGGTTGCGATGTAACATTTCATTGCTAACCTAATAGCGTCACTAACGTCACGGATAGTTCCTATAGCGCTGGTTTAGACCCTACTCTGAAGTTCTCTGTTTTAGAAGTTCTCTACTCTGAGTTCCTCTAAAAGAGTTCCTAGAACTAAAATAGTTCCTAGTTCCTGCGGTGCGAACATGCCGACATCCGGGAACTTCCGGTCTCCGGTATGGTCTGGAAATCCTAGCAGATATAATTTCTTTCTAAAAAGGAACATAGTTTTGAGGATACTGCATTTTCTTATACCTTTGATAGAAAAGGTAGATTCGAGATCAGCCTGTAATGTAGAAATAGATGAATTCTACTAGAATTCAGTAGATGAATTGTAGTATTAGTCACTTCCGTGTTGGTTTCAAGAGAGAGACAGGAAGGTTGCCGCTTGGTTTGCAAACAGAGGCAAATTTGAAGAGATTGACGAAAGGCTGTAAGGAAAGCGTGTGAGAAAAGACCTTATATGGAGATGGTTTGGGCGTGTTTTATGCAAATGACTTACCGTGTGCACGTACACGTTCCCGCTCATTTAGAATACTCCAAATTCACTAACATCAGAACTAGGGATGCACCGATATGAACATGTTGGCCGATACCGATAACCGATAATTCTTTACATTTGAAAGCCGATAACCGATATATTGGCAGATAAATCTAAATTACATTTTTTATATACTTTGATAGCCTGTATAACAAAAGGCTCACCATTAAAAGCATTGTCTCAAACACTTTTAACATAAATCAAACCTATACAATACAGTATAGCCTAGTTTGAACCAGTGTAAGATTCCTTATCTTTTAAAATTAATTTTACACTCATATGGACAACTTTCTTTATTAAAAAATGGTACTTTATAATAAGGTTTAATTTTGTTAGCATTAGTTAGCAGCATGACCCAACAATTTTATAAAACATTTTTAAGAAAGTTGTATCTGTTAACATCAGTCAATGCACTGTGAACTAACATGAACGCACATATTTTATTAACTAACAATAACAAAGGCTATTGCTCTCTGTTAGTTAATGCATTAACAAATGAGACCTTATTGTAAAGTGTTATCAAAAAATCTATTGCCTAACAAAAAATAAAATACATAATGCAAACAAGTCATTGGATAACATTGGGCTGCATATAAAGAAACAAAATGCATGGATCAATAAAATGGAATCGCCTCCGCACGGACAATAAGAAAAAAATAGTTTAATCAAACCATATCGTTGATGAAAATAATACGAGAACAAAATAATGTTAGTTATTAATTATAATGCAATGTTTTTGAAAAAATTTAACATTTTTAATATTAGGCTACATTGATAGTAAACATCTTTAATACCTTAGTTACTGTTTCAAATTACATTGCTGTGTGAGCTGCGCGCGCTGAAGCTGAAGAGAAGGTTGATTGCTAGAAGGTTAATCAACTCAACGGTTGCTGAAGAATGCAAACCCAAAGAATTTACAAATGTATTACAATAGTGAATACAATTATAATTGTATGACACTCCCAATCATAGCTTTTAATGTTTTGCATTGTTGTTTAATCTGCGCGCGCTGAAGCTGAAGAGAACGAGCACCGGCAAAAACTGAAGAACTTTTCTAGCAGGTTGTTTAAATCCACGAACGAAACGCATCATATGTGAGATTAATCAGATATTTATATTACATCAACTTTATACTACGACTTCTCTGCGCAAAATGACGTGAATGCACAATCGAACTTGTGCTGGTCATAATGTGTAGGCTAATCCCTGTTCTGGACGCGCTATTCTCACAACAACGCGCTGAAACGGCAACTAAACAGAGAATTCACAACGTTTTATTACAATAGTATTCTCATTATAATGGCATGTATTTGACAGTCCCAATTATAGTTATAAATGTGCATTGCTGTTTGAGCTGCGCAACGCTAAAATGATCAAAGATGATCACAGCAAAGATGATCACCGGTACAATGAAGCGCTACTGCATCGTTCATTAACTCAACCAAACGCATCCTATATTAGATTAATCCGATATATATACACAAAATAAACATATTACAACTTACAATGGCGCAGAATGCTGCGAATGCTCAAGAGAACTTGACTGTGCTTGTCATGAAGGCTCGACTCCATAGACGCGCTCTTTCCGCAACACAACGCGCTCGTCGCGCTGAAACATTGGCGAACAACAATTCAGAACATTCTTTTGCGTGTTTTTATTATAATGTTATGAAGCCTATGTGACAGATTTGTGCTGCACATGTTGCAGTGAACTGTATCTTCCTTTTCGAAGTGAATCCAATCATTCAGAACCATCATGGCGAACAGCGCGCATCTCTCAACTGAAGTAAATAATCTATTATCTATCGGCTTTGATATATCGGCCCAATATTCCTATCGGACCGATAACGATAACATCAAAAAAGATCATTTATCGGCCGATATCGATATGTGGTCGATATATCGTGCATCCCTAATCAGAACGATGTGAAGAACAAATTCATGTGCGTACGAACCAAGCACAAGTCCTGAAAAGTGAAGCTAAAGCGTCTGATCGCTCCCAGGTGGTTGGTCACAGTATAGCTCATAAACCCCGCCCTCCCCATGAAGTCTAATGGAAAATAAACAATACAAATTACTCTTCAAATAATTTTTTTTCTAAAGATGTTTTCTGTCATTTTAGGTCGTTTTTATCACGCTGATGTAAGTTTAAGTGTTTGTATTTTGAAATAAGTTTGGTCTTAGTTAATTATTTGATGCTATAAAAACGGGAATGTGACGTCATGATTGACAGCTGTGATTGACAGCTTCTCTAAACGAAGTAGTCACTGAGGCACCAAATGATTTTTTTTTTTTTTTTTTTTTTTTTTGATTGGAGCTTCAACTTTAATTTCTACATGTCCATAAATGTTTATTTCACACAGTAAATTTTGTACTACCGTATTTTCCGGACTATAAGTCGCACTTTTTTTCATAGTTTGGCTGGTCCTAGGTTCACTACTGCGCAGACTCAGGTCCCGCGTTCACTACTGCGCAGACTCAGGTCCCGCGTTCACTACTGCGCAGACTCAGGTCCCGGGTTCACTACTGCACAGACTCAGGTCCCGCGTTCACTACTGCGCAGACTCAGGTCCCGGGTTCACTACTGCGCAGACTCAGGTCCCGGGTTCACTACTGCGCAGACTCAGGTCCCGGGTTCACTACTGCGCAGACTCGGGTCCCGGGTTCACTACTGCGCAGACTCGGGTCCCGCGTTCACTACTGCGCAGACTCAGGTCCCGCGTTCACTACTGCGCAGACTCGGGTCCCGGGTTCACTACTGCGCAGACTCGGGTCCCGCGTTCACTACTGCGCTGACTCGGGTCCCGGGTTCACTACTGCGCAGACTCAGGTCCCGCGTTCACTACTGCGCAGACTCAGGTCCCGGGTTCACTACTGCGCAGACTCAGGTCCCGGGTTCACTACTGCGCAGACTCAGGTCCCGGGTTCACTACTGCGCAGACTCAGGTCCCGGGTTCACTACTGCGCAGACTCAGGTCCCGCGTTCACTACTGCGCAGACTCAGGTCCCGGGTTCACTACTGCGCAGACTCAGGTCCCGCGTTCACTACTGCGCAGACTCAGGTCCCGGGTTCACTACTGCATGGACTCAGGTCCCGCGTTCACTACTGCGCGGACTCAGGTCCCGGGTTCACTACTGCGCAGACTCAGGTCCCGGGTTCACTACTGCGCAGACTCAGGTCCCGCGTTCACTACTGCGCAGACTCAGGTCCCGCGTTCACTACTGCGCAGACTCAGGTCCCGCGTTCACTACTGCGCAGACTCAGGTCCCGGGTTCACTACTGCGCAGACTCAGGTCCCGGGTTCACTACTGCGCAGACTCAGGTCCCGGGTTCACTACTGCACAGACTCAGGTCCCGCGTTCACTACTGCGCAGACTCAGGTCCCGGGTTCACTACTGCGCAGACTCAGGTCCCGGGTTCACTACTGCGCTGACTCAGGTCCCGGGTTCACTACTGCGCAGACTCAGGTCCCGGGTTCACTACTGCGCAGACTCAGGTCCCGCGTTCACTACTGCGCTGACTCGGGTCCGGCGTTCACTACTGCGCAGACTCAGGTCCCAGGTTCACTACTGCGCAGACTCGGGTCCCACGTTCACTACTGCGCAGACTCAGGTCCCAGGTTCACTACTGCGCAGACTCAGGTCCCGCGTTCACTACTGCGCAGACTCAGGTCCCGCGTTCACTACTGCGCAGTCTCGGGTCCCACGTTCACTACTGCGCAGACTCGGGTCCCGCGTTCACTACTGCGCAGACTCAGGTCCCGCGTTCACTACTGCGCAGTCTCGGGTCCCACGTTCACTACTGCGCAGACTCAGGTCCCGGGTTCACTACTGCGCAGACTCAGGTCCCGCGTTCACTACTGCGCAGACTCAGGTCCCGGGTTCACTACTGCATGGACTCAGGTCCCGCGTTCACTACTGCGCGGACTCAGGTCCCGGGTTCACTACTGCGCAGACTCAGGTCCCGGGTTCACTACTGCGCAGACTCAGGTCCCGCGTTCACTACTGCGCAGACTCAGGTCCCGCGTTCACTACTGCGCAGACTCAGGTCCCGCGTTCACTACTGCGCAGACTCAGGTCCCGGGTTCACTACTGCGCAGACTCAGGTCCCGGGTTCACTACTGCGCAGACTCAGGTCCCGGGTTCACTACTGCACAGACTCAGGTCCCGCGTTCACTACTGCGCAGACTCAGGTCCCGGGTTCACTACTGTGCAGACTCAGGTCCCGGGTTCACTACTGCGCTGACTCAGGTCCCGGGTTCACTACTGCGCAGACTCAGGTCCCGGGTTCACTACTGCGCAGACTCAGGTCCCGCGTTCACTACTGCGCTGACTCGGGTCCGGCGTTCACTACTGCGCAGACTCAGGTCCCAGGTTCACTACTGCGCAGACTCGGGTCCCACGTTCACTACTGCGCAGACTCAGGTCCCAGGTTCACTACTGCGCAGACTCAGGTCCCGCGTTCACTACTGCGCAGTCTCGGGTCCCACGTTCACTACTGCGCAGACTCGGGTCCCGCGTTCACTACTGCGCAGACTCAGGTCCCGCGTTCACTACTGCGCAGTCTCGGGTCCCACGTTCACTACTGCGCAGACTCAGGTCCCGCGTTCACTACTGCGCAGTCTCGGGTCCCACGTTCACTACTGCGCAGACTCGGGTCCCACGTTCACTACTTCGCAGACTCGGGTCCCGCGTTCACTACTGCGCAGACTCGGGTCCCACGTTCACTACTGCGCAGACTCGGGTCCCGCGTTCACTACTGCGCAGACTCGGGTCCCGCGTTCACTACTGCGCAGACTCGGGTCCCACGTTCACTACTGCGCAGACTCGGGTCCCGGGTTCACTACTGCGCACTCAGGTCCCAGGTTCACTACTGCGCAGACTCAGGTCCCGCGTTCACTACTGCGCAGACTTGGGTCCCAAATCTGCGCAAGATGTCAGCGCCATATTAAGACTTAACTTCACTTCGTCCATCTTTTTTTAAAGTCTATGGTACGAACTAGGTGGAGATTTTTCGTGAGAAGTTCTCCTGTGTGTACAAATACTAAATAATCCACGCAATTATTAGTGAAATAGACCCAATATCTGTGCCAGTTCAAATGAGTTATTTAGCTTCGGGCACATCCCTGCTCTACCACCACGGTGGGGCGGTTGTCAAGTTGACCGGCACAGTCCTTAGTTATTAATGTCCTGCGCTATAAAAGATCAACCTTCAAGTAATAAATCTTCTATCTTAGGTTCACAACTTCTACCGTGGCAGCGGAGGCAGCATGAGCAAGGCTCAGGAAGAATGGACCACCGGTGCTTGGAAGAACCCTCACGTCCAGCAGGCAGCTCAGCAGGCAGCTATGGGCGCCGCACAGGGGGCCATGCCGGGCCAACAACAATACTCCGCTGCACCAACCTACAACTATGATGAGCCAATGTAGATCCTTTACATCCTCAATGGGGGGAGGGGACAGAAACAGGGTATTTGGGAGGGATAAAGTCAGTAAAAGACTAGTTTGGGGAAGGGAGAAAGGAAAGATATATCTGACCAATTTGAATTCAAATAGGTTCCCACAGTACAACAATACATAAGCTTTTGCTTAAACTGTTTTAAAAGTGTGTGATAGTTTAAGGAGTTGCTTTTGGTAATTAGACCCCGTAAATAGGAAAGTATCAGTCTTGCCATGTGGTATTACGGCAGATTTAATTAACGGTTGTGTAGTGTTTCTCCACTTAATGTATTTTAAACACTAGATCACCGATAAAGAAACATTCCAAAGCTCACTATGTTTCTATAGTAAATAGATTCTCAGATGGTTGTCAGATTCGTCTATGTGGTATTTGCAAGCCAGTTATATATTTTGGTTGGCTGTTAGTATTCAAAAACACATTTCGACTATTTAGCAGACACATCTTTACTCTCACGTCTTAAGAATAAACATAGGTTTTATGCACAGACAGAAGAAAAGATCAGCTTCCGTAAATAAATTGACTGGTATTTACTTGATCTTACAGATGAAAAGGTATAAAGCTTATAAACATTACATTGTTTCTGTTGAGCACTTCACATCAAGTGCAAGTACAAAGAGAGCTTGTTTTGTCTTGTCAAGTTGTTTTTGTTTTCTTTTCTTTGAAGGTACAAAAGAAAGCCATATGTTTACGTTGTTTTAGTTGTTGCGTATTTTCGTTTGCGTTAAAGGTTGTTTTAAAATGTGTTGTTGTGTTGTTTTACCTCAGGATTTAATCGTCTCATTTTAATGCTGATGTACTGTAGCCGAGGTTCTAACGAAATCGATTTGATGAAATATTTGTAAATGTACACGTTGTATGTTTGTACATTAGTTCAATTTAAATGCTCTCGAATAGAGTAAATATTTAATCTACTTTTAGCCACAGGCTTGTTACACAGTTCAATCCGTTATGATCGAAATCTGCTGCAGAGGCCGATGTTTTAGCGTTGTTCTCATTGATATCACAGAAATCATAACTGTTGTTTTGCAAATAATCTGAGACTGAATTTCAGTAATTTCTGGCTTCTGGGTGGTTTATTCTCCACTGGGTTAAAAATGTCAACTAAAGCACATTATGAAGTAATATTGTCACAAGTACAATATATATGTTGTATCATATTAATTATTGATTACAAGTGATGTACAGTACAGTAGTACTTCTCCCCAAAATGATGTCCATTTGTGATGATTTTTCTTGACTTTGCCTGAAAATATTTGCTCTATTACACATCGACAAGCAATTTCTGTGTGAAATTCCTGAATTACATAAATTTAGTAGCTGTCAAATCGATTATTGCGATTAATCCCATCTAACATAAAAGTTTGTGTGTGTATATATTTACATATTTTACAAACTTTTGTTAGATGCGATTAATCACGAATAATCGATTTGACAGCACTTACATTTAGAGATTATTTAACATCTTTCAGACTTGAAAAATTGTGGATTTGTATAAAGTAGAGCATTTAGTTAGATTTGTTGTTCAAATTCAGAATTTACAGTCTTATCTATGAGGAGCTGGTTAGTGATCAGTACATGGTTGACTGTAGAACTGGGTCATAGTTTAAGGAGTATAAAGAAAAGAAAATGAAATAGATTAAATAATAGTGTACAGTATATGTAATATGTCATCTCAATGTCTCTATCAAGGCTTGTAAAATACTTTTAATCATTTCAAGAACTGTGAAACGTTTAATACGCCCATGCCATGTGTGATATTAATCATGTATGTTTGGGGACTTTTTCTATGTACTCTTTTGTTTATGTAAAGATCTTTTTGTTAAAATTTCGTTAATGTGTGTATTTGAGTGTTTTAAGCGTAATTGTTCCACTGTGTGATGCTTAGTACACAGTTGTGGGGCTTTTTGGTAAGACTGGACTTCCTGTGCTAAGCTTGGCTGAAGTTGCGTCCCTGATCGAAATCAATATTCCTGTTGCGCCCTCTGGTGGACTGGATGTTTTAAACCTGTTTGTTTTCTGATAGTCACCCAAGAAAACATTGACAGAAGCAATATCGATATCTGACATGCATGATTAAATAAACAAGAATACTATTTTTCAGCCGCACCAGCAAAAGCTAAGGTCACTGTCCTTTCCAAGACCCGCCATGTTCTTTTGTGCCCTGATCTTTATGCCTATGTATTCCAACAGTAGATAAAGCCTTGTTCATACTGTAAAGTTAAGTGAGTGGAAAGATGCCAGTAGTGACATAAAACAGATAGTTGTCTTTGTATAGTGAGTTGTGTGTGGTGCTTGGTAAATTTGTGAATTCAACCAAACCTCGTGCCATGTGTGTGTGTAGATGTTAATTATTTTGTCAAGCCTACAGTGGAATGTATTGTTGACTTGGATACAAGAACTACAGTCTGGTACATTTTACAGGTTTCCATTTTTTTATCTCTTTTTTTTTGTCCTGAGTTTTAATGGTCAAACATTTAAATTATTTTGTATTGATATCAATTTAGCCATATTTCTTCCTTCAGCCACTATGTTTAGTGTGCTTAATCATCCTAATTTGTACTTAATTTGTAATAAATGCAATGTAAACACCACATAGGTTTCCAGAGGAAAAACTATACTTATAAATCAAACAATCATGCAAACATGAAGCTCAATAGTTGTGATTTCTGAAGGTGGTTGCTTTTGAAGTTTGAGATGATTTATTTTTTGGTTCAGTTTGTATTACTTTTATATTATTTTGTCTCTCCCTGATGGATAATAAACAGATAATGTTTATTCTGTGTCCTTCCAATTCTTTATAGTCAATTAAAAATAAAACCATAAAAACCCATTTTTATTATTTTAATAAAAGAAATGTTAACCGAAATAAAATACAAGAAAAACCTTAAACTTATTTTATTTCAGCCTGATTTAAAGGCAGCATTTCTCATTTTCATTTAGTAAATTGATGTACTAAATTAACAAAAACTTAACTAAAAATAAATAAAAAAAACAATATAGATTATAGACTAATAAAAACTAAAGACTAATAAAAAATGGCAAACAACAACAAAATTACTACAGTTAAGTAAAATTTAAATAAACATGGAAAATATTAAAATAAAAACTTTCAAAATATCATTAACTATAAGGGTATCTCAATGACAGTAAAATAACACTGAACACTTAAAAGGCTCAGAAGTGCCTTGAAACACGCATCCTTATTAAATGTGTTGAAGTAAGGAAACAGGAAGGCAGGGTGGGACATATCGTGCAGCTCCTCCCCTTTTTAAAATAGCCAATAGCGTTTAGTTTATGTCACAAGCCGTTGAGCTCAGTAAAGCTGCAGTTCCCTTTCGATACGGTTCGACACCGTTTTCAACTAAAAACGTAAATCTTTTTATGCGTTTTGGTCTCCGTGTAAACAACAAAAACTTTATACATATGAATCACTGGACTAATCTTCTTACAGAATACATCACATTAGAAAAAATAGCATACACTAACAAGAATATTATATCTACATTTCTTGATATATGGAAACCTTTCCTAACTCATCTACATATAAATCAGTCACCTGGAACCGGACTTTCCACGCACTCTCCCAACCACATGTTCACAAACTTATAATAAATAATCTCTGAGCATTATTGAATACATAATTTTGCAATTATCTATGGATAGATGACTTTTATAATGTTGGATAAGCTATACTTCTTTCCATTTATTATCTATATGTCAGGATTCCATCCACGTCACGATCGCCATCACCGCCCACTCATTCCCAATCACCCAGTCGGACACTCCCCCGTTCACAATCACCTGATTACTGATCACCGTCACCTGTGTCCCATCACCCACATGCACTATAAAGCACTCACCTTCACTGCAGTCACTTGTCTGGTCTCGTCGTTACATGACTCACAGACTCTCCTTCCACTCACCTGCTACTTACCAGATTCCCGATCCTTCCGGCTCATCCATCTCCAGTGTGACTGCTTCTAAACCACCTGCAAGAGAGAAAAGGACATTACCATTTCAGTTAAGCCTGTTCTATGTTTCCATATCATTTGATCCTCACCTGTTATCTCCTACTGAGTATTCCTCTGCACAAATAAACGACAATAACTTACCATCCAGTCTGTTTCCTCTGTGAACCCTGACAGAAGACCAGACCAGTAAAATGATGCAGAATCAGCCGGAGCCTGTGGAGGATCTTCCTCTCAGTCAACCACCAGCAGATGCAGCGATCAATACACCACCATCACTTCCGCAATCAATCACTCCTCCAGCACCCATACCAATGGAAGTGGATACTACACATATCCGCAGTGGAGAGACAGCGTCGAGTACAACATTCTCTTTGTCTCTACTGCGCCTCCGACAAGCACCTCATCAGTTCATGCCCAGTGCGTCCACCGCGTCAAGCGGTAAGTGCCATCCAGTTTGCTCCGAGGGTAGAACATTTGATTCGTACCAGTGTGCATATTCTGACCCCTTCTGTCTGTCTCCAAGTGCAAGCCCTTGTTGACTCTGGTTCCGCGGGGAACTTCATCTCCAGCCTCTGTCTTCAAAAACTGAACATCCGTCAACGGCGCTTATCACAAGACCTGCTCATCCATACCATTCAAGGCAAGCCATTAGGAAGAGGTCGTATTCGCCACTTCACACCCACTCTCATCCTTCGGATCGGATGCTTACACTCGGAGGAAATCTCTTTTATGGTGCTGGAGGAGTCCACCGCAGATATCATCCTGGGACGACCGTGGCTTATCCAACATCAGCCAGTACTCCACTCGGCAACCGGAGAGGTACTCCAGTGGGGTGAGAACTGTCATCATTCCTGTCTCGGTTCCGTTCAGAAAAGCCCTTCCTCTCTTCAGTCCACACCAGTAACGGGCGAATCAAGAATTCCAGTCTGCTCTACGTCCGTAGAAAGCCCCGAGGTCCAGAGCCAGGTCGAGATCCAAGTGGAGTACCGGGCGTTCCAGGATGTCTTCAGCAAGCAACTGGCAACCAAGTTACCACCGCACCGGCCATGGGACTGCGCAATCGACTTGCTACCCGAAGCTACCCTTCGCAAAGGTCGTATCTACCCTCTGTCCATCCCGGAACAGAAGGCCATGGAGGAGTATGTGGAAGAAGCACTCAACCAACACTTTATTCGACCATCGACCTCCCCTGCCGCTTCGAGTTTCTTCTTCGTGGCCAAGAAGGACGGAGGCTTGCGGCCGTGCATTGACTATCGTCACCTCAATTCCCAAACCATCAAATTCAGTTATCCCCTTCCTCTGGCCCCTGCCGCTCTGGAACAGCTCCGTGGAGCTCGCATTTTCTCAAAGTTAGACCTAAGAAGTGCATACAACCTGATCCGCATTCGGCGAGGTGACGAGTGGAAGACCGCCTTTGTGACCCCTACAGGCCACTATGAATATCAAGTTATGCCCTTCGGATTGGCCAACGCTCCTGCCGTCTTTCAGGGATACATGAATGAAGTCCTCCGTGAGTTCCTCAATCGCTTTGTGGTGGTCTATATTGATGACATCCTCATATACTCTTCATCCCTGGCGGAACATCATCAGCATGTCATTCAAGTTCTGGAAAAGTTAAGAGAACATCAGTTGTACTTAAAGTTGGAGAAATGCGAGTTCCACACCTCCACCGTCCACTTCCTGGGGTACATGATCTCCCCACGCGGGGTAGAAATGGACCAGAGGAAGGTGGAATCCATCCAAGACTGGCCACAACCCAACTCCATAAAGGAACTCCAGCGTTTTCTTGGTCTCGCAAACTTCTATCGAAGATTCATCCTTAACTACAGTCTGATCAGTGCTCCTCTCACCTCTGCGCTCAAAGGCCGGCCCAAGTCTCTGTCCTTGTCCTCTGATGCTGTCCAGGCCTTCCAGCGGCTGAAGGAGACCTTCATTACTGCTCCCATTCTCAGCCATCCCAATCCGGACCTCCCGTTTGTGGTCGAGGTGGACGCATCTTCCACAGGAGTGGGAGCAGTATTATCTCAGCAGCAGTGTGAGCCATCCAAACTCCTTCCATGCGCCTTCTCAAGGAAGCTGTCCCCGGCGGAGCGGAATCATGACATCGGTAACCGGGAACTGTTGGCCATCAAGCTGGCCCTCGAGGAGTGGAGGCACTGGCTGGAGGGAGCGAATCATCACCAAAATTTGGAGTACCTACTCGAAGCTAAGAGACTGAATCCCCGTCAGGCCCGCTGGGCTCTGTTTTTCACTTGCTTCAACTTCACTGTGTCCTATCGTCCAGGCAGCAAGAATTGTAAGGCAGACGCCTTGTCTCGACTCCATCATCCCTCCTTGGAAGATGTTCGTTCGGAACCTATTCTCCCTCCAGCCGTAATCCTCAGTGTACCCTCTCGCTCCTCAGTCAACGGTACTGGTGGCCATCCATTGCCAGAGATGTCTCCAGGTTTGTCCGCGGATGCTCAGTCTGTGCCATTAGCAACACACCGAGAAGACTTCCAGAAGGTAAACTGGTGCCGTTGCCGATTCCCAGACGACCCTGGTCCCACATCGGGATTGACTTCATGACCGATCTACCCAATTCTGAAGGCTTCACCTGTGTTTTTGTGGTAGTGGATCGATTCTCTAAAGGATGTAAGCTGATCCCCTTACCTGGACTCCCTACTGCATTGGAAGCAGCGGAAGCTCTATTCCAACATGTCTTCCGGAACTTCGGTCTCCCTGAAGATATCGTCTCAGATCGGGGTCCACAGTTCATCTCACGTGTGTGGCAAGCCTTCTTCAGACTTCTCGGGATCACCATCAGCCTTTCTTCAGGTTACCATCCGCAGACTAATGGCCAGACTGAGCGTAAGATACAGGAGATCGGTCGTTACCTGCGGACATACTGCCACCAGTACCAAGACAGCTGGAACCGTTACCTCCCCTGGGTGGAGTACGCTCAAAACTCCCTGCGACAGAACTCCACCGGGCTCACCCCCTTCCAGTGTGTCCTTGAATACCAGCCTCAACTCTTTCCTTGGTCGGGTGAGCCCTCGGAGGTTCCAGCTGTCGACTTCTGGTTCCATCAGAGCGAGGGGGTATGGGACTCAGCTCACGTGCATCTACAACAGGCAGTTCGGAGACACAAGGAGCAAGCTGACCGTCACCGACTTGACACTCCCTTATACCAACCAGGTCAGAAGGTATGGTTGTCGACTCGGGACATTCGTCTCCGTCTGCCTTGCCGTAAGTTGAGTCCTCGATTCATTGGACCTTTCACCATCCAGAGGCAGTTGAACATCCGGATCGTCCCGCTCCCAGGGGTCGTGGTAGACCTCGCCGCCGGCAGCACTCCTCTCAGGCGTCAAGAGCCGCCTCGGGAGGGGGGGGTACTGTCAGGATTCCATCCACGTCACGATCGCCATCACCGCCCACTCATTCCCAATCACCCAGTCGGACACTCCCCCGTTCACAATCACCTGATTACTGATCACCGTCACCTGTGTCCCATCACCCACATGCACTATAAAGCACTCACCTTCACTGCAGTCACTTGTCTGGTCTCGTCGTTACATGACTCACAGACTCTCCTTCCACTCACCTGCTACTTACCAGATTCCCGATCCTTCCGTCTCATCCATCTCCAGTGTGACTGCTTCTAAACCACCTGCAAGAGAGAAAAGGACATTACCATTTCAGCTAAGCCTGTTCTATGTTTCCATATCATTTGATCCTCACCTGTTATCTCTGACTGAGTATTCCTCTGCACAAATAAACGACAATAACTTACCATCCAGTCTGTTTCCTCTGTGAACCCTGACACTATATATGTAAAATCTGCATACCAGTGCTATTGCTGTTTATTTTTGTCGGTGATGGTGGTAGTAGGGATGGTGGTATTGGTATTGATATTATAAAACTATTTGTCTTACTTCCCTCTCTTCGCCTATATAAATAACATTTCAGAAAACATTACGTATAAATATTTATAATTTGTATACATTATTTTATAAAATATAAATGGTCTGGGTCTGTTCTAGGTGCTGTCAGTGGCTGGCATGTCCTGTTGGCATGGTCATTACAAACTCAATTGTTGGGTTGATTGGCCCCTCTCTTTTACCGCCTTTGCCCTAATCCCTTCTCTCATGTAAAATAACTGTGTTGGATTGATATCTAGGTTGAATATGGTGTCTCTGGCTGGGGAGCTAACCAGTGCACACAAAGGTCCAAGCCAAAGAAAAAAAATTGGATTGGGTATAATGTATATATACTATATATATCATGTATTACTATTACTATGATTGTCTTAAATTGACTCTCTATATCACTAAAATATCTAATAACTTAATCCTGTATACAGAATTATATCGATATCTATATTTAGCCGTTTTCCATCTCTTTGTTTTTGTTTTGTTGACCTTGTTTTTGTTTCTCACTTTTCTGTATGTGTGTCATTGATTTCTTACCTTGTATAAGCTACTGTTTGGTTAATTTGCAAAAAAATAAGCATGTTTATATTGACATATTGTCTACTTTAGCACTCCGAACATGAACATGAACTTATCTGATTTGTTCATGCCTCCTTTTTTTTTCTGTTTCCATTCACATTTGAATGTAGATTTGAACATGTTGTTTGTCTGTTGTGGGTTGTTGTGCCTGACCCCCTCCTCTCCCCTCAACTTTCCATCATTTCCACACCCATTTGTTTTGTTTTTTTTACCTTAAAAAAAGTCAGAGATGTGAACCATCAGAGCTAAAATTGCACATCCACCAGTAGATGGCACCAAAAGCTTGGGTGGATTGCATCTGGTCTCCACTTACTGAGAGAAGTATACTACCATACTACATTAACTGTTTTTTAGGTATAGGCTAGAGTTTGTATACTCAGCATCATTTAAAAAAGTGTGAATGAATAGAATACTAGATGATCTACTACTTTGCAAAAATGTGCAGTATAAAGCACAATGCACTGGATACTATATCCCACAATGCACAATCTTGACAAGTAAGCATTCGTATTGTCAACTGTCATTGTAACTCTGCACCTTGACTCATTATGTGACTAAACTGAGAAAATGCAACAAGTTTTGGGTTCACTTTATTTTGATGGCACCTTTAACATATTCTGTTGACTATAAGTAACGTTGCACCTACATACTAACATTAGAGTGTTAGTCAAGGTATTATTAGACTGGTTGGGTTAGGGTTTGAATAAGTTGATGTACTTGCTAAGGTATGTAGTCAGTAGAATAAAGTGTTAGCAGAAGTGTGGTAAAGTGTTAGTCTACTAATCCTCTAATGAGAGTTAGTTGACATGTAGTTGCAAAGTTATTTATTGTCAACAGAATGTCCAAAAGGGAGCTTGTGTCTGCCGCTGGGGGAGTGTGTCTGCCGCTATTGCCTGAGTTAACACCTCCATCTGTCATTTTCTTTTTTACAGAACCAGCATATCGTTTTGAATGAAAGACCTTGTTATGACATTTCATTTAAAACATTTAAGTTGCATTCAGTGAAGACTGTATGAAATCAGGAATTGGGTTTTGTTTTAGTCTTTTCAAAAAGAAGTAAGATGCATTTATGAGACGGGCAGAATGCAACAATCTTTTGAGCTAGCATTCTGTTTCAAGGACAATAATTCAGTCAGTATATGAAAACAAAACAATTTGCATCACCATTTTGGGGCCCTGAAATACGTTTCCTCCAACAGCAAGTACTTTAGCCCTAAATGCATGAATGAATTGCCACACATGCAATTAGGATTGCATTAGCTTCCCATTTCTTTCTGCAAATCTCATTTAGTCCTTATTTCTAACTTTTTTAAAAACTTCAATGCATTTAGTGTCCATGAACCAGCTATCATTCAAAGTGTCAAGCATCTAAACAACAAATGCTTACAAACTAGAAACTTTTTCTAAAGAAATGTGAGAAGTGCTTGAACATGCTAATTCTGTGTGCCACAATACCATTGTTTTTGCCCATTCGCAAGGGAAAATTTGTCCAAACGGTCCAAAAAGTAACAGCACATTAAAGTTCATAGCACAAATGATTGTGTTTTGTTTAACACTTTTCCTCTCTACTTTCATCTCAAATTGTATATGCTATTTCAGACGACTGTTTTGGCACTGTATGCCTGAATACACTATTCAGACAATTGCTTGTTTTGTGCGAATCGTTCTCATCAGTGTTCCCACCAGAGACACCTAAGAAATAATGAGGGCCTTTGTTTGGGACAAGCCTCGCAGGATGTTTTGAAGAATCATAGAAAGGTAAATTAGAATTTCAAACTTGCTGACACAGTCCCCCGGTCGATTCGTGATTTGAAGAGAGCAACAGGAAAATGAATACAGGAGGCTGAAGCATCCCCTTCCACATAATTATGGTAGGGCGAGCGGTTTCCTGATGTACTTGCGTCTGTCTTCTATTCATTACCGATCTAAATGGGATAATCTGGTTCGCTTCTATTGCTGCAGAGCCGTCGCATTCACGATTCAAGAGCCTGCACTGCAACACTGAATTGAATTAATTTGCTTCCCCAACTGAGGTGGCAAGTGGTTGAAAAGATCTGAGCAGAGAGCGAGCTCGGAAGTGTACATGAATTGATGTGTTTGTCGGAAGTAGGATGGAAGTGACAGGACAAGGGTGAGTGGGACTAAAGGGTAGTGTGTGCACGGTAGCAACTATGAAAGAGGAGGGAAGAGTTATGGAAGAGAGATCATAGGAAATAAATGCGAGTGTTTGAGGGCGAGTGACTGAGGAGAGAGAGGGAAGGGGGAGGTTTCCTAAGTGCTTGAGCATCAGTGACTGATAGAGGACAACATTGGAAGAGAGGTGCTGAGCATGCATCCGTCTCTAGTGTTATCTGTGTGTGCTCAGATTGGGTAGGAGATACGCTGCACTACGGGGCACAGTGGGAAAAGCCTGGCAACTCTGCGGAAGCTTTTTATAGACATATGGAGCAGCAATAAGTCCAAACGGCATCAATTCTGGACCAAAGCCACAAAAGCCAAGAGAAGACAAGCTACTGAATTCCTGAGCGATTTCTGGAGTGGGTTAGCTGATGTCCGGGACTCTCTTTGTCTCACAGTATTGTTTTTTCCTCTGAGAGAAGCAATTTTTGGCTCGTCCTCCCAGGTGTCACACCAGATGCGTTCTTTTTCTGTCAGCTCGAGTGGGAATGTGACTTGTTCTTACTTTTCTTAGTGCACTATTTGGATACATATTTTCTTCACATCAAATACTGATGGCTCCTGTACTGAAGGCTTTTTCTTCAATGTAAAATATGCTTCATGGTAACATTTCTGAATACGTGGAATTGCGATGGAGGATGCATATGTAGATGGGGAGAAACTGAAAAGATTCACAGATGACCTTTGGTACGTCACAAACCTCTCAAAATAGAAGCCCAAAAGGGTGTTTTACTTATTTATTTTCTGGCTGTCTTAAGAACAAAGGTTCTTTCATGCCAAAAATGATACCGTTTTATCTAATTTTAACATCATACGGAAAAGATCAAAGCTTTGCTGAGAACAGTTTGTTTCAGTGCTGAAACTTTTCCAATTTTCTTGATGCCCTTTTCCTTTTTAAAAGTTTTCCTTTTGAATTTACTGACAGTTACTAGATATTCCTGGACTGAATTTGGCGGTTTCTAACATCAGCAGTGCCACAAACAGCTATGCGAAGATTTTCAGACCAGAGAATGGGTCTTTTATCCAGATAGGTTTAAACAACACTGTGGTGGGCTTCAGACATGAAGTCCAGTGTCCTGTCCCCTCCTGGCTGCCGCTGCTGCTGTCATCCCCATGTGAAGGATGTTTCACGGCACAGCGCTAGGACCATTTGAACCGAGCACGAGCCCTGACCGGAGAGCAGAGATCCGCAGGCACGTTAAGATGGTCATGGAACAGCTGGAGGAAGTTCTCGCTGAGCTCAAGGACGTGGCGAAAGAGCTCCGGGAGGTAAAGCACACACTTTGGGCATGTTTTGACGGTTAAGGCATTGATTTGATAAAAATGTATTTGAACGCAGTCTGACGATGAGATCTAGTAACCAAAACCTTTAAATCCATGGGTGTCCAATATACTCCTGGAGGGCCAATGTCATCCAGAGTTTAGCTTCAACCTGCGCCAAACACACTTGCATGGAATTTTCTAGTAATCCTGAAGATCTTGATTAGCTTGTTTAGGTGTGTTTGATTAGGATTGGAGCTAAACTCTGCAGGAGAGTGTCCCTCCAGGAGCAGGATCGGACACTTCTTTTTTAACCACACAAGGGGTGATCTACAAGCTTGAGCAAGGCACTGATTCCTGCATTGTAGTGAAACATATGCAAGTACGCAAGTGCCTCTAGGTATGAATGATTGATTTTGTGAATTTTTGCATTCTGAAATTTGCTGAAAACAATTCATAATGCAACCCAAAGTATGCATTCACATTCTCAAAGTTGCTTTACCATTGTAAAACTGGTCGACATGTTTGTGAGTAGTTTACACCCTGTTTAATGGCATTGACTAGGGATGGACACATCCAGTCTTGGAGGGCCACTGTCCTGCAGAGTTTAGCTCCATCCCTAATCAAAATATATACAAAGTCACCGGATTGTTTAGAAGGTGTGTCTGATTAGGGATGGAAAATAAACTCTGTAGGAGAGTGGCTCTCCAGAACCGAAGTTGCCCATCTCTGGCATAGACGTATGAAGGTAACTCTATCGCCCCCTTGTGTACTGGTGTTTGTTACCATTTCAGGAACACAGGAAAAATGAAACTGCAATCTTGTAATGGAGTGGTGAGCATTCATAATGTTTGCCACTTTCGTACTTTGGTTTCTGGTCTAAAAGCGACCACTGAATGAATACTTGCTAACTATACACAAACCAATAGACACAAATACAGTGGTTACGTTTCATAATCATACACAAGGTCACAAATACATCCATACCCCAGTGGTATGTCCATCTAGGGGCTGTAGACTGGACAGCTTGTCACCCAAACACCAACCAACAGATGGATTAACAAGGAGAAAGGCTTGCAGGATGACACCCCCCACACACAACGTGACACCCCATGCAAGCAAGATGTCATCTGTGATGCCTAATTATCACCCGGCGAATCAGACAATGGGCCGACATGCGCGGGAGCGCATCTGATTTCCTCATCTTCTCACCTGTCAACGTCTCATCTCTTTTGCAGTTATCTCCCTTTGTGCTGGGCGACTGCTTTCAGCATTATGTGAGAGGACATCTCCTTAATTAATCTCTTTCCTCGGGTGGATATCTATCTGCCTCATTACTGTCACTGAGTCTATGAGTGTCCCAGACTGGCATTTGTCTCATCATCTCAGTCACAGCTCCTCTGGATTTGTCTCATTTGTCTCCTTGGCCAAGTTCAGGCATCACCGGTAGTTCTGCCGCTATTGCCTGAGTTAACACCTCCATCTGTCACTCACACCTTGCAGCAGAGCCTTATTGTTACTACTGACATCTTGTTATGGTTATTAGTTTTGCCACACGCTCATCTGTCTTTCAGCTGTCTTTTATTCCATGGATAACAACCAAACATTTGTCATGAATCTGAATTCTTTGCTCCCAAATGTAACCAGTACATTGCTCACTATACGCCTTTGCTTGATCTATCCACACAGAATTATGAAAATGTTCTTTTCATGTTTGTGTAATTAAATATTTTTGGCAAATTTGATCATGCTTTAGCTAGCAATAAAAGTGTAGTACTTCATTTAACGTATTTTATCATGTTTGAATCCATTGCATATAATTCCACTGATTTCCCTCCAAAAACCGCACTTACACAAATCCTGTCTGGGCCTTCTCTATTTTCAATTGTAAATATCAAATATGTATAAAATACAACTTCAAAAGAGATCAGCAATTTTTAACCGGACTGACTATTATTTTATTGTTATTATTTACAGTACAATGGTGTAAACTACACTAATGGGAAAGCTGATGTCGATGTTGGTTAATGTTTTTGATAATCTTGGTTGTTAAGCCTCAAGCTCCTTATAATCAGCCAGGCTAACCTTTTGAAAAGTATTAGCGAAGTTTTGTTAGTAACCTTTGTAGTGAATTATTAGAAAAATAATGCACACCCGACCCGAGGTGCAGTGGTGGAATGTAACGAAGTACAAATACTTCGTTACTTTACTTAAGTAATTTTTTCACGTATCTGTACTTTACTTAAGTAGAATTAATAGTGCATACTTTTTACTTTTACTTCGTTACTTTTTGCAGCAATTCTTATACTTTCTACTCCACTACATTTCTACAACGTTCTGTTACATTTTCGTTAAATTTTCTGATCAGTTTTTCCCTGCCAAAACGTCATCCTGACCGTCCGTTCGTCGCACGTTTCTGTCTCATCACCAGTGAAGTTTGGTTGCCATAGATATATCAACCCGGTCACACTACATGCGTCTCTATAGCACGCAGTGTGTTTATCGTGCAACTTATACGCGAAAATTAGTTTTTACATGCATAGGAAACGCATTGGTAGGTAAGGTTTAGTAGTGGTGTGGGGTGCGTGTGTATTATACGTTTGGTTAGGATTAGTATGGCAAGCCAAGAGGTTCAGAATTACGCCATAAATGAATCGCGTTTACAGCCAAACGCCGTCATATACGGCGTTTTAACATAATATGTGTTTATATATATATATATATATATACCGTATATAGTAAGGGTAGGCTATTTAGTAAGCTTGATGTGTATATTGCCTAATTGCAAGCTTGTTCAGAAATGGTGACAAAAACTTAAAATATAACTGCTTTTCCATCATATTGAACATCATTATATGAGTATTAGGTTGAATGAGTTAGAATTAACTGTTTTATTAATCATTAGAATATAGACATTAAGAGAATAAATTGTTATGCAAGTACTTTTACTTTTAATACTTAAAGTAAATTTAAAATCAGGTACTTTTTACTTAAGTAGGGTTGTCATTGTGGTACTTCTACTTTTACTAAAGTAAATATGTCTCTGGTTATTTGTACTTTTACTTAAGTACTGAGATTCAGTACTTCCTCCACCACTGCCGAGGTGGTAATGCGTGGCATTATTTTTCAATAATTCAGTCAATTATTCCACTTATACTACAGTTACCACACCTCAAAGCATTTTTCAGATCATGTATTTCAAGACGTTTGTCAGGTGGTGTCCTTAAAACTTTCGTGTGGGACTAATTTCTTTTCAATCTCATCCCAAGCCTCCGTTACTAATTCCAAAATGTCATTTTAGAGCTAGTAACGGAGGCTTCAGCCACTGATGAAGATATTAATGCAGTTAGAGAGAGAGAGAGAGAGAGAGAGAGAGAGAGAGAGAGCTAAGTGAATTACCTCAGTCTGTGCGTCTCTCAACAGTGTTCGGCAGCAGCGTCTCTACAAATAGCGAAACCCTAGTTTATCTGCTCTTTGAACAGTGCTGTTATTATAACCTCATATATCCTCAAATATCATGTAGATTTTAAATTATTAAACTATTTTACTGATAAAATCGTCAGAGCAGCACTGACCTCTGCGAGTGTGTGTCCGTACTGTATGTGTGAGTGTTTAAGTGGAAGCGAGAGCGCGAGAAAGAGAGTGTGTGCTTTCCGTACATAATAAAACTTAATAATTCCATAATTTGGTGGCAAAAGACATGGAAATAATTTGTTGTTTTTGTCCTGTTGTTTACAATATTTATTTGCTTTGGTCAGTGTCAGATTGTTGTTGTAGGTTTTGGTTATTTTGCTGTTGGCTGTAAGGACCTTTGAAATGGCGAGGTGATATGGAACTGTAATGCGGCCAAGACCTGCCTGGAACTACTTTAGCCGTGTGTTTCCCTGAAAATAATTGCACACCTTAGAATGTTCGTCAACCAATCAGAAAGATCAAGCATTCAACAGCCCAAAGTATCAATAATGTTTTTGTGGAAATATTTTTAGAATGTTATTAAAGGTTAACTTTTAATGACCGTTCTATAAACGTTACTGCAAGAACATTTGTTCATAACTTTGAGAGATCCTTGCCAGAACATTTGTCAAAGTTCTGAGAACGTTCCCGTTAGCCTGGGGTAGTATATACCTGGAATGCAATGCAAGTTGCTTTGGATAAAAACGTCTGCCAAATGCATAAATATATATGTATGTACAGATATGATAATGTATATGGAGATTATTTTCAGAGCAAATATATGAAGTCAGCAATGCTTGATGAAAAATGTATGAGGATAGAATCTGTTTTTAAATCTAATAGTTTCTTTCAGAGTCTCCAGCCAGCCTCCAGGTAAAAAAAATCAATGGCTAAAGAAGCCCAGTAGTGGTGATGGGTCTTTCTTACTGCTTTCAAATCAGGCTTCCTCTCGCAATGCTTGTCAAAAGCTTGTTCTGACTCACACTCTGTTCCAAACACACTCTGTTTAAAAGCCTTCTGGGAGGGTTTGGCAATTATCTGACACCAAGACCCGAGGTTCTGCAGGTAGGATGACTGTGAGACAAAGCGGATAAAAAACAACAACATTTGGGTGGTAACTTTTAGAATGGAATGGAATTTATTGCACCATCTACTTAATTAGATTTAGATATGGGGATTTAAACAATCCTCTAAATGAACCTTTTGTATTTTGTTATTGCTTTTATTGGGACCTTTATTATAAGTTCTGAAACATAACTTTTAAAACTTCTTTATATTGTAAAACATCTGTCATAAATTGTTATAGTTCAGAAAAGGAATGAAGAGATCTTTTGAAAAGTGTGTTAAAAAATGATGTACATTCATATTAGATGGTGATGCCAGTCATGATCTTGGTTAGAAAATACTGTTTATTTTACATGGAGAGGGTCGCCTCATGGGAGCCGCCATTTTGAGTTCACAAGTATTTTACTAACTTTATTTGTGTAATGTCCTATTATTGGACTAATTCATCATGGCTAACTGTGAATAATGCCTTGAAAAATTGCATTGGCAACTGAAAACCTCTGCATGATGAGGCCTCCACACCACTAGATGTCAGTGTCAAGTCCAAAACGACTGATAGTATATCAAACAAAAATATTGAGTAATTTTTAAAGTTGGAAGGTGATACATTTTCTTCACTATTGTGTTTATATCCGAATGAAACCAACAAGAAAAAATGTAGAGTGGGGTTTGATTTTGTCCATGGGGAATTGATTGGATCGTTGATTAAGTACAAGTAGGCCAAATTAGACTTTTCTGTCAGTATAAGTCAAGTATATAAGTGCAATTTAAGTATACTTTTGAGAAGTACATAAAAAGTAGACTGAAATACTTTTTTGTTTTAAGTTTAAAAGAAGTATACTAATAGCACATTTGAATAAACGTCTTTTTTGTAAGGGAAATGTCATACCGCCCTCCACAATGTATCAGCACTCTGATCTCCGATCAGTTGTGTGTGGATGGTAAGAATGTGTTGTGGCAAAAATTCATCTCAAACATACATCACTGCGTAAGAGACACTCAGAGTCAAATTATATAAAATAGAAGTATTTATTCTTGCAAGAATAGGAGCAGTCTAATACACAGTTGTTACCCTGTGCAGAAGAGTGACACACCCCCAGACAGACTGAACCAGCTTTTATCTAAGTTTCAAGGCCTTCTTTCCCCCAGAGCCTTCCTCCCAGTAGTTTTCCATAGACTAAGCTCCCCTGCACCAAATGGCCTTCCGACATCTAGGTCAGAGGTCCCTGTTCGTCTGCTCCCTGGAGTGTCTCCCCCTTCTGCTTCCCCAGGTACATAAACAGAATCTTGTCTCACTACAAGTGAGAGACACACATGTGACATTCTTTGAATCATCTATATTTTACACATTGAATAGGTTCTCTCTCTTATGATATCTGTTAGGGATCAATGACTATTAAAATTTCCACAACAAATTCCCGCTTTTTATCATTCTGATTACCCATAATCATAACAATAAACAATAAGACAAATTTTAAGTCATATCATCACACTTATACTCTTCATCTCTGATTTTTTGCATAAATGATCACTCTCCTTGAACCTGTGAAGAAAAGTTTAGAATGAAGAAGCATAAGGCTGTTTTTGTGGGGGAAAGCCCCGTAATATTTTAGCTAGCAAGTAAATATTTTCACGACGCCGGGCTGAACGAGAAATCTCTGTTCCTGCGCTCCTGTAAACAGACCCTCAGTCACGCCAGTAAGGAAAAGGGTAGTTATAACATAGTAAGGAAACAAACAGATAAAAGTATAATAAAAAATCACTCAGTTTCAAACCCTATCTTTGTACGCCATCTCGTAACACGGATGACCGCTGCTTGTAACCTTCTTTAAATCTTTTGCCCTTAATCTTTCTCAGAAAATAAACAAATAGAAGAAAAACAAACAGAACATACATTTAACACATATCTCACTGTAGCTCCCACTAACTGTATCGTCACATAATTTTGTTCATCCTTGGGATAGACTGTCATTTTCACCAATTGAACAGACAGCATGTTTCACCTGTCACTGTAATCATATTCACCCATGAATAACAAAATTATTAGAATAACAATCCTAACTCCTATCATTAAGCCTTTTCCATTAATCTACGCCCATCTCCATATTTCACCTCGGTTTTCCTAACCATATTTTGTTCACTTCTAATTCAATTTAGTAAGCTCTATTTAATGCCATATTTAACAAAATCTAACCAGAGAAGTCTTATAATTTATCCATTCTTCTAACCAATGCAGTTGTTCAATATTAACGGACACAATCAATATATTTCTACATTTACAATCAAATCAATACCTAGTTTGATTCAATCAAACAAAATCATCACAAAAACAGATTCTTCTGTTAAACTTAAACCATCAGTTGTGTTGATCATCTCGTTCGCCCCACGGACGTTCCGTGTTCTTTTACCTCTAACTTTTAATTCAAACATGCTGTGGTTCTACTTAATAAGCTTCAACAATTATCCCTATAATTTACATTAATTAATAGATCTTCTCTTCCCAAAAACATTTTCCTTAAATATTTCCTAATGAATAAGTAACCAATCAAATCTTTTGATCTAGTGTATATCAATACTAAGCCCTATTTTGATTTAATCAAATAAAATCCTCAAAATAATCACAAAACCACATTCTTAAACCATTAGTTGGTTCACATCCTCCTCCAGGCGTGTTGATCATCTCGTTCGCCCCATGGACTATGGGATGATTGTGGCCTGTTGGTGTTGTCTAAGGTGAGAGGCTTGGACCCAGGTGACACACTGATCTCCTGAGATCACCACCGCACCCCCACTGGAATGAACCATTTCCTGCTTCCCGTCACCTGTGAATGGAGACCTTAAGTATTTTGTTAGTGACCGCTTGTCTTGCCGCTCGTCCCCTTTGGTGTGACCTGTGGATTCAACAATCTGAAACATTATCACCGGATAATTTCTTGCTCACTTAATAGCACTCAGTCCTTTTCCCCTGAAAAACACATATCCAGACTTTTCTCAAATCTACAAAAGCTGTCTTCATCTTTAGCCACCACCATGTCTAACGACCTTCAAGAGTTAAAACTATGTTATAACATATTAGTTCAAAATCAACACTATGATTTTCCTTGCCCATAAGGCAACCAGTACATAAAAAATTTTTTATTACTGTCTCCACAACAACTAGTGGGAATCACTTCATGGCCTCAGCTGGCTCTTGAAAGCCCACTCCTGTTCGCCCTTTATCTATAATCTCCATCAGGGTGTTTTCCCCTGGCATATTTGCAGACGCTTGTCACAATAAAAAAAACAAGCCATACAATGAATGCGGTTTCTTCTGGCGAGTGGTAAATAGAGGAACTCACATTTTCTGGGTCAGACCGTCGTGACTCGTCACAGCGCATCTCACCTCTCAATGCTCTGCTGACCCCGGTGGCCTCCAGTAATCAGCGCTCAACTCTCATACCTTTCTCACATATAACACCTCCATCCCGGAGGTGCCCAATGTTCGTGACCCCCTGCGTTAGGCTGTCCCCTGGCCAGGAAGATCAAACCCGTCATTGAGTAGCCACTGTACACACTGGTGACCGCTCTTTCCCATCACAGGCTGTTTGCTTCAACAGAACTCAGCTGTTTTCTAGAGCTTAGGAAAGGCACGTTAAAGAGTCACCAGAGCCATTCCGATTGCCTAATAGTGTTCACACAGGGAGACAGATTAATAACAACAGTATTTAATCACTTAAATCCCTTTAAGCATCTTAAAAGCAGAAACCTAGCTGCTTAGATTTATACTCAGTGAATTTAGATCACAACCGTACATTCAGTGTACTTCATCTGTAGCCGGAGCCATCGGTCCTGAATGGTGGAGACTAAATGAGACAAAGAAGTTACTGGTCCTTAAAAAAACCTAATCAAAATGTCATCTCTATCTGTATTATTATTTTAAATACTTCTTTAAAGTCATTCAGTTTTACTTCTAAAACAAATTGCTCTCTAAATGGTTTCTTTTACCATCTCTGTGTCTATGATTCTTCAACTGAAACACTGTGCTTTACACATTATCACAGATACCAGCTTTTAGCTGACTCATTGAATGAGAGAGACTCTGAGACTCTATTGGATGGTACACTGCTCTCTCATATACTTCTAACATCAAACATTTATCTATCATCTTTTAACTCTATCCCAGCTTAAGGCATCTTTGCCAGAAATTACATACGGTTTCAAATAAACATATTATTTATATTTGTCTTTTGCCCACCTCAGGGAATTTAGACATTACAAATTTTCCACTCAGATTGAGTCTGTTGCACTGGCAGTTTCAGCCACAGCACACATCAGATTTTAGATAAGCGAACTGTTTCATTACAGCCCATAACAAACTTATCTTTTGAAAGCAAAACATCAGCTCTGTTCTTTTCATGGTCAACACTAGCAGGCCTTTTTTGTTTAATCAAATGCCTTTCAACACATTTTACATTTAGCAACTGTTAATTCAGTAGCCTACTGCTTCTGCTTATTTGTTCTTACATAATGGTAATTATTCTAGTTCTCAATAACATTTCACATTTCTCAATCCCTATTTTAGTTGTCAAGTTCTCAATTACCATAACTTAATATCTGACCTCAAAGTTTTCTCTTCTAGGAGTTTATCAGTCTCCAATCAGGATTCACACTAACTTTTACAAGGCTACTGCCTCTTTTGCAGTTATTATAAATCATCTGTGAGATTAGTCTCTCTATATCATCTAAAATCTTTTTAAAATTTTTAATTGCAACACAATCATCCTTTTAGTTACTTTGATATATTCTGCAACTCACATTTGTTGGAGTCATTAATTTTACATCAACTTATAAAAATTACTATTATAGATCTTTTCTTCAAAAGGATTCACTTTAAGACTTCAATCTTTTGACCTTTTTTTTTATCTCTTATTTCTCAGACCAAAGATTGTCACTGTCGTCATTTAAACACTGATCTATTTTCAACCCTACATTATTATCAGAAATGTGTCACGTGTCAAATGGTCCTACTGACCACAGTCAAGACAATCTCTGTCATCTGGTTGGTTCGTGTGTCAGCCTCAACTACAGCATCAGACACCTTGCAGTTTGATCACTGTGAGCTTCCAAAGGGCTTCAACTTAACACGCCCTTGAAGCAGTGTGTGTCCCATTCAGGAATGTAAACAGACCCACTGATAAGCAGTTCTCTGTATTCCTTTGACCATCCACCAATGGCGGATTCAAATCACAATAGCCAAATCATACTCTTTATCATTATTATTGGCAGAACATAATTTCATGAGCAGCACAGAAAATGCTCAAAATATTCGAATTTGTTTTCTGTCTTTACCTTAGTAATTTGGTATTATCATCAACAACACTAATTACAAGTACTGTTGCTGTTATCCCAGCTTATCTTTTACAAAACATCATCTGCAAATCTCTTCAAAGTGAGATCTTCAGAGCAGAGCTGTTTACAGCATTTGCTCTCTTCTGTCTCACTATTTATTTACTTATTTATTTTCCCGGACTGTTCCGTTACTCTTCATAAAGTGTAACAATTTGTACAACTGGTTTGAAGCCTTTTTTCCTTCCATCACATTATTGTCTCAGTCTTATCTCTACTGTTTCTCCAAAACAGATTATATTACTCAGTCCGTAAATTACACAGACAACCATTATAGCTACTTGCTTCAATACCCTTATTTTCTTAACATGAATAAAATAAAGCAGATATATCATCATTTTCAATCATTATTTTATCAGAATCTAGAATTGTTCCCCATTCTGCTTAAAACATTCTTCATGTCATGTTAATCCCTGTCAATCATACAATGCCTTATTTTATTCTAAAACTTTTCATATCATTTAAACATTTTACATTTGACTTCCATAAATTCTATCAGACCATGTCTATTTTCATCACATATAGTTTTCTACTATATTTCTCCTTTCTTTTCCCTACATGCCAGTTCCTTCATTATCCTCTCCTTTCTTTTCCCTAACATGCCAGTTCCTTCATTATCTAACCAGTACATGATTGTTTGCTTACAATCCCCACACCCACGTGTCTCAACCTTTTGTTTTTTCACTTCCCTCTTCCACCAAGTCTCACTTACAGTTCAGTTCCCTCTATTTCACACAGACAGGCTTATTGCTTCTTGCTACTTCAATCCTTGTCATATAAATTTAAGTTCTATAGACATCCCATGTCATGCATCCATTATCTGTTCACATTTTTACACACGTTGAACGCAGCCACAACAACCTTTTGTCCCGCTGCCCTGTTCCACTGATTCTCGCACACTCTTAGTCTATTTGTGCTCAGTGTTCCCTCCCTGGGGAAATCATGGTATTTTCTCAGTTTTTCAATATCTAAAACATACATTTTTTCCCCCATACTTTCCTAGTTCTACAGAAAACCGGTGTATCAAATTTCGCAAGCTTGCTTTTGAGACATCCCCATACTGGCTGTTTTCTGTTCTCTGTGGATTTCTCTTCAACGCGCGTTTTCTTTAATCTGTTTAGGCGTCCCTAAACAAATCCGATTCTTTTCTTTTAACCCAAATCGGTCGGGTTGCACTATTAGTGCCCTCCTAATTATGGTTTACCAAAAAATTCTGGTTCCCCCTAATTAGCCTCAGTACCTAAAAACAATTTGCTCCGTCGTGGGACAACTAATTTTCAGGGTACCTATCTGTTTGAAATCTCTTGATCTGTTACAGTTCTCACTTAATCCCAGATTATTTCTCTGCTTGAAATTTCTTGTTCTGTTACAGACCTCAATTAATCTCAGATTTTTCCCTCGTATCTGTTTGAAATTTCTTGATCTATATAGATCTCAATTAATCTCAGATTACGTACCACAGAAACAGCCTTCAGCCAATATGGTTCAATTTCACTCTTCTCCCCAATTAAACTGAATTTAATTAACTTACCCAAAAGAAAATAAATTGAACTGTCTCTTACCAGAGATGCTTCTGTTGCCACCTGCGGGTTCTTTAGATTCCAGTGGTCGATTCTCCCGGCCCTGATATCGGTCGGCCCCTCTCTCTCAAGTTTACGAGGTAGAGCTGGAACTTACTTAGTCCAGGTGGCCAAACACCGTCCGATCTCAGGTCCAGGAGGCACGTCCAAGGAATATCACTTCTGACACCAAAACTGTTGTGGCAAAAATTCATCTCAAACATACATCACTGCGTAAGAGACACTCAGAGTCAAATTATATAAAATAGAAGTATTTATTCTTGCAAGAATAGGAGCAGTCTAATACACAGTTGTTACCCTGTGCAGAAGAGTGACACACCCCCAGACAGACTGAACCAGCTTTTATCTAAGTTTCAAGGCCTTCTTTCCCCCAGAGCCTTCCTCCCAGTAGTTTTCCATAGACTAAGCTCCCCTGCACCAAATGGCCTTCCGACATCTAGGTCAGAGGTCCCTGTTCGTCTGCTCCCTGGAGTGTCTCCCCCTTCTGCTTCCCCAGGTACATAAACAGAATCTTGTCTCACTACAAGTGAGAGACACACATGTGACATTCTTTGAATCATCTATATTTTACACATTGAATAGGTTCTCTCTCTTATGATATCTGTTAGGGATCAATGACTATTAAAATTTCCACAACAAATGCATTAAACATGAACTGTCTGACAGCAGCGCACATCAGGGCACAACCCCATGAGAGATGATCTAATACCTCCCCCAGACAGGACCTTTCAGTGGAGTCCCAAAAATGTATCTCTCTGATAACCCCACAGCGCTTATCATACATTTGGCAGTGTTCGATATATATACTCGTAAATACAGTACATTATGTTTGTACAGTCCTCACTTGTCTGCATTGCAAAAATCGTGGGATTGTTTACGTATTGTGTGCGCTTTCGAGCAGCAGGTGCGTTGTGAATGGATATTTGGACTTTTCAATGCCTGTCATTTGGGCTTTTCCTGTTTACATTTGACTGCTCATTACCGAATCCCAACAGCCAAAAGCCTGTGGCTTGCCGCTGAATAGCCGATCTGCTATATTATAAACACTCAATACTGCAACATCCTGGATTGAATGCGATGAGAAAGTTTGGCAGCAGCAAAGCACTGAGCTCATCAAAATCAGAAGCAGCGAATCACAGAACAATCTGTCATTAATCAATCTGATTTTTTAATCCAAACGCAGTGCTTTATCATCAAAATCCAAATCCAACATAACTGCATCATAAATAGCATACTAAGCTGCTTAATATTGATTAAAGATGTATTAAATCTGAACGCCAGCCCATCATAGATAACCATATATGTATGTTACATAATCTTATTAAAATCTACAGACAGACTTTCTGATCAAAGAGGCTTGCATCTGTGGTATCGCAACTCCTGTGCTTTGTTTTGTCTCTGAATTGTGTGCACCAGCCTTGAGACCCTGCTCAGAAAAGGAGCTGGGTAAAGCAAGAGAAGGAATATTGATAAGCGTATGGTTGAGTTCTTATGTAAGATGCAGTTACTTGCACAGCAGGAGGACAAATTCCCTTCAGCACAAACAGATATTAAATATTCCAATGCCAGTGGGTGAAATGGGGTGAGATGGGGGGGAATAAAGATAGAAAGGATAGATACATATCCCAATATACTGTATGTATTACTCATTTATGGCTTATGCTCAGCCACATGAAGACATTATTTAGGTCTTGGTCTTTTCATCAACACTGAGAAACTAGATGTTTAAAGTTGAATGGAATTCCAGGGCGTTGCTATGTGCTTGCTAAGCCATTCTGAGTGATTTTTAGTGCTGCTGCTGGGGTGTTCGGGGTGGTTGCTTACTGGCCCTAGGTAAAAAAAGGGCACCCCAAAATCTCTATAACATTCTGGTCAATAGAATTGGCATAAGTTCCACCTTAAAATATGGGATTTTTTAAGAGTGAACAAAAGCTTCAGATATTATGTGAGTTATTTCATGACATTTATGAAATTTTCTCTTTTTCCATTCAGGTTGTGGCCCAAATTGACAAGTTAACATCAGATATCGACCTTGACTCAGAGGATGACCTGACACTAGTGTGGTGCAGCGAGGACCGTGGCGACCTCTTGCACAATGAGACATTATCCGACAACCACTTACTGCACAATCCTCTCCGTAACCCAACCATAGCCAAGAAGCAAGAGTTAGACCTCTACCGCAGGAGCTGTGGAGATTTACCTGCCCTCAATGGACCGTTAAAGGCCCCAAACAGCCCTAAAGCCCCCTGGCTCTTTGGATCTGGAGGAAGGATCCATTCTTACGACAAGACACTATATCATGCATTGTGCTGTGATGATGATTACAATGAAGATAGAGGTGGAATGAGATCATCAAGGCTGTCATCCACAGATTCAGTGTTTTCATCTTCACCTCCAAGGTTTTTGACTCCCACATGTAAACGTAAAACTTACTCCAGCCCAGACTCGAAGAAAAGAGCCCTCCGTAGCTGCAGTACGCAAACTGTTTCTGATAAAAGCACACAAACTCACTTCCCATACATTCCAGCCAAGCAGAGAGCTTCAAGTGACTACAAAAACTAAAACTTCTGCAAGTATCCCAAAAAATGTAAAAGAATTCACCCAAAAAAAAATAAACATCTGTTTTTATTTTTTTCCACACTCATGCTGTTCCGAAACCATATGACTTTCTTTGTTCTGTGGAACACAGGAGGTTTAATTGAATTTCTTGATATATTAAAAAATTAATGAAAGAGAACTAGGTATTTGAAGCTGCATAATGACAAAAAAGTCACCATATGTCTTGTACAAAATCTTCTGAATATACACTACCGGTCAAAAGTTTGAAATAATTACGATTTAAAAAAAAAAAGTTTAAAAAAAAAGATGTTAAGCTCTCCAAAGCTGCATTTATTTCATGAAAAATACAGTGAAACAGTAATAATGTGAAATTGTCACGATTCCCTGTGTCTGTTTAATGGAATCTTATTTTGATATTCTGTTGTCTTGGTGTGCCTGTGTTCTCTTCCCGTGGTTTAGTTCCCACTCTTACAGTAAACGCCACCGGCAGAGTCTCGTCGCGTCATGGCCAACACACCTCAAGTTATTCCGCTGATCTCTCCACTCTCGTGTCCGGTGATCTCTTCGCTCTCGAGTCCGGTGATCTCTGCGCTCTCGAGTCCGGTGATCTCTGCGCTCTCGAGTCCGTGATCTCTGCGCTCTCGTGTCCGGTGATCTCTGCGCCCTCGTGTCCGGTGATCTCTGCGCTCTCGTGTCCGGTGATCTCTGCGCCCTCGTGTCCGGTGATCTCTGAGCCCTCGTGTCCGGTGATCTCTGCGCTCTCGTGTCCGGTGATCTCTGCGCTCTCGTGTCCGGTGATCTCTGAGGGCTGAGCCCTCGTGTCCGGTGATCTCTGCGCCCTCGTGTCCGGTGATCTCTGCGCCCTCGTGTCCGGTGATCTCTGCGCTCTTGTGTCCGGTGATCTCTGCGGCCTCGTGTACGGTGATCTCTGAGCTCTCGTGTCCGGTAATCTCTGCGCTCTTGTGTCCGGTAATCTCTGCGCTATTGTGTCCGGTGATCTCTGCGCTCTCGTGTCCGGTGATCTCTGCGGCCTCGTGTCCGGTGATCTCTGCGCCCTCGTGTCCGGTGATCTCTGTGCTCTCGTGTCCGGTAATCTCTGCGCTCTTGTGTCCGGTGATCTCTGCGCCCTCGTGTCCGGTGATCTCTGCGCCCTCGTGTCCGGTGATCTCTGCTCTCTCGTGTCCGGTGATCTCTGCGCCCTCGTGTCCGGTTATCTCTGCTCTCTTGTGTCCGGTGATCTCTGTGCTCTCGAGTCCCGTGATCTCTGCTCACTCGTGTCCGGTGATCTCTGCGCTCTCGAGTCCGGTGATCTCTGCGCTCTCGAGTCCGGTGATCTCTGCTCTCTCGAGTCCGGTGATCTCTCCACTCTCGAGTCCGGTGATCTCTCCACTCTCGTGTCCGGTGATCTCGTGTCCGGTGATCTCTGCGCTCTCGAGTCCGGTGATCTCTGAGCCCTCGTGTCCGGTGATCTCTGTGCTTTTGTGTCCGGTGATCTCTGCGCCCTCGTGTCCGGTGATCTCTGAGCCCTCGAGTCCGTGATCTCTGCGCCCTCGTGTCCGGTGATCTCTGCGCCCTCGTGTCCGGTGATCTCTCCGCCCTCGTGTCCGGTGATCTCTGCGCCCTCGTGTCCGGTGATCTCTGCGCCCTGGTGTCCGGTGATCTCTGCGCTCTCGAGTCCGGTGATCTCTGTGCTCTCGTGTCCGGTGATCTTTGCGCCCTCGTGTCCGGTGATCTCTGCGCTCTCGTGTCCGTGATCTCTGCGCTCTCGTGTCCGGTGATCTCTGCGCCCTCGTGTCCGGTGATCTCTCCGCCCTCGTGTCCGGTGATCTCTGCGCCCTCGTGTCCGGTGATCTCTGCGCCCTGGTGTCCGTGATCTCTGCGCTCTCGTGTCCGGTGATCTCTGCGCCCTCGTGTCCGGTGATCTCTGAGCCCTCGTGTCCGGTGATCTCTGCGCCCTCGTGTCCGGTGATCTCTGCGCCCTCGTGTCCAGTGATCTCTGCGCTCTCGTGTCCGGTGATCTCTGAGCCCTCGTGTCCGGTGATCTCTGTGCTCTCGTGTCCGGTGATCTCTGCGCTCTTGTGTACGGTGATCTCTGCGCCCTCGTGTCCGGTGATCTCTGAGCTCTCGTGTCCGGTGATCTCTGCGCCCTCGTGTCCTGTGATCTCTGCGCTCTCGTGTACGGTGATCTCTGAGCCCTCGTGTCCGGTGATCTCTGCGCTCTCGTGTCCGGTGATCTCTGCGCCCTCGTGTCCTGTGATCTCTGCGCTCTCGTGTCCGGTGATCTCTGCGCTCTCGAGTTCGGTGATCTCTTCGCTCTCGAGTCCGTGATCTTTGCGCTCTCGTGTCCGGTGATCTCTGCGCTCTCGAGTCCGTGATCTCTGCGCTCTCGTGTCCGGTGATCTATTCGCTCTCGAGTCCGGTGATCTCTGCGCTCTCGTGTCCGGTGATCTCTGCGCTCTCGAGTCCGGTGATCTCTGCGCCCTTGTGTCCGGTGATCTCTGCGCTCTCGAGTCCGGTGATCTCTGCGCTCTCGTGTACGGTGATCTCTGAGCCCTCGTGTCCGGTGATCTCTGCGCCCTCGTGTCCTGTGATCTCTGCGCTCTCGTGTCCGGTGATCTCTGCGCTCTTGTGTCCGGTGATCTCTTCGCTCTCGAGTCCGTGATCTTTGCGCTCTCGTGTCCGGTGATCTCTGCGCTCTCGAGTCCGTGATCTCTGCGCTCTCGTGTCCGGTGATCTCTGCGCTCTCGAGTCCGGTGATCTCTGCGCTCTCGTGTCCGGCGATCTCTGCGCTCTCGTGTCCGGTGATCTCTGAGCCCTCGTGTCCGGTGATCTCTGTGCTCTCGTGTCCGGTGATCTCTGCGCTCTTGTGTCCGGTGATCTCTGCGCCCTCGTGTCCAGTGATCTCTGCGCTCTCGTGTCCGGTGATCTCTGAGCCCTCGTGTCCGGTGATCTCTGTGCTCTCGTGTCCGGTGATCTCTGCGCTCTTGTGTACGGTGATCTCTGCGCCCTCGTGTCCGGTGATCTCTGAGCTCTCGTGTCCGGTGATCTCTGCGCCCTCGTGTCCTGTGATCTCTGCGCTCTCGTGTACTGTGATCTCTGAGCCCTCGTGTCCGGTGATCTCTGCGCTCTCGTGTCCGGTGATCTCTGCGCCCTCGTGTCCTGTGATCTCTGCGCTCTCGTGTCCGGTGATCTCTGCGCTCTCGAGTTCGGTGATCTCTTCGCTCTCGAGTCCGTGATCTTTGCGCTCTCGTGTCCGGTGATCTCTGCGCTCTCGAGTCCGTGATCTCTGCGCTCTCGTGTCCGGTGATCTCTTCGCTCTCGAGTCCGGTGATCTCTGCGCTCTCGTGTCCGGTGATCTCTGCGCTCTCGAGTCCGGTGATCTCTGCGCCCTTGTGTCCGGTGATCTCTGCGCTCTCGAGTCCGGTGATCTCTGCGCTCTCGTGTCCGGCGATCTCTGCGCCCTCGTGTCCGGTGATCTCTGCGCTCTCGTGTCCGGTGATCTCTGCTCTCTCGAGTCCGGTGATCTCTTCGCTCTCGAGTCCGGTGA
Source organism: Rhinichthys klamathensis goyatoka (assembly GCF_029890125.1). NCBI lineage: Eukaryota > Metazoa > Chordata > Actinopteri > Cypriniformes > Leuciscidae > Rhinichthys > Rhinichthys klamathensis. The sequence continues at coordinate 2,795,015 of NW_026606752.1, forward strand.
TCTCTGCGCTCTCGTGTCCGGTGAGCTCTGCGCTCACTAGTCCGTGATCTCTGCGTGGTCTTCTGCTCTGCAGTTATGCTCTTATGCACCTTCAGCTGGTCTGGACAGTGATACAGTTTTTTTTCCAGCATTCTTTGATTAATAGGAAATTTAAAAAACAGCATTTACAATTTAAATGTTTAGTACCGTTATAAATGTATTAACTGTGACCTTATAATTTAATGAGTTTTTAAATCTTACTTACCCCAAACCTTTGAATGGAAGTGTGTCATAGTTCCCACAAAAATGTTAAACAGCCTAAAATGGTTTTCATATTAATAGGATTTCTTGAGCAGCAAATCATCATATTAGAATGATTTTTAAAGGATCATGTGACACTTAAGACTGGAGTAATGATGCTGAAAATTCAGCTTTACCATCACAGGAATAAATTACATTTGAAAATATATAAAAATAGAAAACAGTTATTTTAATTCTAATAATATTTCACAATATTACTGTTTTTACTGTATTTTTTTTTATAAATGCAGCCTTGGACTTCTTCAGAAACATAAAAAGCTGTTAAAAATGTAATTGTAGCAGTCTGTTGACTGGTAGTGTATTTGTTAGGTTTGAGATCAAAAGTTTAGTTGTTTTTTTTTACAAAAAATCTTGCACTGGCACTCATTGGTTCATTCATAAGAGAAATAGCCATTTTTGTCTGATCTTTTTATCCAGTCTAAATGATTCCTTCATGACCTACTTTTATAATATTTTAAAGATACATATAGGTGCATGTTTAAAGCTTTGGTCCACATTTATTGTAATTAATGGAAAAGAGTGACCAGTACGTCAATCAAAATATGTTCTTTGTGTTTAAAAGAAGAATGAAAGTCATTGGAATGGCATGAGGCTATATAGTTTAAATTAGTTTGAAATGATTTTGAACTGTGCAATCTGTATTTAAGAAATGTTTAAGTCGATACTTATGATAATGAATTATTGTCATTGAAAAACCTCTGTTCTCATGGAGTTTGCAGAAAACAATTTAAACAAAGTTTTTTCATTCATTGAGGCATTATGCCAATATCGAAACAATCATGCATCTCGGCAGAACATTAACACCACTCCAAAGCCCCCTAATGAGTGAGAATTGGTTTCGGTCACACCCACACTGCGCAGTAGCCTAAATAGACACAGTTAAATTAAGCGAGTGGTACACTTCCCCAAAGAATTACTGGGAAATAAATAATGTGCTTTATATTAGGCTGTTTTTTTTCTGTGGAAAAAAGTTCATTATTAATAAAATGATAAATAAAACTTTCTGGCAGATGCTTCATTCCGAATCATCTTCCTCTCAGCAGGATATCAATTAATAAGTAACTGTTTTTCCTGTAATGTATGCATAAATTTACCATAGTAACCATGGCTATGACAACAAAACTGCTGCATTAGCCATTGTCACAAAAAAAGAGAAATGAACAAAATGACAGAAAAGCTTTTACAGTGTTTAAAGAAGATCCATTTATTACTGGTGGTTGCTAAAGTTCATATTTGCATATAAGGCTCATATAGGATCATTACTGCCATAATTAGGGTTAATGATTTGAACAATTCTCTAACTGTATTACATTTTGCTGTGCGGCTCACTGTTTGTGCTACAGACATGAATGATATCTTCTGTGGCTTATTGAGGAAAAGTGTGTTATTACTTTTCTACGTGATAGCCTATAGACTTTAAACTGGTAAAAATAAGAATATTCCAGAATATCATATTTAATGACCAGAATGAGCTTTTTGTGCCAGTAGGAAACCACCTAAACAGGGAACGTTCTTTCTTAGAACAAAACATTCCACCAAGGTTCTCTCAAAGTTATGAGCAAACGTTCTTCCAGTAACGATAACAGTTGCACCAGTTTTGCGTAAGTTACAATTTAGCGCACTACTAAATATTTGGTAACACCTTAGAATACTGTTCTGTCATTAATGAATAACTAATGTCATTGATTAATAACTTAACTAATTTGTTAATCAGTGTTTCTTGTTTGTTAAAATGACAATTTTGCGTTACTCATTTATTCCTATGTAGTTATTCATTAATGATGGGACAGTATTCTAAAGTGTTGTGTTGCACTATTAAACTTAGTTGAAAAGTAACTCTTTGGCCTGGTTTCACAGACAGGGCTGAGAATAAGCCAGGATTAGGCCTTAGTTTAATTAGGACGATTTAAGTAGCTTTTAAAAATGTGCATTACTGGTGTGCGTCTTGAGTCAAAACAATGGCACTGATATATTTTTAGATATGCCAGTGCAAGTTGCACTCAGTTAAAACAGCTCAAACATGGATTGTAGTCTAATAATAATAATAAATTTAATTTGTTACATATAGCGCTTTTCTCTGCACTCAAAGCACTTTACATGGAAGGGGGAAATCTCCTCAACCACCACCAATGTGCAGCATCCACCTGGATAATGAGGAAACAGTGTGATGAAGCCAATCAGTATATATGGGGATGATTAGGAGGCCATGATGATGGACAGAGGCCAATGGGCAATTTTGGCCAGGATGCCGGGGTAAAACCCCAACTCTTTTTTCGAAGGACATCCTGGGATTTTTAATGACCACAGAGAGTCAGGACCTCGGTTTAACGTCTCTAACGAAGATCGGTGCTCTTTGACAGTATAGTGTCCCCATCACTATACTGGGGCATTAGGACCACAGGGTGAGCACCCCCTGTTACCTACTATAGCAGCAACCTGGTTTTCCCAGGAGGTGTCCCATCCAGGTACTGACCAGGCTCAGCCCTGCTTAGCTTCAGTGGGCAACCAGTCTTGGGCTCAATTGCTCAATTTTACAGAGTGAAATGGCTGGAGTCTAGGACTAGGCTTAAGCCTTGTCTGTGAAACCAGTATAATATGTACGGAAGCCTCTGACCAGGAGTAACGCAGCAGACAGACTGAATTGCACCAATAAGCTCTTGGTTTACTTGACAGACTCTAATCCTTTAGACAGTGGTGTAGTGGATGGGCAGGCACTGCGGGGGGTAACGCATTAGACAACCCACCCAACATTCCCCCGGAACGCGATTTCTACCGGAACACGATTTTTACCAAGGGAGGCCACTGCCTTAGTTTTGACATATGATAATGCTGACATTTACACTGGCTTACATTTTAAGAGAGAAAACATTATGTGAATAAAAATTACAAACTCTTCAAGAACGTTTCCTAAAAAAGGGCGTCTTTGTGTGGATCAGTCCGTGTTGTGCATGTCAAATAAATCACTTGTAATAAATAAATGTAATTTATGATGTTTTTTGCAACAGTATTTCTTCATTATTTATTTATAAAAAAAACTATTATGTTACCGTATTATAATGGGAACAATTTTTTACCGTTATTCATGCGAGGCAAAAGAAATTAGAATGATTGATAAACAGACATTTCAGAGCATTTCAACACCTCGGCCCTGTCCCAAATGGCACACTTCATATGCACTTATGGTCTTGTGGACTTACAATGGCTGCCGCGTGCGTGTGTACGTTAAGCCCATAGATCATAGGGTGTCCTATTTGTCATTTTAGGTTTCAGAAGGGTGCTCACGAGCGGGGCGCTTTGCAGTCGATATGTGCCCTCGAGGCTCCACTGGCCCTATCCCAAATGGCGCACTTCATGCGGACTTTCGGTCTCGTGGACTTAAATTGTGCGTGCTCGCCGAGTCTACGAGTCCGTAGGCCGTCCCATTTAGCATTTTAATGCTCTGAAGTGTGCTCAGCAGCGCCCCCTTTGTACCCTTGAAGCGGTCTTCCGCGAAGCCCGCATAGATGCAGGCTCCACGCACTTTAACTACCCAGGAATCCTTGCGAAAGGCCAATCAGACAACGGATGGGAGGAGATTTCGCTCACGGACAATTGTTAACATGGCTGAGAAGAAAATATTTAAGTGTAGTTATCATTATGGTTTTTATGACAAGTTTATACAAACATTATGATCATCGACCAGTGGTTGATGTCTCAAACATAGGCTAATAATAGCGAGCTGAATAATATGATCGCATTATGATTCATTAAATAAATAGAACACAATAATAATAATAATAATAATAATATGTTTATTTTCTATAGCGCCTTTCAAGAACCCAAGGTCGCTTCACAATGTAATACTAATAGCAAACAAACAACAAGCAAACTAATACAAAGGGCATCTGCTTATGAAAGACAAAACAGATGGAAACAAGCATACACTGATTGACATGAATCAAAGGCTTTAATGTCAGGGCTTTACTGAGTCATATGTAAACACAACAACAATAGGCAGCATATTTCCCTGAACCTGTAGCTCCTGTCCATAACAACAATCAGACCGTCTTCCTGTTTCCGGCGTGACGATCGAGTCTGTCCCAAAAATACCTCTCAATGCGCCCTTGCGGACTCGCGCTAAGGGCCCTATAGGTCTGCACTACATGACGTCACCGAAGTGTGGACTCTGAGGAAGTCTACAAGTCCGGAGTGTGCCATTTGGGACAGGGCCACTGAACCAAGCTCAACAGCAGACTTCTTCCCGGCAGTAAAAGTGGGAATACGTCACGAAAGTGCGGACTCAGGGGAAGACTGTTATAGTGCTTAGGGTGCCATTTGAAGGCCGCATGTAATGCTACTGTGCATTACTTTGCAGAGAGCTTATGATTAATAACAACTGGTGCAACTAAATCAAGAAGAGGTAGTTACAAACTAGCTAGTAGTCCTAAGCCTTAAGTGTGGCTTACGAATGGCCTCACTAGAAATGGGAACGTAAGCCCAAAGTATACTTCAGCTTCGTATAGTTCTGCATTCTGCAACAGTCTGTGCACTGTCCGCGTAATGTCACATTTTTGTCTCCGCGTGGACGGTGCGCGTACAGCAGCGTATGCACAAGGTGAATGTTGAGACAGAAGAGTCCACCACAATTGTGATGTACCATGCAGTAGTCAAAGACTACTGCGTGCAGAAAGAGTGATACAAAACAACACGCTGCTCCAAGAACAGTAAACAAAGCAGCATTTCATTCTCCGTTGTTTTTTGGTTCTTTGGTTTGGGTCTTTTGGTTTATGGTTCTCCATTTGTTTTGGATGTCAAGATGAAAATGAAGTTTACCTCGGCCTTTAGCAAAACATTTTTAGAACATAGTTTTATTAGCTGGGAACAGCACAGCAGAATGCCAAAATAACACTCAGAATATTCAACAACCAAAGAACAACGGCAACTACCACACACATTGGCCCTCATTTATCATTCTTGCGTAGAAACGGGCGTATATGTTGGCGTAAGATTATGCTTACACTCCTCTCACCGCCTGATTTATGAAGCTGTGCGTACCTTTGAAATCCAGGTGTACGCAATACCTGCCCTTGATAAATGCCGCGGCTGAAAACGATCGTCATTAGAATAACACGCCCCTATATATTCAAGTCTCCGCTTCCCCCACGCCCTCATTTTACGCCATGGACACACGGAAGACGGCAAAGAAGAGAAACTTCTCTGACGTGGAGCCGAAATTGACCTATCAAAATGCAATATTTTACAGCACGTCTTTTGAATTAGCATTCAATTTCGAATCACGTTACATGTATTGGGGTGTACAATAGTGATGATGATGATGTGATGTGGAGTACCATTCATTTACATTAATAATTGCATGACAATTTGTAATATTCTTCTTAGTATGATTTGTATTATTAATGACGCTTATTGTTATTTAGAAGAATAATGTCATTATTATTATTTGTATTATTATTATTATTTAAAAGATGAAGAATGTATTTTTTATTATATTATTTTTTGGTCATTGAAAACCTTTCGTTACCGAACCCAGTCCGTGCGCACCTGCCGGCCTAACCATGAAACGTCAGGGTAAAGCGCACAGGCTCGCAACTGAAGGAATACATATGCTTATACAAATCAAATGCTTTGGTAAAGTCACACAAATTAAACATTGAAGTCCATGTTGCACAAAAATAAACACTGAAGGTTATAATTACTATGTTGTTGTTTTTTTGTTTTACAGTGGGTCATAATATATAATATCTTTTAGTTTGTCAGTGCATTTTGTGGTGTTAGGAATTATTTTTCTGCGCATTTCCGCACTAACTCAAATGTGCGTACACCACCTCGTGAGCTGGCGTAGGATTTGAGCGTGCCGTACGCCAACGTCCATATTGATAAATCTCAAAGTCACCGTGGTTTTGGGTGTACGCCAGGTGTACGCTGGAAATTTGGTGTACGCACTTTTGATAAATGAGGGCCAATGTCTTTAGGAAATCTGATTATATATTTACAGCTACTAATAACTCCTTTTGTGTTCTACTGAAGAAAAAGAAAATTTTTAAAAGACATGGCAGAGTAAATTTAGATTTTTGGCTGTACTGTCCCTTTAAGCTTCATCTTGTAAGGATAAAATGCCCAGCAGTGTCTGTAATCATAAGTGTAGACAGTGTAGACGGAGGAAATTAATTAAGAGACAAGACTCACTGTCCATAGTGTCAAACACATTAGCCGTGGCGTATCTGAACTTTGACATTGTGGGCCCATTCCTTCAAAATACCTCACAAGGCCGTGGTCTTAGTTCAACTGTCAGTGTGAGTGAGGTAATTTAATTGAAGTCTAAATCATAAAGCTTTACCTCGGGCCCATTTCAACTGGAGACGGCTGTTATGCAATCATCTATGATAAAAAGCCAATCTTAAACTGCCTTCAAGGGACACTGTTCAGTTCTTTTTATGGAATACCTTTTAATTCTTTATACAAGTAGAGACTAATTATAACTAAGGAAAACTTGAGGTTGAAGATTAGAGTGATTATGTAATAAGACAGAATCAACCTGACTACATTTGTTTACACCAGTGTCATTTTAGTACCATTGACATACTGTTACGGGTGTGGTGCAGGTTGAAGGAGAAGCAGCAGTCAACAGGCCCAATTCAAATATACTTTACTAAATAACAAAACAAGGATCACGGGGGACAGTAACACACCATACACAAACGAGAACCGACAAGGAGTGAGGGAGAACACAGGGTTTACATACACAGAGAATGGATCATGGGAACAAGACACAGCTGGGGCAAATTAACTAGAAACAGGTGTATGAACTGAACACAAACGAGGAGCGGGAAAACTGGGACACTGGACTGAACCAAAAATACTAAACAGGGGGAAACACAGGACATACATGTAACATTAGCTACCCCTCCTGCAAGGCGCGTCCTCGCGCCGAGTAACATCAATAAGGGTGGGGGGGGTGGGCGCCCTGGAGGCTGACGAGGGAGTGGCCTACCCGGAGCAGAAAGCCTCCAGGGCGGAGCAGGACGTGCAGGAGGCCAGGGCGGAGAATCCCCTTCGGGCGGCCATGGCGGAGACGCACCTTCGGGCGGCCATGGCGGAGACGCACCTTCGGGCGGCCATGGCGGAGACGCACCTTCGGGCGGCCATGGCGGAGACGCACCTTCGGGTAGCCTATACCCCCCCCCCAAAACTTTCTTGGGGGGAATCACAGGCTCTGGGACAGTCTCTGGGTGGGCAGAAGGGACATGGAAAGTCTCTGGCTGGGCTAGCGTTGAAGGCCCGGCTATGCTGGATGGAACCAGCGGTGAAGGCTCAGAAGGGCTGGACGGGACCAGCGGAGAAGGCTCTGAAGGGCTGGACGGGACCAGCGGAGAAGGCTCTGAAGGGCTGGACGGGACCAGCGGAGAAGGCTCTGAAGGGCTGGACGGGACCAGCGGAGAAGGCTCTGAAGGGCTGGACGGGACCAGCGGAGAAGGCTCTGGCTCGGCCGGCGTGACGCGAAGCTCCGGCCCGGCAGGCGTGACGCGAAACTCCGGCTCGGCAGGCGTGCAGGGAAGCTCAGGCTCGGCAGGCGTGCAGGGAAGCTCAGGCTCGGCAGGCGTGCAGGGAAGCTCAGGCTCGGCAGGCGTGCAGGGAAGCTCAGGCTCGGCAGGCGTGCAGGGAAGCTCAGGCTCGGCAGGCGTGCAGGGAAGCTCAGGCTCGGCAGGCGTGCAGGGAAGCTCAGGCTCGGCAGGCGTGCAGGGAAGCTCAGGCTCGGCAGGCGTGCAGGGAAGCTCAGGCTCGGCAGGCGTGCAGGGAAGCTCAGGCTCGGCAGGCGTGCAGGGAAGCTCAGGCTCGGCAGGCGTGCAGGGAAGCTCAGGCTCGGCAGGCGTGCAGGGAAGCTCAGGCTCGGCAGGCGTGCAGGGAAGCTCAGGCTCGGCAGGGCTGCAGGGAAGCTCAGGCTCGGCAGGGCTGCAGGGAAGCTCAGGCTCGGCAGGGCTGCAGTGGGGCGCTGGCGGGCAGGCGACGTGAAGCTGCTGTGCAGGCTTGGCTGGGCTGGACGGAACCAGCGGTGAGGGCTTGGCTGGGCTGGACAGAACCAGTGGTGCAGGCTTGGCTGGGCTGGACAGAACCAGTGGTGCAGGCTTGGCTGGGCCGGACGGAACCAGCGGTGAAGGCTTGGCTGGGCTGGACAGAACCAGTGGTGCAGGCTTGGCTGGGCTGGACGGAACCAGTGGTGAAGGGTCGGCCGGGCTGGACGGGACCAGCGGCGGAAGCTCTGGTTCGGGATCTGTGCTAGACGGGACCAGCAGTGAAGACTCGGCCATCTTGGGTGAAGTAAGGGACACGGAGTTCTTGGAGAGGTATGCAGAGGGTTCCGGATCGAGGTGAACTGGGGCGCCTACATACTTCCGGATAGGAACTGAACGATGATTCTGACTATCTTCTGCATAGTCAACGAGGAAATCAGAACCATGTAATTCTAGGACATAATTAATAAAGTCCGGGACGGATTTATAACAATTCTCCACGGAGATGAAATGGAATAAATTATCATCGTCCAGTCCCAACCGGAAGCAGCCGTTAATAGTGGAATCACCCCAGTTCACTAGATGGGAAACCTCCAGGAACTCCTCTACATACCTCTCCAACGAACGGCCATTCTGCTGCAAGTTGAAGAGTCTGTCTTCAGCCATCACGCTTGTCTTTTGGTCGGTTCTTCTGTTACGGGTGTGGTGCAGGTTGAAGGAGAAGCAGCAGTCAACAGGTCCAATTCAAATATACTTTACTAAATAACAAAACAAGGATCACGGGGGACAGTAACACACCATACACAAACGAGAACCGACAAGGAGTGAGGGAGAACACAGGGTTTACATACACAGAGAATGGATCATGGGAACAAGACACAGCTGGGGCAAATTAACTAGAAACAGGTGAATGAACTGAACACAAACGAGGAGCGGGAAAACTGGGACACTGGACTGAACCAAAAATACTAAACAGGGGGAAACACAGGACATACATGTAACACATACTAAGTTTTTTTGACATTTTTAATTAGATTTAAGTTTAAGTTTGCGTATATTGAGTTTTAGTAATTTTTGTACTTCAACTTAAACTAAACGAAAATGAGAAATGTTGCTCAATGTTGTATAGTTGGAAACTATAGCTGAAATAAATTTTAAGTTTATGGTTTTTAAATTAATATATTATTATTATGTCACGTTTATGTTTCTTTGTGTCTTAGTTTGGTTCTCCTAGTTTCCTGATTCCCTGTGGTTTAATTCCTTGTTAATTTCTTGATTTCACCTGTGTTCCATTTAGTTCCCTTGTTTGCTTCTCTGTATATACACTCACCTAAAGGATTATTAGGAACACCATACTAATACTGTGTTTGACCCCCTTTCGCCTTCAGAACTGCCTTATTTCTACGTGGTATTGATTCAACAAGGTGCTGAAAGCATTCTTTAGAAATGTTGGCCCATATTGATAGGATAGCATCTTGCAGTTGATGGAGATTTGTGGGATGCACATCCAGGGCACAAAGCTCCCGTTCCACCACATCCCAAAGATGCTCTATTGGGTTGAGATCTGGTGACTGTGGGGGCCATTTTAGTACAGTGAACTCATTGTCATGTTCAAGAAACCAATTTGAAATGATTTGAGCTTTGTGACATGGTGCATTATCCTGCTGGAAGTAGCCATCAGAGGATGGGTACATGGTGGCCATAAAAGGGATGGACATGGTCAGAAACAATGCTCAGGTAGGCCGTGGCATTTAAACTATGCCCAATTGGCACTAAGGGGCCTAAAGTGTGCCAAGAAAACGTCCCCCACACCATTAAACCACCACCACCAGCCTGCACAGTGGTAACAAGGCATGATGGATCCATGTTCTCATTCTGTTTACGCCAAATTCTGACTCTACCATCTGAATGTCTCAACAGAAATCGAGACTCATCAGACCAGGCAACATTTTTCCAGTCTTCAACTGTCCAATTTTGGTGAGCTCTTGCAAATTGTAGCCTCTTTTTCCTATTTGTAGTGGAGACGAGTGGTACCCGGTGGGGTCTTCTGCTGTTGTGCTGTTGGGTCCATCCGCCTCAAGGTTGTGCGTGTTGTGGCTTCACAAATGCTTTGCTGCATACCTCGGTTGTAACTTAACTTATTTCAGTCAAAGTTGCTCTTCTATCAGCTTGAATCAGTCGGCCCATTCTCTTCTGACCTCTAGCATCAACAAGGCATTTTCGCCCACAGGACTGCCGCATACTGGATGTTTTTCCCTTTTCACACCATTCTTTGTAAACCCTAGAAATGGTTGTGCGTGAAAATCCCAGTAACTGAGCAGATTGTGAAACACTCAGACCGGCCCGTCTGGCACCAACAACCATGCCACGCTCAAAATTGCTTAAATCACCTTTCTTTCCCATTCTGACATTCAGTTTGGAGTTCAGGAGATTGTCTTGACCAGGACCACACCCCTAAATGCATTGAAGCAACTGCCATGTGATTGGTTGATTAGATAATTGCATTAATGAGAAATTGAACAGGTGTTCCTAATAATCCTTTAGGTGAGTGTATACCCAGCAAACACAGAACGTTGGCACAACGTACCCAACCTTCTAACAACGTTTGAACAACATGGCCAAAAGGTTGCTATAACTACGTTGTGTGGTACATTATGGGGTTGTTACAGCGTTGTCACAATATTGACATTGAACTACCATTCAGGGCCACTGCTTAAAGAGGTCATGACATGAGAAACCAAATTTGCCTTGGTCTTTTGGTATATAAGAGGTCTTTGTACCATTAAAACTTCCTGCAAGTTTCATAGCTTAAGACGTCCTCCCCATTATGGTATGAAGTGACGTCACGGTATGAAGTGACGTCACGGTACGAAGTGACGTCACGGTACGAAGTGGCGTACCAGTCGTTTGCATATGACTGCCTCCAGTACAAGACAACTACGCCTCATTACGCATCATCGCATCGTTGTCACACGCACAGGTGTTCAGTCGACGTGCAACGAGAGGTTCTGTTTACAAGAAGATTGCGATGCCACACAGATGTGCTGTCCCTGGCTGTGGACAAACAACATGTTTGAATTCGCTGCCGAAAGATCCAGACGTCAGGGACAAATTGATGTATTTCATTATTTGCGGACGTCCCAGTCATGGCAGTGTTAATTTAAGCGTGTTCTCTGCATTTCAAGGATGACTGTTTTGAGAACAAATCACAGTATGATGCTGGCTTTGCCAGAAAACTTTTGCTTAAAGATCAAGCCGTGCTGACTATTCAGGGCCCAGAATCCGCACATGTTCAGACTAGGGTGCGTTAATAATTTATGCATAAGCACTGACGTTAGCCAATCATAACAGTGGGCATTAACACTGAACTCTTAAAGGGGAAACACCCCCAAAACAGACAGTTTGAATCAGAAGATGAGAAACAGGGTGGGAAAAGGTAATAAATCACTCAATTTTAAGATTTTTTTTTCTCTCTCTCTCTCTCTCTCTCTCTCTCTCTCTCTCTCTCTCTCTCTCTCTCTCTCTCTCTCTCTCTCTCTCTCTCTCTCTCTCTCTCTCCTCTTTTGTCTCTGTCTCTCCTCATCCTTCCATCTCCTTTTCTCTCGCCTCGTCTGTCCTTACCCCCAGGTGCTGCAGCCACCGTGAGTAGAGCGCAGTCTCGAGGGTATCCCCCGGCCTGCGAGGGGCAAGCAGGGTGGGGCCGAGAGACGTGGGAACGGAGCAAGGCCAGTGGCGTGATTGCTAATAATGAGCATCACCTGTACGCCACACCGGTCTCGAGTTTCATGAAGGAGGTCAGGAAGGATAAAAGGATGAGTGACGACAGTGCAAGACGAGAGAGGACCAGGCCTGGACTTAATGTTGTTGTTTTGTTTTAATTTGTTCAGCATTTTTTAAATTAAAGTTTGTTGAATGTTCGCCGGATCCCACCTCTTCCTTCACTTATCAGTTATATCCTCTATCCTCATTACAGTTGTGTTTACATAATCTCCTACAATCTCCTGTGTTTTTCCATTGTGGATTTAATAAAGACTGTTTCTGTTGGATGCTCCTTTGTTTCGTCATGCGCTCTCTATAGCCACAGCTGTAACATATCATTAATAAGCAATTAACAATTTTGTTTTAGTTAATGATAATAACCTTGGTTCACACCATTCAAAGTAATGTTGAAGGTTCAGATCAGACAGAAAAAGTAGCTGCACTTTTTCACAATGTTGCACACTGCTTGCAGAATCTTCAGTTTTAAACCAAAAGATATAATAACCAGCCCCCTATTCATGCTGTTCTCATCACATTTCTTTTCACTGGGGATGCTTTCTCCTGATACTGGATTATTGCAGTTGCTATTAAAATGGTTACACTCAATAGTTTGATTATATTCAGTAGACTGTGGAAGTTGGTTCCATGTCAAGAACTTCCAACAAGACACACGACCTGCCTGTAATGTGGCTCATGTGCCTGAAACTGTTTGTGCAGAGAATTACCTACTGAGAGTCTGTTACAGAACACAGAACTTATAGTCATTCATTTATGAAAACATATTGACATAGTGTAAACATCTTTACACTTATATTAACCTTATCTAGCTCAGTAGTTCAACTCTGTTATGGGAAAAATCATAGTGAACAATTTTACAGAATATAAGTTACAATTCGACGTTAGGCTCAGTAATAGTCGACAAGAAATGAAAATTAATTTTCTAAAAGCATGTTTGGTAACATTCACTACTAAGCTACTAGGCTTAAGATATATAATGAGTTTAGATGGAAATGTTCTCAACCTGAAGACGTTACTGTAGCTAAACCCATTAATGGACAAGGTAGGCTACTTCCTTGAAAATAAATTCCATTACAGCGCAACAACAACCATAACGAAATGACTATTCACAATAGATGAACTCTGTTAAATATGGCTGTTAAATATTATTTGTTCAATAAAATACCTTACTTACCTGTTGAGTAATAAAAATGTCATCTCTGTGTCTTTTACAACATTTCAAATCCCTCAGTTCTCACCGTCTCGGTAAAGGCCAAGCCAATGTTGATTCTTGTTTTATTACGAGCTCTGCATTCTCTTTTTGCCAGCAGACTCTCCTCTGTATTAGCCTGGGTTTCCCCATGCTGCCTTTGTGCAGCGCGATTTTATTCACGCTGCTAGGCAGTCTGGATTCCATGGACCAGATTTTCGCCTCAGCGAGGGGACCAATCACAGAACGGGGAGGGAGCAGCAAGACGATGACGACGTCTATGCGACACACCAAAGCAGGTTGTTTATACCTATGGATCAAACATAGCAGCAGATGCGAAGTTACCTTTCGATGCAGCCTTAGATATTGTTCTAAGTAGTTTAGAATGCAAATTTAACTTCTTTTGGCGTTAAACCATTTCATAACCAAGAAGGATGTTTTTGCCCTGCTACCAAAGGCTTTGGCAAAAGCATCATATATCAACTAGCCCCGTTAGTGGCTAAGGCAATGGGGCTTACCGAGACCCCAGTCATTATGGTTGTCTCGCCATTAATCGCCCTAATGGAGGACCAGGTACAGGAGGCGGCCAACCTTGGAATCTCTGCAGCTCAGCTGGGTCCCGAGAAAGAAATGGCGATAAAGAATGGTCGATACCAACTTCTGCGATACCACCTGATCTACGTCATCTGGTATAATTGAAACGATTGGCTATGAACTACTTACATGCGCATTTGATAGACATTCGTAGCACCCAATAAACGGCTCTGGGCATTCGTAAACCACGCCTCAAATAAGAGAAATTGAACATATGGTTCCCAGACCACGTCTCAATGAGACGTGGTCTGACGTTAGCCAGGCTACCTCTGTATGGCAATACGGACAGTTTTGGAGAGATCAAAACACCCTAGAGATTAAAGGTGGATATCGCAGGATTTACACTCATGCTCTGTGTTGCTAATAAACTGGATGTAATTTAAGTTATGTTGCTTTTATATGAAAATATATATGATGAACAAGACACCCAAAGTACTTGTTATTTAATTCCATTCGAAATATGAGTTTATCAACCATTTTTACTTTAATTCAGACATGTTTTAATATATTTATTTTTTAGAAATATGACAACAATCACATAAACCATAGAGAGACCGCACTCTTAGAGAGTCACACATAATTATACACATAAAAACATGATATCAGAGTTTTAAAATCAAACATTTAAAAAATAGAACAATACACCACGGTTTTTTAAACTAATGAGCATTAAGCTGTGTCGTCAGCAAGTCGTTTCCTATCGTGCTTTTGATCAGCGCAGAAGAGTTTTTTGACGAGGGAAGTTCACTTGGAGAGACACCTTGAACCATCGATTTTGACTGAGGGAGCGAGTCTACTCAATATGTACTCTTTAGGCAGATCCATAGACCACAATGCAACACGAATGTGATGTCACATCAGGTCCGCTTAATTTACCCACTCCTACACCATACACGTGTCAAAAAAGCCAGAGTAACTTTTCTCAATTTTACGGATATGACGTGACACGCACACGTGAGTGACGTACACAATTTCCAGTTAAAACCATCCTACCAGGTCTAAAATATATAGACTTATAATAGGTTTCCCATAGTGAATCAGGGTAAGACAAAAATAAGTTTTGTAATAAGGAATGATGGTGTATTAACCCATTATATAGATTGTGTTCATTTAGAAAAATAAATAAAATAAAATAAAACCCATTTGCATTCGAGGGGTTGCAAGTTGCAAGTCGATGCTAAATGCTATTTCATCAGAATCTTTCTCCTTCAAGCACAAAGATTATCTCCTTACTTGACTCCAAAGAAGTCGAAGAGAAGACAAAGATAAGAAGCCTTTTGCTCTCCGTGGAAAAGCCCCTGCAGAGGAGTGACTGCGCTGACAGCACTGCAGCTGAGAACGGTGCTTTTCCTCTGCGCCCATCCGGCAAATGTGTTTGAGCAAATTTTCATGTCTAAAAAAACTTATTTCGGAGGCGTTTATTGCAAAATGTCATGCCATGAATGTCATGCCTGCGGGCCCCACAGAGAACTGTTCTGTTCTTTCCCGAAGTTCATGATGAACTGACCGAGGCATGGCGCACCCCCCACTCGGCCTTTGTCCATTCTTATGCTTTGCCTGTCCTCACCACTGTTGACGGCGCCAAGCAAGAAGGCTAAGGGGAGCTTCCCCCCTGGAGGAGGCCACCGCAGTTGTATCAAGGTTGTACCAAGGTTGTTCACCCCTCTAAGCCGTACAGGGCCTAAGCAGCCAGAGGCTATTCCTTGGCTGGTCAAGCAAGATACGCTCTCCACTCAATGGCGATCCTTCAAGTGTTTCAAGCCAAAGTCCTCCGCACTATGGATGAGTCTGGCCCAGACCCTGCTGCTTTCAAGGAGCTCCTCAGTGTAACCGACCTAGCCCTGTGCACTACTAAGACAAAGGCCTAGGCGATCGCCTGTGCGATGGCCAGTTTGGTGGTTCTCGAGCGCCACTTATGGTTAAATTTAAGGGAGATCTAGGACAAAACAGTTTCTCTCACGGGCCTGTTTGGCTCCTTGGTGGACGGCTTCTCCAAACACTCTATGGCAGCAGAGAAGTGATCACAAATTATGCGCCACTTTTGAAACTTGTCAAAACGATTCTGCTGCTTTGAGCCGACAGAGGTCCTTGTCAACTAAGCAGCCTGTCAAGCCTGCGTCAATGTCTGGCAAAGCAGAGCCTGAGGTCAGACAGCACCCCTGTAGTGCCAAAGCTACCCTTTCCCGTAAGCACCAGGGTTCTAAAAAATTAACCTTGGACCCTGAGTCACAACCGATGCATTCCTGATGCTTCAGGTGTGAAGAAGGGAAGCCAGAGTCCCGCCATGGCCAGACCACCTCCTAAGAAGTCTTGTTCTTGCCCCCTAGCCCCTGTTCAGTTCCAGGCAATCCGGACACTCTTAGGGTGTACTCACACTAGCCAGTTTGAACCGTGCCCGAGTGCGTTTGACCACCAAAGCGCGGTTCGTTTGACTAGTGTGAGTGCTCCGAACCGTGCCCGGGCGCGGCTCGATTAGCCGGCCCTGGCCCGCTTGGAAAATTTGGGCCAGAGCACGGTTCAGTTGGACTCGGGCGCGGTTCGCATGCAGTGTGAGCGCTAACCGTGCTGGAGCACGGAACAGGACGCGTGACGTCATGGTTTTGCGACGCTCCAAAACCAACATGGCGGGGAAAGGGTCGCTTTGGTCTACGGCAGAGGTGCAATGCTTGTTGGAAATTTGGGCAGATGAGAGCATACAAGAACAGCTGGACAAAACGCATAAAAACTCAGATATATTTAGAAAAATCCGTGACTATCTTCTTCGTCATGGATATCAAAGAACTGACGTAAGCGTGCTCCGGCACGAATGCTGAAACCCTATGTGAGTGCAGGCCAGAGGGGGAGTGGGGAGGGGGGCCAATCGTACTTGGGCCCGGTTCATGGCAACCGTGCCTAGTGTGAGTACACCCTTTTAGCGAATCGAGAAATAGAAAACAAACACCTCCACAAAAGAGCTCTTCTCCTCTTCACCTGCTCTCTGGCAGCACGAGCGTCGGTCCCCCGCCCCATTGTTAATGATGATAATTGTGGCATCACAGGCACCACATGATATTAAGCTTGCTTTATCAGGATAATGATACTCCATTAGTTGTGTCCCAGTCACTAATCTCTTCATGCACATGGGGCTAAACTAGGACAAAAGTTTTAATGGGGTTGCATGTAATCAAACCCATTAGCCTCTCCTTCATTCATTGAATTTCCTGATTGACACATAATGTTCATTTATTCCATATATAAAGATCCCTTAATGCTGGTTTCCAGCCCCTTCAGAATGCTTATATTCAATTCTCATCAGACCTCTGCAGACAAGGTCTTGAGCCTAATTAATCAAATTAAAGAATCCATTCCTCAGCCTCTCCATTAATCAAGCTTTACTGTGTGATGTGAATATAAAGTGACCTTACTGGAAGAGACTCTATCAACCATCAAATCACAAACACGCTGGATGATACACATACTCTCATATTTCTCTACAGTAAGTACTGTGACTGAGAAAAGGGCTATACTTCAAAGCAACTCCCCAAAAAAATTCTGCCATTGCTAACTGACCTGTGTGACTTTTTTTTCTTATAAAACACAACAGGTCTGCAATTATGATGAATGACAACTGAAGCTTTCAAGCTTCAAAAATAATGCGAAAGTTCCTTCTGAGTACTTCCTTTTTCTCCAACATATATTTTTTTAAAGAGTTGAAATAGAGTAGGCTATAGCCACACCAGAGGACATGTAGCCATTAGCCTGTGAGTTTTTAGGAAAAAAAATTCTCTTAGTCTCCTGCTACAAAAGGGACGTCTAATTTCCACTTCAAACTGACCAAAGTCTGAATGGTCATGGTGGTAGTTTAGAAGCGGACACTGTTACTCTAATCTTCACCGTACAGACTTTCAGACTTGTCTTGATCTTTAAACAAGCCCAATGTAGCCTTTGTAGCTGAGCCATGTTCCACTGGGTCTGGCTGAACGGGGCGTCTCTTTGCAGGGTGTGAAATGTCTGGACTCTTCCTCTATCCCTGTCATAACTGGTGTGTCCTGATTCCCTCAGGCGCTGTCAGGCGTGCAACACTGAGTGGAAGAGCTCAGCGAAGACTGGCGCTCTCTGAGAAGCGTATCCAGCCAAGAGACCATCTGTCATAGCGAATAACTGCGTGACAGCACAAATACAGTCCTTCCTCACTAAAACCCTGACTAGCACTGAAAACTGATGGATATGAGGGCTTGAAATGAAAAGAACTGATCCAAACAAAACATTTCATGTCATAGTGGAAAGGAATGAGTGAATATAAAGCAAACAACCATTCAAGATTGTTATACTCTCTTTGAAAGGCCAATCGTTTGGATGGAAAGTGGTTATATCATGTCTAGATCCAAACTGCTCATTTATCATTATTAGCAGATTGATTATCTCAATTTACCAAGGAGTAGTTAGTTAGTTAGCTAGTTAGCATGGTCTAGATTGCCCCTACTGGTGTATGCCGTAACTACACCCATGCTAAAGATGTAATGAGTGAAAATGAAATTTTGATGGCAATTTACCTGGGATACATGTGTTAACAGGGCAATGACATTAAGGGGAAATGAAATGCTAACCACTAACATTAAATTTGAACCCTGTATACCATCTTTGGCAAGCTGGTTTGTGCAAAGACCAGCTAGCCTACATGTTTTTTTTTTTTTTTTTAAATAACTTGTGCACTTTAAAGTCAACATGTATTCATTCAACTTTCAGATCATATGACGTATAAGTGAATCAGAAAATAAACAACAACAAAAATGGGAAAAATAAAGCATTTGATATTAGTATTTAAGTGGCTTTAGAAATAATTTCACTGAAATATTTTATTTATTTATTACTATTAAAAATAAGTCTGGTTGTGGGCAGTGTTATTTTGGTATCATTGAGATACTATTTTTGTTGGTTTATTACTATTTTAAAAGTAAATTTTTATATTTTTCATTTGATTTTACTTAACTTTTTGTTAATTTTGTTGTGTTTTTGTCATTTTTATTATTTTTTATATATCTATATAGTTCTTTTTATTTCAGTTTAATTATTTGTAATATTTTCTAAATATTTAGTTATTTTGCGACATCAAGTTAAACTAAATGTAAATGAGAAATGTTACCTTGTCAACTAGCCGAAATAAAATGAGTTTGAGTTTTTATATATTTTATTTTATTTTATTTTTATTTTTAAATACAAAAATAACCCTGGTCGTGGGTTCTCTGAGACACACTTTGCTTGTTTTTTTTTTACTTGAACTGCTGTGATTAAAAACTACTCTGCCCCCTCTGTTCATAAGACAGTACTACAGTCTGTGAACACACCAGGAAAACTACGATTCCCAGAACCACGATCTTTCCTGCATGACGTCATGTTGCACGGATGAAAACAGTCGCTGATGATACTATTAATTCAATGCAAAAGACAGATTGCGTTTACAAGAGTGATAGATATATTCATCGATTCTGTGCCAAAAAAGAAAGCACGTCATCTGCGTGCTGCTGTAATACGTGCATTAGATCAATGGCGTCATCAGAGTGGCGTCTGTGTTTAAAGCTGGTGGATCAACCATCTCTTCCCAAGTCGGTGCTGCAGTTTCCAGAGACTGAACCTGGAGATGTTCCTCCCGGGGGGTATCGGGTCTCCACTCTCAAGCAATTGGTGTCAGCACAGATCCCAGATGCCATACCAGATCCTGAGCTCATAGGTAACATATAATACACCCATAAGACTCATTCATAATATTAGGTGGCACAGTATGGCAGTATTAATACTGTTACATTTCAAATGATTACAGTTTTTTATAAACGAATTAAAAAGAATGAGCCCATAATGTTATAATTTGATGTGGACCTCAAAGTCAAATTAAAACCATTAAAATGTATTACTATAACGGTTTCATTTTGAGCTGTCAGCCCGTTATTCAAGCCCCTTTGCATCTGTAGAGTGTAGACTAAATA
The DNA here is from genome assembly GCF_029890125.1 of Rhinichthys klamathensis goyatoka. Lineage (NCBI taxonomy): Eukaryota > Metazoa > Chordata > Actinopteri > Cypriniformes > Leuciscidae > Rhinichthys > Rhinichthys klamathensis. The sequence continues at coordinate 2,814,844 of NW_026606752.1, forward strand.
GTGTTAGTGCTTTTTAAAATTTATTTTGTACTTGTATTTAAATTAATCCATAGTGAATCAATTTGAAAAACTATTAATTATATATTGCTTTTACTATAATAATAACTAGTAACTATTCCATTGTTATGGCATTAGCGTCTGACTAATAATGCTAGTGAATTCTTTGGAATTATGTGGTTCAGATACAAACTGTTCAAAAGTGAATAGCTAGTTAATATTCCAACTGTTGTACTAATTCCAATTTTGCAGGTAACTGATCAGTAGTTCCCTATTTGTTTCCTAATCATAATCACTAGTAACTATCCTAATAGTCACCAGTATCTATTCCAGGTACCGACGTGTGTGTGTGTGTGTGTGTGTGTGTGTGTGTGTGTGTGTGTTAATGTGTGCTGGTGTCATGTTTGTTCACATTCATGCATTGTTAGAATTCATAAAAATGTTACCGCCCGGCCATGAACCCTAGAGGAATCTTGACAAGATTGCAAACAGTTTTCCCATTATCTCCAATGACAGAATTAGTGTACTGTGGTAGAAAGTTAAAGGATGACTTGACTCTGGAGTCCTATGGGATTCAGTCTGGATCCACTGTGCACATCCTGAGAAGGTCATGGCCAGAACCTGTGGTCCATCCCGGTGAGTCGATGCAATTATTTGTTCTTCTGTTGAACACAAAAGGAGACGTCAGGCAGAATGTTCATGCTGTTCTTTTCCATACAAGTGAAAATATGTAAAGACAGAAACTGTCAAGCTCCATAAAAGACAAAAAGCAACATAAAAGTTCCATAAACATGGTCTGTTATTTATTCCTCTATGTTCTTCTATAGAGCCAGTGGACAAAGTCGCGGCTGCGAGGGAATTTCGAGTCTTGCAAGCAGCTCTTCACACCAGCACTGCATACAGAGATTCGGTAGGTTGAATAGACGGCAGTGAGTGGCATACCGATTCAGTACTGACTATGAGTGTCTGTTGGTGGTTCTGGATGCTTGGGTACTTTTTCACGCACTTCTTCTTCACCCATTCCAGGTGTTTAAGATGCTGAACAACAAGGAATCCCTCGACCAGATCATCGTGGCAACTCCTGGGCTGAGCAGCGATCCTGTGGCTCTTGGTACGTTCAGAAGCAGAAATGATTTGTGATGTGAGGCGTGTCGAAGACTTACAGTACTTCTGTTTATTAACTACATTTTCAGGGGTTCTTCAAGACAAAGACCTTTTCATACAATTCACAGACCCAAGCATGCTTGACACGTGAGTGAGCTTCGTTACAGTCAAAATTAAATCGCTGCTTTTTTTTTTACGAACTGCCCCAACTCATCCATAAAAATACTATTAAATGATTATTATTATTAATAGTATTAATATTAATAATAAGAAAAAAGTAAATCAATAATATTAAATGTAATTAATAATAATAATGATGATGATGATAATAATAATGGTGATAATAAAACAACACAAATAATAATAAATCAATTATGTTATTATTAACTATTCAGTATAAATATATTAATTATTGTTATTATTATTATTAGTAGTAGTGGTATTTATAATTAATAATAATAAATCAATACTTTTATGTTATTATTGTTAATAATAATAATAATAAAAAGGTATGTATTATTTATTGTTATTATTGTTAATAATAAAAAGATATGTATTATTTATTTAATCATATATATGATAATTATATACATTATGCTTTATTATACTTTTATTATTAATTATATATATATATATATATACACATATATATTTATATTAATTTATATATATATATATATATATATTTAATTACACTATAATTAATAATATTTATTATTACAATATTTATAATAATAATAATAATTTTATTATTATTATATTTTTAATAATAACAACATAATATTAAAACAGTTTTTATTAATTAACTAATCAATATTAATACAACAATTGTTATTACTCTTATTAATAATAATGTTAATATAAATCAACAATGTTATTCATATAATAATAATAATAATAATAATATAATAATCAATCAATCAATAATATCATCATCATTAATCAATTTATATATTTAATAAAATAATAATTGATTAACTTAATGTATATAATAATAATAATAATTATTATTATTATTATAAAACAATGTTAATATAATAATAATTATTATAAGCAGCAGCATCCGCAGTATTAATAATAATAAATCAATACTGTTACATGCAATTTATTATATTGTAAATAAAAATAAGAATAATAGTAATAATAAAAACAACAACAATAATATATCAATAATGTTATTAATAAATTGATAATATAATAATAATAATTAACTTAAAATATAATATTATTATTATAAAACTGCCATTTTTAAAAATAGATTAATTTAGGTGGAATTTATATTTGTATATAAAACAAATTTCAAGCATTTAAGCATAAGCAGGCAAGGTTGTAAACTTTTTTGACTGGCAGTGATTGTCTTTATAATACTTCATCAACATGTCTTTATACGATTTAATCTTTTCTTTTTGGCTTATGTCACATGTCAGAAGTAAATGGGGTTAAAGATAACAATACCCCCATCTTAACTGTCTCACCAGTTTGGCCAATTCCCACCCGGCACTGGTAAATGCCATCATCCTGGTGTTGCACTCGGTGGCTGGCAGTGTGCCGCCCCAGCAGAGCGCCAGCTCCTCCAGAAATGTGTCTTCTAGCTCTTACAGTGACATGCCAGGTTGGTGTCCATTTAAACACAATTTAAGTGAAAAATTGCCCACCATTAACATAATGTGACAGGTCATTTTGGCGATCCAATGTAGATTTAATGCATGAACCTTTTTTTAATCTACAGGAGGTTTCCTCTTTGAAGGCATGTCTGATGATGAGGAAGATTTCCAGTCGGTTTGTTATGATTTACTGTTCTTCATTAAGAGTATGTGCATTTGCGATATTGGATCCTAAGCCTGCTTTATCATCTGTAGGTGAATCGTGGTGGGCCGTCCACTCTTGCGAGTGGTTTTGCCGGCATGAGGCCAGCTACTCTCGGTTACAACGGAGCCGTCGGCCCCAGACCCATCACTCAAAGTGAGCTGGCCACAGCTTTAGCCCTCGCCAGCACCCCCGAGAGCAGTGCTGTTACACCAACTACTGGAAACCAGGTACAGGGCACTTCAATAGACTATACATACCATTATAGGGTTTATAAGTATATATATTCTAAGTATATAAGTATACATTCAAAAGTTTGAGGTTAGTAAGATTTTTTTATGTTTTTGAAAGAAGTCTCGTCTGCTCCCCAAGGCTGCTTTTGTTTGATCGGAAATACAGTATTAACAGAAATATTGTAAATATTATTACAATTTAAAATAACTGTTTTCTATTTGAATGTGTTTTAAAATGTAATTTATTCCTGTGATGACAAAGCTGAATTTTCAGCATCATTACTCCAGTCTTCAGTGTCACATGATCCTTCAGAAATCATTCAAATATGATGATTTGCTGCTCAATAAACATTTACTATTATTATCATTGTTGAAAATAATAATATGCTGCTTCATATTATAAGAACAGCTTTTATTTGTACTAGAAATCTTTTGTAATATTATATACTTATTTACTGTTACTTTTGATCAATTTAATGCATCCTTGCTGAATTAAAGTATTAATTTCTAACTATTAAATCTCACTTAAAATTATCTTAAGTTAATCTTAAAAACATTAATTTAATAACACTGTTAAATGTAATCTTTAGCAGATCGAAAAATAAATATATATTTTTTTTACCGTTTTATTTTTGTGATGCACAAATTCTCTTTTTAGAAATGATTGTTTTTAGTATTTTATTTTTAATTTTTTTAGACAAAGTGGTATAGAAATTAAGTATTTATATTTGATTTAATAAATATATATTTAATAACTAATGGATAATTGTTGGAATTTTAATACAAGTTTGTTGTGTTTGTGTTTTGTTTGTATAAAAGCTTATTTCTGCCACAAAATAAGAAAAAATAAAAAGGTAATTTATTTTTTTGTCTCGCAATTTTGAGTTTATATCTTGCAATTCAGACTTTATAACTCACAATTGCATCAGAAATGTGGGATAGAAACTTATAATAGCAAGTCTGAATTGCAAGTGGAAAAAGACAGAATTGTGAGATAAAAAGACGCAATCACCTTTTTTTTATTTTTTATTCAATGGTGGAAACATGCTTCCATATGTTTGAGATTTGCACACATTAATAAAAGAACAAACATGTCATTGTCTGTGACAGGGTCCCTCTTCAGGAGTGTCCCCTATTCCTGCAGGCACTCCTATAACAAACGACCTGTTTAACCAGGCACTGCAGCAGGCCCTGCAGGTCTCCAGCATGTCCAGCTTACATGTGAGTAACCACCAGAGATCCCGTGCCAATTTAGACCAGCATCATCATTACAGCACTTCAAACATCTCAAATAGAGATGTTCAAACAGTGTTGGGGAAAGTTACTTTTAAAAGTAAAGCGTTACAATATGGTGTTACTCCCTAAAAAGTAACTAATTGTGTTACTTACTTTTTCAAGTCATGCGCTATGTTACTGTTGCGTGTTGCGTTATTTTTTTCTTACCTGGTCTGGGCCTGCTTGTTTGACAAAAGTTCTATTTCTGGCAAATGTTAAGGCCCTTTCACACCAAAAGTGAACTGAATAAGCCTCAGGCTGAAGGAAAAGCAAATTCACACCTGAACAGTAGAGGGCGCCGCTCAAACAAACCTTCCAGCTGTTCTGCCATTGTGAAACGCAGAAGAATAGGGCGCATGAGAAGAAAGTTCAACACTCTGGCTGCGTTCGAAACCGCATACTCACTGATTAGGTACTTAATTTCAATAAGGTCTTACTTAACGAGCGCTAAAAGAATAGTTCCCTTTCATGTCGGTCACTCCAACGTTCGTCGGAGGGATCCGACAGAAATGGGATCTTCGCAGAGAGACCAATCTGCTTCTTCGAGAGAAACTAAACGAGCCAATGCACATTTGCGAGTTTTGAATCGGGCCCTGCACATGCTCCCATTCAAAATGCTCAAGCAGAAACGCATTTTCGAATGCATCCGTCCCCAAAACTGGTTTGCAGCGATCGCCCTGAAGGATGCGTACTTTCACGTCTCGATTCTTCCTCGACACAGGCCCTTTCTGCACTTTGCTTTCGAGGGTAGGGCGTATCAGTACAAAGTCTTACCCTTCGGGCTGGCTCTGTCACCTCGCGTCTTTACGAAAGTCGCGGAGGCAGCCATTGTTCCACTCAGGGAACGCGGGTTTCGCATTCTCAACTATCTCAACGACTGGCTCATTCTGGCCCACTCGCGAGAGCAGTTGTGCGAACACAGGGACATGGTGCTCGGTCACCTCAGCCTGTTGGGGCTTCGGGTCAACTGGCACAAGAGCAAACTCTCCTGCTCAGAGGATCTCTTATCTCGGTATGGAGCTGGACTCGGTCAACCAGACAGCGCGCCTCACTGAGGAGTGCGTCCAGTCGGTGTTGAACTGCTTGAATTCGTTCAGACGCAGGACAGCGGCCCCACTGAAACTTTTTTCAGAGGCATCTGGGGCATATGGCTTCCGCAGCCGCAGTAACGCCACTCGGGTTGCTTCAAATGAGGCTGCTTCAACACTGGCTTCATGGCCGGGTCCCGAGATGGGCGTGGCACGTATCGAGTTTCCATTACCCCGCACTGCGGTCCCTGCGGCGACCCCATATGTGTGAATTCCACGGTACGGCTAGCCAGTGTCTTTCCCTTGGCAGAGCCCGCTCTGGCGTCTCTGCCGGTGCGCTTCCCCCCTAGGATTAGGCTGGAACCACCCCAGAGACTTCCATATGTTGCACTCCCCTGCTTGGCTAGTCCATGTGTGTATTTTCCACATGTTACCTCCCTCCGGGCACGCTTGCCCAGTGATATCCAATGTTCTCACTGAGTGGGTCTTGCAATCCAGACATCATCCGCCATGTTGACGTTATCATGTGACCTACAACGTTATCACTAGCGCAACAACTTAGAGTCCCCCTGTAGTCAATCATTTTATCCCTTAAAACTCACCATTGATCACCAAAATGACATATTTAAATGTTTTTTCCTTGAAAAAAAATGTCTTCATGCTTTAAAATGGCTTGAATGTAACTCTACACCCTTGCCTCATTTAGTATACGCGGTTCTATGAATATGCAAATGAGCCCCGCCTCCACTCACTCACACCAGCTGAGATCCACTCGCTAACGATCACACGTTGACCTGATTGGTTACACCAGAAACACCAGCGATTTCAAACTGCATTTTTGAGACAGTCTTTGGTTCACTGCAGTTTTAAGGAGAAAATACTTTTTGTCTCAATTTATTAAGCTTTTTTTTTTTTCTTCCTTTCCTTCCTTTCCTTTGTCTCCCTCTCTCTCCTTTCCTCTCTCTCACTTGCTTCCTGGTGCCATCTGTCTTCTCTTCCTCTGGCTTCACGTTCTCGTCTCTCCTCTCTCTCGTTCTCTTCGTTTCTCCTTCTCCTCCATTTCTCTCCTTCTCTTCCCGCTTCCCTCTCCTCCACCCCTCTGATCACATCCTCAATGTCTTTTGGTCTTTTTCTAGATGCTCTCGCTGGCCGTGGGCTCACTGAGGATGAAGAGACCACAGTAACATCCGGGCCAGATGAGGCAATAAGGGCAGGTGGAGTGAAGGAAGGTCTCATCCATGGCACTATACCATTTCCAGGATTCTGCTGTGGCTCTTCATCCTCAGTGCTCACTTCAGTCTACCTGCCTTTCCTGTAAGATGTTAAATAGATATTTAGTAAGCGTCTTTAAGATGTATATGGTTTATGTAAATCCACTTTGGAGACGTACGTGTCCTTACTGGAGCTCCCCTGTTAGCTATACACAATAAAATGTGTTTTTACAGTTTTTACTTTGATTTTTTTATTTAAAATAAAAGCGATTACAAAGGAAATGTTTACTGTTCATGGTTTTTATTTTATTGTATGGAAAAATCCCACTTACAAAACAGACCGCCATTACATTTTTCCTCTCGCGCACCCCCTGGTGGCAGCTCGCGTACCCCTGGGGGTGCGCGTACCACACTTTGGGAATCCCTACACAATAAAATGTGTTTTTACAGCAAAATCACAACTATGCTATCTAGCATCTTTACACCTTCAACAATTCAACGGTTTACTCTACAGTAGTTCAACAGATGCTATTTTAACACAAGGTTTACTCACATTCGAAAACACCCACTTCGCTGATCTCTGCGATCGATGTTTGATTATGACGTATCCTCTCCCGTAAATAGGCTTATTCGGATGCAACATTAGTCTCCGAACCTTGCGAGAATTAGTCCAAAACCCTGGTAATTCTCACCTGCTATTTTATGAATACTGAGAATTCGGACATACTATTCGTTCGCCTACTGCTTTTTGCTTACTATATAGTAGTAGGGAAGTATGCGGTTTGGAACACAGCCTTTTTCGTATGGTTGAAATTGATCATCAAAGGTCAGCAGCAAAGACATTGGTTAATAAAGTGAGATTATATACATAAAGTGTATTTGTGTTATTTAGCATTTTTATTCATTGCAGGTTTGTGTAATATTCTTAGTTTGCATTTGTCTGTTTTGTATCAAATTTGAGGAATCCTGAATCTGGTTTTGTGTTTTAAGTGAGATGAGTAAATGCCTGCTCACATTTAGTCTAAAACTACAATAACATCCAGTGCACACACAACACTGGTCTTTTTTTTTTTTGGTCTTAAAAATCAGTGTGAATGCTGAGCGAACCAGGACTGAATGTATAATTTTCTGTTTTGGTCCGGATCAAAAAAACCAAGTGAACCAAACAACAAGTGTGAACACACAAAGTAGCGTTGCTGATTCTGGAGTGACTCTCTTTCATACTGTGTGTAGAATCAGTGGCAGTCGCAGCTCCAGCAGCTGCGGGACATGGGCATCCGTGATGAGGAGCTCATCCTGAGAGCCCTGCAGGCCACGGGCGGAGACATCCAAGCGGCCCTGGAGCTCATATTCGCTGGAGGTGCACCATGAGTCAGTTCTCTGAAGAAACATTATTATGATGTTTCAACCAAGGGTCCCTGCATTCCAAGGCAGATTTACCACTACATATTCAATATTTTAACTACCTATTTGATAGTGTGATTTATCTTTAACTTATATTTAAGTTGTATTTGTCAATATGTACATTGAATGTGGTGCTATCAGCTGTTTTAAGAGTAGTTACTGTAAGTGTGGAAGCTGGTTTCCGCCATGAAAAATAACAATTTATAAAAATGATAAAAATTGAAAATAGACATCATTCTTTTTTTTCGCTCGCAGTTGTGAATTTTTATCTCACAATTCTGACTTTTCTCTTCGCAATTGTGGGTTTATATCTCACTCATATCTTAAACTCAAAATTGCGAGATATAAACTTACGTCAGAATTATATCTATTTTCTGAGGGGGGAAAAAGTTGAGGGCCTACGCTACAGTTTATCACATTTGTACATTCCTGCTGTGTTAACTGTTAAAATACTGTGTTTGTTCTATTATCCTGGCAAATAATGATAAATAAAAGCAACCATTTGCCTGTTCAGACAATCCTTGTTATGTTTTGCTTTGTCATTTATTAAAATGTTCCATGAATACCATAAAATTGGTTTCACTGTAGTTGTCTGTAAGGATGAAAGTCGGTATCTATTTTCTAAATGCATCGTAATGATCATATTGTGAATGATTCATCCATGCATGTTTAATTTTTTTTTTTAAATTGTCATTTTTAATTAAAATTTATGGAAGCCCATTTCTCCCACATAAGAAAAATCATTAAAAAATCATGGTTCTGTAAATCATAATAATGACACGAGAAGATGAAATTATGATATGAGTCATTTATGAGATGAAAAGTCAAAACTATGAGATAAAAAAATCTAAATGATGACATACTAAGTGGAAATGTATGACAGAAAGTAATCATTTAGATTTTTTTTATCTCATTATGTTGACATGAGTTTCAGAATTATGACTTATTTCGACTTTATTTCATAATTTCGACATTTGTCATAATTATGACTTTAGTACATCATAATTTCGACTTTTTATGTCATAATTAAGATTTGCAAAAGTATGTTTTTTTTTCTAGGCTTCCATAAAAATGTCATATCTTCCGAGAATGACAGACAGACTTTGTGACGGTAAATGTGACAGTTTTTTGATAACATTTTAACTGTTTACTGACTGATGGACAAAGATCAGTGGAAAGTAGCACACAAATCAACAATAAAATAAATATCAATAGAAAATAAGTGTACATTTTTAAAGTACAAATTATGAATATTGTAGTAAAGCATACTTTCTATATTTGAAAGAAAAGCAGTGATAGTTGCAATGAACTGTTTCAATGAACAGAATATTAATCCATCTTTCATGATTACACCTGTTATTTTATTCCTAGTAAAATGTGTTTTTCTAACCAATTATACCACAAATTGCATCAAAATGTATCAACTATTAAATGAATTTCCCTTTTTTTCTATACAGACCTGATTATATTGTACATCTTATATCAGTGTTCTAAAATTAGTTTTTTTATGATAGATATCCTGTTACTTAGGTCAAACTATCTAGCCTATATAAGGCATTTATCATCAGTCTCAATAACCGTTTACGTTTTTATGGGCTTAATGTTTATCGAAGAACTTCAGAACAAACCATATAAGGAGTTGTCTGTGTGGACTGGTACCCTATAGGACAATAACCAGGTTAAACGTCTTATAAAAGCCTTTGTCACAGTTTGTGTTCAGAAAAAAAAAACAGCGATTCCAGTTTCAATTTTAAAGGTATAAAATGGCCAAGACAGAGTCGAGTCCTTTACTTTCTGTTCATCCTTCAACTTGCTTGGTTGATGAAAAATTTGAGGTGGAAGTTGAGCTCTTGCCCGCCGATTCCAAAATCACTCTTCACGCGCTGATTCACTCTGACGATGGAGACGATTGGGAAGCATTCGGCCACTACACCAGTGACTCTTCAGGGACCGTTAAGGGTACAGTACTTCATTTTAAACTCACATACAAATGCAGTTTTGTGTGTTTTGACGCATTTTTTTATCATAATGGATTCACTGAATTATTATTACACAGTTTCCAGAGATAAAAGTCTTGGTGGGACATTTGAGGGAGTTGAAGCCATGGCTCTGCTGTGGAGTATGAGACCTGTTCCTGAAAGTAAAACAGTTCGCCGGTAAGTAAATAAAGATAAAGAGATAATAAACAACCGCACCACATTTTTTTTATTGAATGAGTGAAGTTATTATTTAAAGTGACAGTTCACCATAAAATGAAAATTCTGCCATTGTTTAGTCCCCAAATGTCTTTCCAAAACTGTATGCTGTTAATTTTTTTTTCTGAGGAAAAACAAAATGAGAATCGTAGAGTGAGTATCATGAAGATAACATTTATTGAATTTTCTCTGGAGAAATCCATTCATTAAAATAGGAATCCACGTGTTTTGGAATTTCATGAGCGGCAAATTATTTTCCCTCGCAGATTTTTCAACAGGTTTACCATGTTGACCAACACAACAGAAAGATGTTTGGTTTTAAAGTGACTTCTGAGTGAGCCGTGTGTAACGGACGTAGGCCAAAGAGCTTTGCAGGTAAACCTTACTCGCCTGCATGGCCTCAAGAGGTACGCTAGTGACTGAGGTCTTTAGCGTCCTTGTTAGTGCGCACACCTCCAATGCCAGAGACCCCGGTTCCAATCCCGCTCGAAGCGGGTCTAGTATGATGGTTTGTCACGTCACATGTCCATAGGCTGAAGCTATGCAGTCTGTACCGGAAACAGAAATGATAAGTTCCCCTCCAGAGTCTTCGGCTCCGAGTCACTGAATCATTATAACAAAAATTCACAAATGTATAAATTGTAAGAAATTTGAGACCAGAAAAGCATCATGTAACTGTAAGAGTAAAAAAAAACAACAACAAAAAAACCCTATGTGCATTGTAAGGAGGTTTGGGATTTATTAACTAATTTCTGTATCCAATATAGCCGTCACGTGACAAAAGAATGACCGACTCAGACCCGAAGATTAGAGGTGCGTCCCAATTTGCGTAGTTATGCACTTTTCTATGTTTGTTTTTAGTATAAATAGTGCGAGTAGTGTTCACACTTAAAATTCCACATATAATAAGTACACTTTAAATATCCGGATGATGCACTTAACTCTTTCCCCGCCACCGTTTTTGAAAAAAGTTGCCAGCCACTGCCAGCATTTTTGATAATTTTCATGCTGTTTAATGTTGATGATTGCGTTATTTACATATGCATCTTCTTACATATGATATCGCTTGTTTCTGCTTCTTCTTTGCCTGTGTTTTGATCAGGAGATTCAGTACTCTTTCAGAAGATGTGTCATAGCGCCCCCTACCATATAACAGTGAAAACATGGAAAGCCGGAAATTAACGTCAATGGCGGGGAAAAAGTCATTTTGAATGTTGGACACTTTGTGTACTCGACTGTACTTGTACATGTAATTATGTAGCGGAGGGGGAGGGGCTATCAGACTCCGACAGTGAATGAAAAAATAACAATTTATACACTAAACGGATGATTAGGCTATATAGTGCATAAGTAGGCTACATAGTGTAAAAGTGCATAGTGTATAGTGCGTCATTTGGGACGCAACTTAGGTGAACTAATCATTTCTGTTTCATGTGGGCCTGTGACGTGACAAAAGGATGAACAAATCGAACCCAAAGACTCGAGAAGTGAATTAATAATTTCTGTTTCTTGTACAGAACCTATGGGATTTTGCGTATGCGCGGTCAACACACAATGAACAAAATCACTTTCTGAGACAACTCGCTGGTCATGAGTCATATTAAAGATTCATTGAAAATGAACGAATCGTTTATCGACCCATCACTAATCGCTACACTATAGACGATCACATTAGCGAAAAAAAAAAGAAGTCGACCCATCACTAATTGCTACACTATAGACGATCACATTAGCGAAAAAAAAGAAAGAAGTGTAGGCTATTGTCTAATAGTGAGGCGGTGTGTATGAAGCGCACCTTAAACATAAGTCACTTTCAAGCAGGGTTCTGGTAATGTATCAACGCTGTGAATTTGTGCTACGAAATTGAACCCGTTGCGAAATCTGCGCAAAATCACGCAAAATTCCAGGTCACGTGAATATCTTTGGAAATGAGTGGATTTCGCCCGTGTAAATGTGCCGTAAAAGCTCATTTAGTGTATCCTGATTTGAATTGACAGATTTCAGAAGAACAATGTCCAGACACCAGTTAAAGTGGTGTTTTCTGTGCATGAAGGACACCTTGCTAAGGGCTTCAAGCATCACACACCCCTCACATCAGCTACTGCTGAACGCTGGTATGTGGCTCCTGATGTCCAGAGGGTTGAAGTCGCAGAGCGCGGGATAAAGGGGACACTCTTCATTCCCCCAGGTATGGATTAATGATTAGATGTTTGCCCATATATAGGCTTTATGCCGAGCGTCACGGAAAACGGGTCTCATTGCATCCGCTTGTCAGAGAAAGTGTTAACGGCCGTAAGAACTAACTACGATATCTATGGATTTTTAAGGTAATCAGCTAACCTACTAAGTTCACTTTGTTATTGGTGTTTTATGCTATTTAAATATCTAAACGTTAGTGTGTAGAAGAAAAATTAAAAAACTTTTAAATATCAATCTGCACATGCGAGGGACATTGGTTGTGCTCATTTTTGCTTACTCGTTTTAAGTTATCTCGCAAAAAAATTCATGAAGCACATACAAAAGACCTGAATCGGAAGCGATGTGATCTGTTTTCCGGCTTGGTCACGTGACGCTCGGCATAAAGCCTATTGGTCTATCATTCATTAGTATATATTACATAGGCTAATTGTATTGTGAAATAATTTTTATTTATATTTAATTATAATACTATCAATATAAAATAATAATAAAATAAAAATAATAATATAAAACAAAAATAAGCTACGTAATAATGCACAAATTGTTTTATTTATTATTTAATATATTTATTTATTTTATCAAATTTATTTACACCGCCATTCAAATGTTTTGGTCAGTAATAAAAAAAGAAGAAGAAATTAATACTTGTTTAGCGATGAAGCATTAAATTGATCAAACGTGTAGAATCCTGACATTTTTTTTTATCAATTATTTTTTAACATTACAATAAGAAGAAATAAGATAATAATCAGAAATATTTCTTGATCAGCAAATCATTAGAATGATGTCTGAAGGATCATGTGACACTGGAGTAATGATACTGGAGTAATTTATTTACACCGCCATTCAAATGTTTTGGTCAGTTATAAAAAAAGAAGAAGAAATTAATACTTGTTTAGCGATGAAGCATTAAATTGATCAAACGTGTAGAATCCTGACATTTTTTTTTATCAATTATTTTTTAACATTACAATAAGAAGAAATAAGATAATAATCAGAAATGTTTCTTGATCAGCAAATCATTAGAATGATGTCTGAAGGATCATGTGACACTGGAGTAATGATGCTGAAAATTGCATTACAAGAATAAATTACATTTATAGAAAACAGTTATTTTAAATTGTAATAATATTTCACAATATTATTATTTTTACTGTATTTTGGATCAAATAAATGAAACCTCTGTGAGCAAAAGAGACTTATTCTTTTGAACAGTGGTGTATAATTATCATAATTTATTAGTTCTTTTTTAATACTTAATTTATCTTGCGTATTAAATCTTATTCATTTGAACGAACCGACAGCATGCGGTCAGGATATAAGTGAGGTTTAAATACACCTCAGTGCTATATGAAGGATTCAACAATCCAAATCATTCAGAAACAGCACATGAAATATGTATTTGTCTTGTGCCACAAGAGATGCACTTATTTTAAAACCAACCTACCCTGTAACCTTGTACATTTAGATGAATGTAAATCATTGTACATTCTGTCTGCATTTATAGAGGCTTAAGGGACTTCATTTATACGCATGTGGGTTTGTAATGCAGGTTCTGGACCCTTCCCTGCTGTACTGGACCTTTCGGGCGGGCAGGGGGGTCGTGTTGAGTATCGTTCAGCGCTCCTGGCTTCCCACGGCTACGTCTCGCTGGCCCTGGAATACATCGGGCTCCTGAATGCGGAAGGAAAACTACAGCACATGGACAACACCTACTTTGAGGTACATGTGCGCTACAAAACAAATAAAATATAACAAAAAAATATATATTTATGGTGCTTTTTGTGTATACACAACCGTGCATTGATTTTTTTTAAAAGTGACTGTGTGAATTTTGTACTTATCAATGGATTAAAATTAATTTTACATCAAATTTTTTCATTAATTTTTCATTTCATACAATTGTATTCATGCATTACGGAGGGTAATAAGGTATATACTGTAATTTACGCATTGAAAGTATTTAAAGCATGTCAAATCATTTTCAGACTGCCTTTATGTTGTTAAAAAAACACCCTAAAGTTTGTCCTGACAAAGTAGCTGTGATGGGGATGTCATTTGGGGTCTCTGTAACTCTGGGTTTGACGGCATACTCAGAAATTATGGAGGTGAATACGTCTCATTTACATCAATACATTGGAGATTTGATGCAAATTCAGTGATGCAATGTGTTTAATTTGCTTTCTGTTCTTTAATGACAAACTTTCAGCCCAAGTGTGTGGTCTGTGCAAGTGGGAGTCACATAATGCCGCTCAAAGGATCTTTGGCGGATGTCTATGCAGCAATGCAAGAGTGAGAAACAATTTTCCCATTACGGCACGATTAGGATGCATTACGTTATACCGACTATATGTTAATGATTAACTGTTAACAATTGTCATTCTGTCAATGCCAAGGAACGTCGAAAAAATGCGCTATGATGAAAAGATGAGAATAATTTGGCGGGATCTGCTGTTGCCAATACCAGTTGACCCTTCCAAGAAAGTCGAGGTATGAAAATGATCCCTGTGCTGGGAAGTTGGTATAGAAAATGCAATTTTTTTACTATAAAGCATCATGTGCTTACAGTTCATGCGGTGGGTTTTGTTTTCACCAGATGGGCAAAATCAAATGTCCTGTTTTATTGATCGCTGGTGAGGATGATCAAAACTGTCCGGCATCAGAATCTGCAGCGGATGTGAGTCGATAAGTTTCATACGTTAAAACGTTTGTCTTTAGCACTGTCATTTAATCTCAGGTCAGTCATGACGCTCAAATCTAATGGCCTCCTCCGCAGATGAAGAAGATGATGGAGAAGGCTGGGAACGGTCATCTGCTAACTGTTCTCTCGTACCCTGGAACCGGTCATCTTATTGAACCGCCCTACAGCCCTCACGTCCGATTCAGTGACTTCAAGTTACTGGAGGCAAAGACCAAAGGTTAAAGTCTAAAACATCAATAAAACAGCTAGTTATCACTGCGTTTGAGCTATCTAGCCCTTGTATTATGGTCAATTCTGGGTAAGATCATTATTTTCTGTGTTGAACGTACTTTGCAGATAGATAGATGGATAGATAGATAGATAGGGTTGATGGCATGTGTGAGTTGTATTTGAGGATGTTGAAGTGACTGTGGTGTGTGTTGCAGTGGTGAATCTTTGGGGAGGAGAGACAGCGCCTCACGGTCGAGCTCAGGAGGAGTCCTGGGAGAAAACACTCGCTTTCCTAGAGGAGCATCTCTGTGACAACAGCATAGAAGTTACACCATGCTAATCATCATGTGTGTGTATATATACATGTGTGTATATATATACATACATACATAATGGATATATTTAAATAATTACTAGAAATTAAAATAACAAATTATAAGTTTTATTTTAAATTACATGTTTTTTTTACACTTATGCTAATGTATAAACCTTGGAATGTGAGAAATAAGAAAATAAGATGCTAATCATAAAATTAAAGCACAATTTATCAAACAAAATCATTTATCTTTACATTTAGACAACTTATCGAAGAACTTTGTAAGTATAATTTGAACTCATTTTTGAGTCAGTTTTCAGTTAATCAAAGATCCATTACAACAGCTGTAACAGGTTATATGTGATGGTGCAATTAAAAATGCCAATAACATACTCTTCAGTTTCAGTTATTTGTTAGTTGATTTAATCATGGAGTGGGAATTGAGCATTGGAGTAATGAAAGACATTCAGAAATACACTGGCCTCTGAATTTCACTCATGCAGGGACGCCAAGGGTCCTTTCCAGCCTCTAAACCAGTCAGAGAGTGTGCTGTCTCGGTGGGCTCCTTCATCAAAATATCAGGCAAATCAAGGAAATGCTTATGTGTTTTTATTTATTTCATTTTTGTCTAACTTCAATTGATAAGTTCTGTGTTTTCTTCTTTTGATACCCAAAAAACTGTCACAAACTCTCGTTGCGACGAGGATCAAAGCATGATGTGTGGAGCTGCTGCCAGCTCCAGACAGGCCTGCCAGAACATCTTACACCAGCAAATCTGGATCCACAGCGTTAGCTATTGCACTGCGTGGAGCTATTGATGTAGACGCCAAACAATGATAACATTTGTCTCATTTGTTAACGTCCACAATGAGATTGATATCAGGAGTGACACCTCATAATCACAGCTGTGCTTTTGTAGTGTCTTCTTCTTCTTAAAAAACAACAACACAATGCATTTATAAATGTGAGCAGGATTTACTCATCTCACTTGCACAAAATCATACAGTATTCCTCAAAACTATTAAAACAGCGATAATGCAAACTCAGAATATTATACAAACCTGCAGTAATGAAATCTTAACACACATGTACTTTATGTATTTAATCTCACTTTATTAACCGATATCTTTGCTGCTGACCTTTTATGAGCCAATTCAACTATACTAATAAGCAAAAATTACAGTATTAAATATCACATTTGAGTTTCATTTTTTTGTTACTGTTGAACTTTCTTCTCCTTCATATTCTTCTGCGTTTCGGCAGAACAGCTGAAAGGTTTGTTTGAGCGGCGCCTTCTACTGTACAGACGTGAATTTGCATTTCCTTCAGCCCGAGGATTATTTATATCACTGGTGTGAAAGCGCCTTTACATTAGTCAAACTTTTTTGTTATTAAAAAACAAACAAGCAACCACAGCTCAGGTGAGAAAAAGTAACACAAAAGTAATGTAACGCATTACTTTCCATACAAAGTAACTAAGTAACCAGCCTGTTCTCACGTAAATGCGTCTCTATAGCAGGCATTGTGTATTATCGTGCAATTTATACGAGAAAATGAGTTTTTACGTGCATATGATACGCAGTTCTCTTACGAGAGTATCTCTCGTACTGCGTAATAGCTTTACGCTAGGGGAAAAACTCTTTTCCACGAGATATTGAAGCCAAAAATTATCCTTAATTTTTTATTAATGTAAAACGCTTTGCAGCAGCAAGCAGACATAGGCGAAACAGCTCGCGCGCCTATTGGTTGCTCTTGCGGCAAATGCAGCAGCCTATCGAGAGAGACTCTGCGTGACGTAATGACCAATGGGGGCAATTCGCGCCCATATCGTCACGTCCCGCCAGAAAGGGCATGGTCTCACCCTATAAATATGCTCGTTAGGCTGGTACAAGCTGATTTTTATCTCTTCAGCGACGCACACGCATCGCTGGATCCGGAGTGAGAAGCCGCGCCGTCGAAGCAAGCCTTTCAGCGGGACGAGCTCTGGAGTCGCTGGCCTCGCCGCCTTCAACTGCCGTACCTGCTGCGCTTTCCGGCGTTCTATATCCTTTTATACTCTGTGTATCTTTACTCTGCTGAGAGTGTTTGCTCGCTTACTTGACGCGACTCACACTTCTCTTCACAAAAGACCTGCGTCTTTTTAAAGATGCCATCCTGTGGCTCGTGCCGCGCCCCGCTCAGCGATGGAGACCGGCACGTCATCTGTGTTTCCTGCCTGGGTGAGGATCACGCGGCTCTCGCGCTCGCTGACGGCGGATGCCCTCATTGCGAGTTTTTGCCTATGGTGACTCTGAGGACTCGCCTGGCATCATTCTCCGAGCCTTCACCACAGCCCGCCGTGGTGCCGCGCCGCAAGAAGCGCCGCGCCCAGCGCGCTCCCGAGCTTTCTCCAGCCCGCCAAAGCTCGCCGGTTCGCCCGCCAGCTTCGCCGGCTTCGCTCGAGTCGCTCACTGACGGACAACGGCCGCCGCCTGCCGCCGCGTCCGTCCACGAGTTCGACGAACCCACCGAGGCGTGTTCTCTTCTGGCATCCGATAGCGAGGATTGGGCGAGCTCCGTGGACCTCCCCTCCGCTAGCGTTTCCATTGAGACTGAGCTGATGCGTCTGCTCTCTCAGGCCGTGGAAAGCATCGGCCTCGATTGGGAGGCGCCCGCGCAACCGCCGCGCAACAGGCGAGCTCTGTGGACCTCCGCCTTCTGTCCGCGTGTCGTCAAGGAAACGGGCCAGCATCAAGACCGCGAGCCCTAAAACCGCGGCTAGCTTTCTTTACGTTATAAGAAATCTACCCCGCCCCCCATGGGCGTGCGTCACCGGCAAATGAGAAAAGAGTGTGTTTTAGTCCCCGCCGAGGCCGGACTAATCTCCATTTCTCAAACATTTCTCAGCTCCTAGTTTGAGCGGCTGAAAATGTCATTATTGCAGCAATGAGCCTGTTGTATAACACGCACACCTGCATACAAACGCAGACACACACAAAACTGTGATGACGCTCTCTTATCTGCTTGCGCTAGTGTAGTTCTCCCTGTGGCCCAGTGGCGGAACCCAAAGCTTTCACGCGAGAGACCCGTGTTCGATCCCGGCTCTTGCAGCAGATAAAAATTTAGTCTCGCCGCGGCCAGACTTCCACCGAAACTTTTCGCTCGTTCAGTTCCAGAAAATGCGACTGTTCCAGTGTATTTTGCAGTAAACAAGCTGGTACCACGGCCCGCTTGCCTGCACATAAAGGCCGTTTCCACGGCGACCCAGAAAAATCATGTAATCATTGTATTTCTGGTTTTCCGGCCACAGCCGATGGTGTTATAAGTGTAATAAAATGCTCACAGCCCAGTGTTCATTTCTACACACAAACACAGCCCGCCACGGTACAGGGCTCGCACAAATGAAATCGACGCATGTCAATTGTGCATTAAATGTAGTGAATGTGCCCACAACCCAGTGCCCGCAAACACTACCACGGTTTCTGTAAAACGAAACCAACACAAGTCTTCCTAGCCTCCTAGGAAATCGACGGTGTTTCAGTCTCGCCGTGGCCAGACTTCCACTGAAATTTTCGCTCGTTCAGTTCCAGAAAATGTGACTGTTCCAGTGTATTTTGCAGTAAGCAAGCCAGTACCATGCCCGCTTGCCTGCACACAAATGCTGTTCCCACGGCGACCCAGATAAATCACATAAATGGTGTATTTTCTGGTATTCCGGCCACAGCCGATGGTGTTATGAGTGTATTGAAAATGCCTACAACCCAGGGCTCATTTCTACACACAAACACAGCCCGCAAAAATGCAGGGCTCGCACAAACAAAATCGCCTCATGTCGATTGTGCACTAAATGTAGTGAATGTGCCCACGTCTCAGTGCCCACAAACACTACACACCACATGTCCCACGGGTTCTGTGAAAACGAAACCAACACGCATTCAGTCAGCTCAGGCCGACGGTGTTTTTCAGTGCAGTAAATGTGCCCGCTGTCCTGCGCCCACATTCACTCACAGACATGTTAAGCCCCACGGGGCTCGCCCCGCTCTCTCTCCCTCAGCAAACTGCTATAAGGGTTTTGAGCGCGGCCAGGCTGCCCGCCGCGATCGGCGCGCCCCCCGCCTCACACACTGTAAACACAGTGTCTGCGTTACAGCACGCCGGAGCTCTCTTGCCGTCACTATGTCTCGGCCAGAGCCCAGATCTCATTCTACCCCTAGCTATTCACGCGAAAGTGTGGGCACAGCTTCCTGGGGTATCAGAATGGGTGCTGAACACTATAAAAAGAGGCTATTCGCTACAGTTCGCTCGACGTCCCCGCCGTTATACGGCGCGCGTCGAGACGACGGTGGAAAACGAAGTATCTCATCTACTTCGAGCCGAGATAGCGAAACTACTGAGCAAAGGTGCTATAGAACCTTTATCTCAAGCTCAGAGCAAAGGGGGCCTACACAGCAGATATTTTCTGGTACCGAAAAAAGATGGAGGTCTCAGACCCCATTTTAGATCTGCGACAGCTGAACAGAGCGCTTGTGAAGTGCCAGTTCAGAATGCTTACGACCAGGAAAATCCTCGCGCAAGTGCGCCACGGGGACTGGTTTATGTCAATAGCTCTTTAAGACGCCTATTTCTAAATACAAATAGCGTCCCATCACAGGCGATTCTTGAGATTCGCTTTCGAGGGCCAGGCATATCAATACACAGTCCTGCCGTTCGGCCTGTCCCTAGCACCTCGTACATTCACGAAGTGCATGGACGCGGCGCTCGCACCCCTGAGACTTCAGGGCATGCGAGTCCTGAACTACTTGGACGATTGGCTGATTCTAGCTCGATCACGATCGTAGCTCATAGAACACAGGGCCGCATTACTCGAGCACCTCGAGGAGCTGGGCCTCACAGTCAATTGGGCGAAGAGCTCACTGTCTCCCAGTCAGAAAATTTCCTTTCTGGGAACAGTGTTAGACTCGCCATCCATGACGGCACGCCTGTCACCAGAGCGCGGACTAAATATTCAGCGCGTCGCGAAATCCTTCCGCCACGGCTCGATAGTTCCGCTCAAAAGGTTTCAGAAAATGCTGGGGCTGATGGCCTCAGCGGCCTCTGTACTCCAGTGGGGCTTGCTTCGCATGCGCCCACTGC
Source organism: Rhinichthys klamathensis goyatoka (assembly GCF_029890125.1). Taxonomy (NCBI): domain Eukaryota; kingdom Metazoa; phylum Chordata; class Actinopteri; order Cypriniformes; family Leuciscidae; genus Rhinichthys; species Rhinichthys klamathensis. The sequence goes on from NW_026606752.1 coordinate 2,835,635, forward strand.
AGATGTGGCTGAAAGCGCGGGTTCCACCCAGGGCATGGACAGCGGGTCTGTTTCGCCTCAGGGTCAACCTACAGTGTGTTTCAGCTCTGGAACCTTGGAAAATAACCGACTGGTATCAGTCAGGTGTGAGTCTGGGGACCGCTTCGAGTGTGAAGGTGGTGTCTACGGACGCCTCCACCTCGGGATGGGGAGCGCTGCTCGAGGGCAGACCGCTAGCTGGCCTGTGGTCAGAACGGGAAAAGCTCCTTCACATAAACTGCTTGGAGATGATAGCAGTCGACAAAGCGCTATGGCGTTTTTGTCCCCAGGTAACAGGCCACCACGTCTTGGTCCGGTCGGACAACATGTCAGTGGTGGCATACATAAATCGCCAGGGCGGCGTCAGGTCACGAAACCTTCACAGGCTGACGGAACGCCTCCTGGTCTGGGCTCAGCACAGCCTGCTCTCACTGAGAGCAGCGCACGTGCCTGGTCACCTGAATGTGGGACCAGACAGACTGTCCAGGAACAATGTTCCAGCAGGGGAAAGGTCGCTGCACCCGCAGACGGTCCAGCTGCTGTGGAAAACGTTCGGCAGAGCACAGGTGGACCTATTCGCGTCCCACGAAAACGCTCATTGCCCGGAGTTTTTCTCGAAAAGCAAGGACGCGCTGGCTCATGTTTGGCCCCGCTGCCCCCTATATGCTTTTCCTCCTGTCTCGCTCCTGTCTCGCTCCTGCCTCAGGTGTTGGAACGAATCAGGGAGAACGGATGCCCAGTGCTGCTCGTAGCTCCGCTCTGGACAAACCAGACGTGGTTCCCTGCCCTGATGCAGCTGACCAGCACTGCCCCATGGCCTGTACCATTGAGGAGAGACCTCCTCTCTCAGGCGGAGGGCTCGATTTGGCACCCTCGCCCGGAGTTGTGGTCCCTGCACGCATGGGCCATCAACGGGTACCCGCTAGCCTCCCAGAAGGAGTGTTAAACACGATCGCGCAGGCTAGAGCTCCGTCTACCAGGCGGCTCTACTCCTCGAAATGGTCTGTTTTCTCTGCATGGTGTCAAGCCCAGAGCTTTTCACTTGTGGAATGCGGGGTTTCGGAAGTGCTTTCCTTCCTTCAAGAGCTACTGGATAAGGGCAGGACCCCATCCACGCTCAAAGTATATGTGGCAGCCATAGCAACGTTTGCAAAACCGGTGTCTGGCCAGTCGCTGGGGGAAAACGACTTAGTCGTGCGTTTCCTTAGGGGAGCTCGGAGGCTGAACCCTCCCAGGCCCCCTTCAGTCCCGACGTGGGACCTTTCCACGGTCCTGGAGGCCATGAAAGGCGCCCCGTTCGAGCCAATCCAGCTGGTGGACATGAAACCCCTGTCGTTCAAAACAGTGTTTCTCATGGCTCTCGCTTCAGTGAAGTGCATAGGGGACTTGCAGGCGCTTTCAGTAAGCGCGTCGTGTATGGAGTTTGGGCCTAATGACTCGAAGGTCATTCTCAAACCTAAGCACGGGTATGTCCCGAAATCCCTCAATACACCGTTTAGGGCCCAGGTAATTTCCCTGTCCGCCCTTCCGGTTCTCAGTGAGGAGGAGGACGCGAGTCTCCTTTGCCCCGTCAGGGCATTGAGAGCTTATGTGTCACGCTCGTCTGTTTTCAGACAGACGGAGCAGCTTTTCGTTTTGTTTGGCGGGCGTTCCAAGGGACTCGCCGCCTCAAAACAGAGCCTATCCAGATGGATAGTGGATGCCATTGCGCTCGCTTACTCTGCAAAGGGCCTACAGTGCCCCTTGGGTGTCAGAGCGCACTCCACGAGAGGCGTGGCCTCTTCGTGGGCTTGGTCGAGCGGGGTTTCCCTGCAAGATATCTGTACGGCCGCGGGCTGGGCCTCGCTGTCTACATTTATAAAATACTATAACCTGGAGGTACCCGCCTTACAAGCTAAGCTTTTGGCGGTCTAAAATTCAGTGCTATCTGCCCCGCTGTGCGGCCCAGATGCTGAGTTTACTGCAGCCCCATGAGTGTTGACACACGTATGGCCACCCAGATCAGGCTGAAAGCTTTCACCCTGGCTGCGCGTTTTATTGTCATATGATAGCCCCGCTGGGTGCTATTTTATAGGGAATGACGCTTCCAGCCTCTCTTCCTCCACTCTATGTGAGTTTATGGTGATTATGCACTACATGAGCCCTGGGCTTCGGCCCTTGGGACTTTGGTGTTGGATCCCTGTACGCACGGCATGTTGCATTGTGTTCCCCTAGCGTAAAGCTATTACGCAGTACGAGAGATACTCTCGTAAGAGAACGTACTCGGTTCTCTCTAGAGAGGGAACGAGTACTGCGTATCTTGCCGTGCTTGGAATACGCTCTGGTTCGCTTCAGCGATAAAAACCAGCTTGTACCAGCCTAACGAGCATATTTATAGGGTGAGACCACGCCCTTTCTGGCGGGACGTGACGATATGGGCGCGAATTGCTCCCATTGGTCATTACGTCACGCAGAGTCTCTCTCGATAGGCTGCTGCATTTGCCGCAAGAGCAGCCAATAGGCGCGCGAGCTGTTTCGCCTATGTCTGCTTGCTGCTGGAAAGCGTTTTACATTAATAAAAAATTAAGGATAATTTTTGGCTTCAATATCTCGTGGAAAAGAGTTTTTCCCCTAGCGTAAAGCTATTACGCAGTACTCGTTCCCTCTCTAGAGAGAATGCACGTTTTCGCGTGCATTTGATACGCAGTTCATTTGCGTGTAATACACACGTACCCCACACCACTAATTCTACCCAAACGTATAATACACACGCACCCCACACCACTACTACTAAACCTACCCTAACCAACTCATGCGTATCCTATGCACGTAAAAACTAATTTTCGCATATAAATTACACGATAAACATACTGCGTGCTATAGAGACGCATTTAGTGTGATCGGGTTTCAGTGTGATCGGGTTGCAGCAACGCAAGTAGTTACTTTTTAGGGAGTATCACAAAACGCAGTATCTTTCCCTAACACTGCGTATTTTAAATATTATACATTTAAATTACAATATTTGTTTGTATATTACCATTTTACTTTTTCTGCATTAGATGTTGCATTTCATAACTATTTATTGTTTAAAATTAATTCAGAAGCTTCTGTACTAAAGATTTTAAGATTTATACAACAATGGGATTTAAAAAATAAAAATACCAGACAAATTCACTGGAGTAAAAATGTGACAAGTAGCCCTAGTCTCAGTAAAAATTAAATAAATACATAAATAAATAAATACAATGTGATTATTTTTTTAAGTATTTTTATTATATCAAAAATAGCATTTTTAATGTAATTTAATGCATTTTAATAACATGAAAAATATTATCTAAATATTATTTTAATCATATAAAGCAGACTGAGGAAAGCTTAGGACAATACACTAAAAAAATTCTTTACATTAACTTAGCATTAGCAATTTTTTAACTTTTTAAAATAAGTTATACGTGATTCAACTTGATTTTTTAAAGTCAGTTTAATGTAATTTAAGTTGAACTGACTTGGAACTATTTGAGTTTTTAAAATTGACAGTTTTTAAGCTGAAATAGGTGGAAATTGTTTACAGTGTAGATCTACGTGTTTACAATACTAAGCATATTATTGTTTTTTTCCTCCAACTTGATTAATGTTTACAGTCAAATGCATTTATCAGATATTTTTCTTTCTTGTCTTTTCACAGCAGTGTCTGAAAAAAACTGAGAATTGAGTCACAGTCATTATTTTTTCTTTAACACAAGATTAGACGCATCCCGCAGTCTTCATACACGCATCTGTTTTGATTTGCTATGGAAGTGTGAGCTGGTAATCCAAAGTGCTTTTGCATTAAAAAAGATGAGAGAATCACGTCTCATAAAATATCCAAAACCTTTTAACTTATTCCAGACGGCATCTTCAAATAATTGACTAACTGCAAGATGGCAAATAAACAACAAAGCGGCGATTAAGACTAATAAACTCACTGCAAGTCGGATATGTAATCTGATTAATGTTGTGATGATTTGCATTTAAGCAAATTTGCGGTGTAGCCCTGGTCAACATTACCTTATTGCATTGATATAATAAATAGAATAGGACAAGGCAGTGACTTTATTTAATACCTTAACTGCCATTCCAAACATGGCAGAGTTGCTTAAGATTTGCTGCAAAGATTTTTGATTGATACATTTGCATTTTGTCTGGGTCTGTAAACGTCTACAGATGCCAAAAACACCCTCAAGGGGATGAGCGAGGAGAGAGAGAGAGAGAGAGAGAGAGAGAGAGAGAGAGAGAGAGAGAGAGAGAGAGAGAGAGAGAGAGAGAGAGAGAGAGATGTATTGGCCTGGTTGGTATGTGGTTGCTAACCACAGCTGTTGACTTTGAGATCATAAAAATCCTTTGAAAAGTTTAAAAATGTATTTCTGTGATTTGTAGCCCAGATGCGCTGTGTTTATCAGTATCGCTACACAGCCACTGGCGTACAATTTTATTCGGGTAATAATTTGTAGCAATAAAGAAGATGTTCGAGAGATTCTTGTCCTAAATGTGCATTAAAACTGCCTTTACCCCTATAAAGAAATGTTACTTTTTGATTGATATGTTTAAAGTTTATGTACACAGATGAAGACAGTCGTAGCTGTGGAAAATTAGGAATTTCTAATGGCATCCGTAACCAAAAATGTTTGCAGCAATCCATGCAAAATAAGTTAAAAGTTCATATCTGCCTTTAAAAAAATAAAAAAATAAAAACTCTTTGTATCAAGTAAACTGTTCAAGTGCCTTTCAGGGGATTTTGTTGCGTTTGCAAATAATATGACTTTGGAGAAATGGAAAAAGTTTGAAAAGGACACCTAATAGTGTTTTTCTCTTGCCCTGGGCTGACCTTTAACCTTTAAGAACATTCTTGTCTTCCTTTACAGACACTTTTAAAAGCACAATAACAAAAAGAGCTTGTTTGTTGAAATTTAATATAAATGTAAATAGGCATGAAAGTGTCATATGTCCATGTACAAATTTAGTCCAAATTCTTCTTATTAAAAATTGTAATTTAAAATTTAATTATAAATATCTTTACTTTACTAGTGGCCTTGCTGAAAAAGACCCAGCAGGTGAATAGGATTTTTTTTTTAAATATATTAAAATATATATCACCATATTGTTAAATATAATTAAATATGCACTAAATACTATGCATACATTTCCAGAATAAAAATCTGAACATTGGATAAAGCCAGGTTCACAATTCTATTGTTGATATTTTAGAGTTAAAGGTTTTTACAGAGGGGATTTTAGATCAGCTATCTGTTTTTATCACCCCATAAATAAATAAAAATACTATCATCAGCCAGAAAAAACATTTTCGCCATATATTTAGGAATGAAATGTTGTAAAAGTCAGGAGAATGTTATACACACCCTTCTGTAAAAAAGAAGAAGAAGAAGAAGAAAAAAGAAATCCATTTAGTATATTTTCATTAGTCTAAAAGAAAAAAACTTTTAAAAAATGTACCATTGCCTGAAAAAAATATGGATTTGCCTGTAGTGTCTTGCCTTCATTTAAAAAACAAACAAACAAACAAATCTTTCTCCAAATTAGGCAATTTATGCAAGATTGTGCGGACATGATTTGCTGAAAGAGAAAGAAATTATGAAAATAAGCAAAAACAGGAGGGAACCAACAAAATATTAATAACTGATTATGTTGTAGTCAATGTTTGCTTTTTCCTGTGAGCTTTTTGTTTTTCTATGCCTTTTTTTGCATAGTAAAATAAAACCTGTAGCAGTAGTTTGCCTTATTTACCAAATAATTTTGTCAGATAAATACTTTTATCAAGTGTTTTGTTCTTCCCTCATATTCAATCAAATATTTTCCTCATATTTTGATGGTTTAATCAAACCTGTAGGGCCATTAAAAACATATATCCCCTCCGTGTCAGGTTATTTGGTGTGTTCTCTAGTCAACACACGAGGAAGTACTAATTCTACCAAGTTTTTAATGATTAAACCAAAATGCAGGAGAATACACAAGAAATACAAAAGAGCATGAACACACTCAAAGTAAAGATGACACCGAACAACGAACAGAAGGAACTAAGGGCTTAAATAAACAGGGTAGATAACATGAACATGAAACAGGTGCGTAACTCAAATCAGTAACCACGGTAACTTACAATGACAGGGAACACAGGCAAACAGGAACAGAACAAAACCAAACTGAGGGCACGTTTACACGACAACGATGTTCTAAACACGGAAACGTTTTTCCCTTGTGTTTTTCGTGTACAGACAACAACTTATCAAAACGGTCACCGTTCGTTCACACTAAAAATGTTATATTATGCTGCCAGGCCAGTAGGTGGCGATGTCACTTTGTAAAGAAACACTACACGTCTATAATACGCATGCGCGTGACGTCATCATTTTCACAAATTCTCGTTTTTGTAGTTTACATGGAGACGGTAACGATACAAAAAGTTTGAAAAAACCTTGCGTTTTCAGGCCCCCAAACGCCGCCGTCATGTAAACGCATAAAAAGTTTTCCGTATTTAGTTACATTTAGAACATAAACCAATCACTTTTGGCAACTACTGTTTACACATATTGTATATATTCAGCTAAATGAAAACTTTACATCTATATGCAAACACGTCTAACACTATTTTTGTAGTATTTGTTGCCTTAGGACACCAAGTGAGACTGCCACTAAAAATAGGTGCATGAAACAACCAAGCATTTTATCTAAAGCGTTTGCTTTGTTCCCAGTGAATGATTTTTACAATGATTTGTGGTAGATATCCTGAATTATTAATCAAGTTCCCACTAGCCTGCATCATTCAGTATAATAAATTCCCAAACATTCGTTGCATTCTTTCTTCCGAAGGAAATGCATTGTTAGTAGACACACCTTCTAAAGCAGTAGTAAAGCATTTAATCTAAGCAAGTAAACTCATGTTGCTTCAGATTCAGCTTCTTGTCAAACACATTTCTACACTCTGATGTGAAGAGAGTGTGTCCTGCAATGAATCTACCCATTATTCCATCGCATACAGAATGCAGTATTCTGTACATGACAAGCATAAATCAGCTTTCAATGCAACATAATCCCTTTTTTCTCACACAGCCTTGGGGCTTTTCTTCCTTCTCTCTCACACACACACACACACACACACACACACACACACACACACACACACACACACACACACACACACACACACACACACACACACACACACACACACACACACACACACACACACACACACACACACACACACACACACACACACACACACACACACACACACACACACACACACACACACACGGGAGCTCAGGTGTGTCTTTACAAGCTTCAACTTTCAGAGTTATTACTGGCTGGCAGCTACAGGAACGCACACACAAGCCCGAGACCACAACACACTGAGATTATCAGCAGAAGACCCCGTCGAATCAAACTATCCGTCCTGGTCAGTGTAAGTGAGATCGTGGAATCGTTGAGTCATTTTTTCGTGTAACCAGCTGTATTAAGAATAATACAATGAGGTGTAAAGTTAAAGTCAGCGCTTTGAATCGTTCTCTATAGAATATTGGACTATGATGGATCTTTGGTAGAAGTTCAGTCAAGTCTTCAAACTCGTGCTATTTGTCTTCATATCTGCTAAGGTATGTGCAAATATTCTGTTATAGTAATCATATGTAATGATTTCTTTGGTATACTTTATGTAACTGTTGTGGGATGCAGTGTTATTTTAGTATCATTCAAATACTATTATAGATTTTATTCAAATTTTAAATTAGTTTTTATTTTACTTTTTACTTTTTAATTCAAGTTAAAAAATATGTCTATATGGTTTTTATTTATTTTTTAAATATTTTATTTCATTTAACATTTATTTCAGTTAAAGCAAGTTTCAGTTAACTAACCCTGGATGCTCTATACACCAGTATTTTGTTCCATATTAAAAATGTGTTTGAGTATTTTTTTTATTAGTTTGCAATTAAAATAATCCGATAAATTCAGTATATAATTCAGTATATTTTGAGAAGTTAAGAATTATTAACATGCAACCTTTTAGTAACATTTTATTTGTAATTATTAACATTATTATAATTGTTAATGGCCATTTTTTTTATGTTAGCAACTTTTATTTTATAATTAGTTTTATTGCATTTTAAAACAGTAATTTAGTTTTTTTATGTTTAGTAACTTCTATTTTTTTTTTATACATTTAGTTGTTTTCATGTTTTAGTAAATAACATTCATTTTACTTAATATAGTCATTTAGTTTTTACTAAAAAAAAAAAAAAACAGCAAAATGACTAGTGGCCAAAAGTGATGTCCGGCCTAAAAAAAACTGACATCTTCACCCTTAATTCAAATATTATTTAAATAAATATGATTTTATTAAAGCATATTGTAGTTGTGCTTTGAATCAAATGTTTTATTTGTGAGAACGCAGTAAAAAATGCCAGATTGTGTGGACATCATTTTTGGCCAGGCTGTCATACAAAGAAATTATGAACGTGCAAAAACAAGAGAGAACCAACAAAATATTAATAACTGATTATGTTGTAAATGTATGCTTTTTCCTGTGAGCTTGTTGTTGTTGTTTTTTGCATAGTAACATAAAATCTGTATCTGTAGTTTGCCTTTTTTGCCGAATAATTTTGTCAGATTAATACCTTAACCAAGTTGTGTTTTGTTCTTCCATCATATTTAAATTTTTTAAACATTTTCCTCATATTTTGATGGTTTATTTATTTATTTAGTAGGGACATTAAAACAATTAGCCCCCCGGACATCACTTTTGGCCACTACTGTATGTCTGAAAAATAAAAAGGGAAAAAACATGTATTGAAATATATATGAAAAATGAGGGATACGTCCTGTCCAGATAAAATAAGTAATATTATATTCAATTTGAGCACAATTTGATTGACTTTAATGCATCTAGTCTGATGGCAGGACGTAGTTGCATGGCAATTACATAAATGTCCAATTTTTCCTGTAGTTGCAGGATCTTCTGTTGCATTGGCTAAAAGCAAACTAATGCTTGAATGATTTCCATGTTTTAAATTGCTGTTTCGTCACACACAAGACTTGAACAGAAGCCCTGTAAGTTTCAGTCACATAAATACATTGTGTCTTTTCTTGAATGAAGTTTGACTTTGTGGTGAATGATCTGCTCTGTTAAAAAAGACTCTTCTTTGTGTGTCATAGATGTACTGATAAGCTCTACAGAAAAAATATCAAATTACAGGCTCAAGTTTGAGAGCCTGTAAGTCAAAGGTGTCCAGCTGATTGCTTGTACTTGACATGTACTCGTTTTGACACTTTGCTTTAATTAAACCTTGAGTAACACAGTCTCATCCCAAGAAGTCATAT